>NC_056741.1:671683123-671940623 GCF_019279795.1 Protopterus annectens | reverse complement strand
GTACATAATTGTCCTTTTATGAATGTTTCATCACACTGAGGAACAGACGTTTTCAGAAACAGTACCTTGAGACCCACTACTATCCCCTTGGTGTGATTTATTCAAATGTACAGCTATAGAACTGACATATTTCTTATCAGTAATACATCTGACATGTTCTAACAGCCTAGTTTTAAAACACATGTTACTGTTTCCCACATAAAATATGTTACAAGGGCATCTAAGAGCATTTCCTATACACCTACCTCTTGAATGTACAGACTTCAACATGTTTCCCAGCCATTCCCCCTCAGCAGGAATTACAGCAGTAAATAATGATAGACCAGTATATGTATCTATCTACTACTGTATGACATCTGGACAATGCCTGACATAATTGGTGGACAGAAGCCCAAATAAATGGCCATACATGACATATTGGTGTTATACACTGAGAAAGTTGCTGGTGTTACAGGGTTTGTTGTAACATATCTTTTCTGAAAGATATAAAGTCAGGAAAAAAATGGATGTTACCATCTACATAATGCAATCACCAGAGTATGCTACTTATTTGCCAAGGACAACAGCTGCCTGGGGAACAGCCCATACATAACAGGCTAACCAGTAGCCATTATGTGGATGTTCCTGCAGCTGAGAGCAATGCAGAGACAGAACTTTGTCAGGCTGAAAGGTTTTCAGAAGTAGCACGTGCAGACAAACACTGTTAAACTAGCAATATTCTAAACATATCAAAGCAATACTCACATTTTGCTCCTAAGTCCTGAACCTTCCCCACTATTTAGTTGGCTTGGCTCCACAAGTCTTGCTGTAAAAGGTAGTAACCCACACAACTCCAGGATGTTTTCCTCACAAGTAAAGGAAAGGGACAATGCCCACATGGAGTACTCATTTATAGGACTGTGTTGCCATGACATTGGCTATTAGAAGAGCTACACAGCTGCTCTGCATGCAGTTAGTAAGTGGGGAACCCCAATAGGTGCACAGGCCATCACCTGGTCATGAGCATCACCTACAAAAGCCATGCTGCCACCTATTCAAATGCGTTCTATTCCTGTAGTGCACAGGGAGAGAGAGAAATAACAAATGAGACATAAAGTGGAAAAGAGAAGAAAGAAAAGAGGTAAGTGGAACATTTAAGCAAGTAATTGAATCTAGCACTTGGTCTGTAATAATGGGAAATATGGCTTGGAGGAATATATGTCCCAACAAGACATGCTGTAGTAATGTCCTGCTAAACAGCTGCTATGGCCATAGCATCTGTCCCTCTCTGCAGTGGGAGATATCACAGACATACCTCTCAACTGTACAGATCCTCATAGAATGTCCACATATTACCATCATGTATTTTTGTCTGTTCCTCCTGAGATATGTACTTTACTGGCAAATAGCTGAGGATTAAGTAATCAGGTAATGACAAACACTTCAGTTTGAGACTCCACATCCTTAAGAATATTCACTGTAATGCTAAATGTATCATTCTACAAATGTCCTATGTTTGTAGTAGGTATATTTAAAGTCTGTCCCTATTTATCCCATCATTATTTTAGACATTGTCCAGATGTGCTGCTCTGAGAGGTTGTGAGGTGGGAATAGCTCATGAGCCTCACTCACCTGTGAAAGGACAGCTCATGTATGACAACTGCAGGGGTGTCTGTCAAACAGTTGTGACTGTGCCACTGCTAGGCCAATTAATGGGATGTGTTCCATATCCATGTTACCTGTGATTATGAGTATGACACGTTTGCCTTGTTAAGCTAAGACAGCTATGGAGGGAGTTGCATAGTACAGTACAGTTGCAGACGTGTGTTGAACTGCATGTGATATATTGACTTAATAACATTCAACTGTACAGTGTTCTGCTGGACAATAAGCACATTTGTGACTGATATCTATAGTCACATACACATATACCTGTGTTATGCCACCCAAACCATTGGCAGGTCTGTGAGCAATGGCATTGTAACATAATAGCCTACTTATGACTGTTGGACATCTTCCAGGTTATCAAAGTGATGTCAAACCCTACTGTGCAATCAATGTACTAATGTATGCTGCAGCTATATTAATACAGTATCAATACTGATGTCCCCTTTGACATCAATTTATGTGTGCCATTGTTCAGATGTACTGCTGTAACAGGTTGAGAAGTATGACTGCGCATCAAGACTGTAAATACAGTTTGCCATACTTACATTCAATAGAAATGTATACCAGGTATCTCCTGAGCACATGTATGTATGCATATGTTCAGTTGAAAGGCACAAAACTAATCACATGGGTTTCAAGCAGCCAGGTAAATAGGTTGTGCATGTTGCACATGTGTCTTATACTAGTATCAGTGCATACAACAGATATATATGTGTACAGTTACTGGTGGTTGCATTGCCCTGACACTGATGTGGGTACTGGAGTAGGCATGATTATCAGGTAGTAATCAGAGAAGTGTCCACCTGTGTTATGAGCCTCTGTCCATGCCTACCACTACCAGGTATATCAACACCTATATACAGTGGATATCACATGTGCACACATCCCTGTTGGAATGCCAGGTTTGTGTGCTGTATGACAAACAGACCACAGAAGATCATTTCATAATGTTTCTCATCTTGAATGTGACCCTTAACCTGTCCAATTCCATTGCAATACAATCAAAGGTTTTTCGAGGAAGGTGAGCAACTATTGCCAAGTGAGGATGTGCCATGGTGTTAAAGTCCAGACCAAGATGGATGAATGCTGTAACCATCTCAAGAGGTGCATACACAAGTTTAAGGGTGTGCACACTCATTCAACTGTCTTATTGTACTGAGTATTATTGACATATGTTTTCACAAACAGATTGTTGTTTTCAATTGAATTGTACAGGCTTTAGGCAACACTACAGGTGGGAATTGTTATGAAATTAGTTATTTTGGTGTCATATTCCAATTGCACAAATACCACACAGTGTTTCAGGGGTGTGTAGCCTTTATATACACTGTAGCTATATGGACACAGCAGTATCTGACCTGTATATCCAGCCTCCACCAAGGTAAAGTAATCCACTTTGGTGGGCAGCAGCAATACACAAACCACATAATACGTTGCTACATTGGCTGTACAGGGACACATAGTTGCAGGCAACAGCTTTGAAGCAAGTCCACCTATATCAGAGCAAGCAGGTAATTTCACAGGTGATGTCCTCTAAGGCTTACTATGACTATGAATTGGACATATCCACACCGCCAAGGACAATTGCAACCCTGTCTCCACATATGTTGTAAGTTTCAGAAGAAACAACACAATTCACCCTGTACTGGGGGTAAAGAACACCTCATGCACACATGCTGTGGATATAGGCAACCTGTATCACACAGGTTAAGTGGGAACATCACCACCTTGTCCACCCTAGTCATACATGGAGATTTACACATCTACCACACTCCTCACCACAGCAATGGTTAGCATGTACATATTGCCTACAGATGGCAAAACAGCATATCTCCATGGGGCATACTAACATCAGTGTCTGCCTCCTACATGAACTCAGGCATGTGCTCGGAGCTACATCACACACCACAGTCAAACACAGACCTGCCACCATACACACACCATCCACATGGAAGATGACCACTGTCAACCCTCTACACAGAAATGAATGCAGGATAGAGGATTATATAATTAAGTGTCTAACACTGGGGGAATAAGATAGATCAGGGACAGGTGTGTAAGGCAAGCTGCTATAGCCATGATAGCTTGGAGGTTTCCGTGGTAGTCTGGACTATTTGCAAGTAATATCCACTGCTGATGTGCATTTTGACAACCATATGAGGTCTTGTGACCCTTTCTTGTTCATGTCTTCCAGGTAACATGCAGAGTGCTCAGCTACCAGCATTCTCTATTGGGGAAACAGACATTATCACCCAATATGTGATAGGACATTATGCCCTGTCATGCGGCCGGAGAGCAGAAGATGTGCAGGAGAGGACTGTCCTGTGGAACAGTGTGGTCCATAGGGTAAATTATGCCGGACTGCATAGCAGAACATACATGCATGTGCAGCATCAGGCCACCAACCACAAATGTCATGCCCATCAATGGGCTGCTGCTGTAGCAAGGGTCCGGGTAGACAGAGATAGGGGCCCAGCCATCCATCCACCACTGACACCCATCAAGAATCTCCTCACTACATTTGGCCCACACACCGAACGCACAGACCATGACATTGAGGGAAGCATTGTGCAGGTGGGTTGCACATGCACACTGGATGAGAAGCATGCAGGTAAGGGCCCATTGGGGATTAGTACACTAATCTATCAGACATACATGTATCTGTATTGTATCTACAGGCATGTGTCAGCTCCAATTGCAGTTGTGGATGGGGGTTTCTAATGCACAGAGGTGCACATCTATGGTGAGGACAGGACATTGTGTATTATTGCGGTTAGTACTGTAGATGTGCAGACATGCTGCATCAACCCTATACCAAGACCATGTGTGTGTCTGTTGACAATAACCCCCTCTCACAACTACCTAGGACCCTCTAGTCTGCATATGGGACAGCAGCCTGTAGCTGGTGGTTATTACATTGTTCTGTTGTTGACTGGCAATACCCCAGGCCTGTGAAGTGCAACCATGCATACAACCATCAATAATAGCTATATTGCTTTATGTAATAGCTGTATTGCTTGTTGTGTATGTTCACCTGTGCTGAAGTTAACTGTATTGCATCATAGTGGTCACCACTGGGGCCTATCTGACATGAATTCAACATTCCTGTAGCATACCTCACAACTTGTCAGTGCCAAGATGTCTGGACAGAGGCCACCAAATTGTGCTGGACAAATGTCCTAAGGTAAATTCATGCATGACACATTACTGGTGTACAGTGGATATAAATTGTGTACACATCCCTCTTAAGATGCAAGGTGTTCCTGTTACATACTAATTAGGACCACAATATGACAGTCCACACCTCTTCCAGCCTTTAATGTGATCCACAACAGGTATAGTTCCCTTGTAAAATCAAGCATTTGTACTCATGTATTTCAGCTACAAGGCAGGCCACCTGTGAGGGCAGCAGATGTCCTATCGGCATGATGTTTCAGTGGCATGATACCTCATGCTGCCATATGTGTATGTACACTCACTGTGGCCTATTTGGCTATAATATCACAAACAATGGCACTGTTAAGGCACACAGACCACTTCCGAGCACGTATAGGTTTCAAACATATGGATATTCCAGACACATCTGAACAGAGGACTGTAGAATGGTTTAACCTGCTGCATGTGAGGCAGATGCTGTCACCACACTGTAGAAAGTAATGGCAGTGGGAGGTGGTCACAAGCAGTGTATGGTATACACATCAAAATGGTATAAGCCACACATGATATGATCCTCACACACACACAGCTGCCAGCATTAGGATTAGAACTCCCACCTATCTCGGTATTCCTACTATAGTGCTACACAGTTATCAGATGTGCCACAAAGCTTATACATTTCCACTTCTTCCAAAGGTACTTCTAAGGAGGATGACATCAACAGGTCTACTATATTAGAGTGAAGGAAGTGTAAAGGGTAGTACACAGTTCAAAAATGGTATGAGCCAGCTAGTACATGATTCACACACGTATATACCCACACTTGCCAGTATTTGGGTTAGAACTACTGCCTATCTATGCATTCTTACTTTAGTGCTACGCAGTTATAAGACACGCCACAGAGCTTATACATTTCCAACTCAACCAAAGGTACTTCTAAGGTGGATTACATCAACAGGTCTAATACATTAGAGTGAAGTGTAAAGGGTATGAGCCAGATAGTACATGATTCACACACACATACACTTACCAGTATTGGGATTAGAAAATTTGCCTATCTAGTTATTCCTACTATAGTGTTATGCAGTTACTACACATGCTACAGAGCTTACTGAACTTTCATATGGCCAAAGTTGCTGATAACGGCACAGCTGTGGTAATGTATTACAGGTGACAGTCTGTCTTCTTTTCCACCTGTACATCATGCTAGTTCTTTCTGTCTTGCACTTCAACTAGCATTATGGCTTGGCACTTCACCAGGTTATTGTATTATGAAGTGTGGCACACCTGTGAGATGCCAGCAGTACTCGTTCATCACAGATGTCGCCCCGGTACTTACTAGTTATGTCCACCCCTCCTGGCATGTTTGAAGGGCGGTTATCTGTGTTTTCTCCCATTGACCTCATGCACATATTCATTCTGAGGCGCTGCTGCAACTGCTGCATGTACACAGACAACCCTCCCCTCTAAACTCCAAACACTCAGACCTGTGAGGGTTACCCATATATCACCCAATGTGGACATATGCAATCTCCAGCAAATAATGGACTAGCAGGTCAAGAGGATAAGATCAACACCTGCACCACACCATGTGGAACACGTAGCTCAACATGACACCCACATCGACTGCCGTGACATACAGTGAAAAGCCACACACCCATCTTCCCAAAGGCACTCATTGGACATTGAACCAAACAGCACAGACCAGAAAGGCAGACACCCACTCAGACACCATGACATGGCACATGCCAAGGGACACATATTTAACCTACAGTGTGCCGTCAGCCTAAGCCCCTAAGGCTAACCACCTTGCACAAAACAGTAACCATGCGTAACTCAATACTGAGGCACACACATCCCACTCACTAGGTTGAATATGGAGCAGGTAACAGCCAAATATCAATCAGATGCCAGCATCTAACACGACACATTCAGTCATGTCACTCCACAACTACGAGTATCACTCCATATCCATGTGGGTGTAAATGAATTGGGACACACCTCCCTGGGCTACATGACATGATACATGGTTGAACTCTTTGACTATGTGGTTCAGGCAAGTGTGACAGCAGCCCTGGGCAGAGTGCCACTGTCACCCAGAATAATGTTGCAGTACTATCAACAGATGGTTGAATGCAACATTGGCTTACGTGTTATGTGTCAATCTCAGGGGATCCATGGCCTCTCTGCCTGGGATGGCATGATTTTCAGAACCCAATGACTCACCATGGATGTCTTACATCTGTCACAGGTGGGTTGTCAGGTAATGGCTACTTGTCTTGCCACCCCTCTGATGTCTTATTGGGCAGTGTTCCTAATGTTATTATCACCATAACAGCTACACATGTATGCAATCTGAGGGTCATGCTGCTCAACAGTGGACATCGAGCTGTCAGGATGCAGTCCCTCATAGCAGTTGTAGTGGAGGACACATGTCTGCTGTAGTGGAGAGGTAGTTCACAGCAGCAGACAGCAGACCTGCAGTATCAGGCTATGACACATTCCACATCTGTTATCCAACAAACATGGACCGCACCACACCTCCATAGGTGGTGTTGTCTCCATGTTCCATGTTCCTTATGGATAGGAACACCTTCAGGGTACCATCCCATCATAATGCATTGGAGATACTTCCGGTACAACCACCTTGGGATAATGGTATTATCCAGACCATAGCCTGCTATGGGTCCACATTTATGTCCCTAGACTGTCAATGCACATTCCTCAACACCCTGCCATCTCTAATGGTCCAACACAACACTGACATAGTATAAGTCTTCAACCACCCTTCTATCACCTGGGGAATGTAACCAATCGCCAGTACAGTGGCCCAACACTTCTGGGATTCATCATTTCCTTTGCCCTAGACCAGCTCATACTGGTTCATGGTAGAGGATGCAACAGCCATGACCTGTGTTGACCCCTTAAATATGGGACCATTGCTCATCGCCAGATGTCAATCCCTGCATTGTGAGATTTACACAGGTTTTAATCAACATGGAACTCCACATGTCAACCGCACCCCCCACAAAGATAACCACCTGGCAAAAATTCTCCAAAGCTGAGTTTGCAGCCATGAAAACATGGGTGGATGTCTTCACTGCACCCATGGCAATGGACTGTAGCTGCATGACTGTGGGATCATACACATAGGCACTCTACAAACAGGTACATGAATGCATGGTACTAGCCAGAGCCAACAGTACCCAGACACTGTCCTCCAAACACTGGGAGACAATGTGATGGTCCCCTGCCATTACTGAAGTGTACATCAGAAGGAGGACACTGTTGCAGGGAAAGGTGGTATCCCATAACTGTTGAACTCCATTATTAGCCTTAAACACAATTTTGGATCCCTCATGGAGTCCCCAACAGGAATCTATGGCAGCAGAGATGCAGCAGACACTGATGACAGTCACAACAGCTGTAATAGTTACATCAACAACTTCCACAGCATTAAGCACAAGTGCTGCGAGTTACTGCACAAAGCTAATACCTATCCTGAGACAACAGATATTGGCCTCAGTCTTGGCAACAAATTCAGTGTCAGCTTTACCCCTCTCTCCCCCCACAAGTGAAATGCTGAGTGAATGTGTTCTCACATGCTGTATCCCATGTCCGTTCTAGGCATCTGTGTGCCACCCGGATGTGGCCCTGCAGCAAAGCCACAGGTTATGGCAGTGTGGTGACACATCTACCATGCCATAGGCAGGGTACAGTATGTGCATGGTAATTCCTGGTCTGTAACACAGTGATTGCATATGCTTCAGATTATATGGCTGAGGGTTGTACATAGGTACATACTGATGTACAACAACTGTTGTAGAATGGAGAATGGTATATGTTCTGGTTTGGACACACCTCCAGTTGCTAATAACCACAGCCACAGGGGATATTCATCAACCAAACACACTGGGATTACTATTCACACACACACACACACACACACAAACACACACACACACACACACACACACACACACACACACACACACACACACACACACACACACACACACACACAGACACTTGCCAGTGCTGAGATCCATAGCTTCATTGCTTCATAGGTTTGTAATAGGTGAATGGACCTGAATGCTCTACAAGGCTTGCCCAAGGGAATACCTTGGCATCAGGCCACATGACAATAGTCCCCAGTGTGGCTGCTCAGGGGTGTAGTCACTGGAGTGGTCCCCAGGGGTGGGTATTGTATTCACTATCCACTCATCCAGGTTTCTATTGTGGGTGGCCAGTAATATGCACTGCTTCCCATTTATGTGATCTATATTCCATAACATGGACAGTGTCTGGGTTGTGCACATTTCCCACATGCATGTTCTTTGACATGTGAAAGTGTACTTGAGGTCTCTGGGGTATGTTGTGTGGACAGATTGGTATCTTCTGATGTAGCATTCCTGACCTCATTTGGTGAGGCCTGACTATGTAACTGAGGTCATGATTGCACCTACATTGACAGTATGGTATGGGCATTCAGTGGAGTTAGTGGCATCTGTCCATACAGGGTATGTGTATATGGCATAGTATTCCCTTTGTGAGTACATTTGCAGACTCTACAGTTGTTGCAGGTGTCCAGTGGGGAACATGGCAAAAGGGCAACTGTACACATTTATTGGGCTATTGAGGGGATGGAACAGGGTGCCACGTCCTTTTACTTGCTGGATAACACACACTCAGGAGATGTAACACATCAAAGTACTTTCTGATGTCAGTGGCACAATTGTGGTCAGCAGGCATGTAGTCCACTGCTATCACACTGTGGGTACTATCTGTGAGGCAATATGCAGGGGAACTACCAGCATAGTGGTTGTTGCCTAGCCAAGTGTGTTTGTGTATGATACGTGGGTGGAGGGTTGTCTCTCAGTACTAGAAGGGTTGCCTATACTGTTCACTAATCCATACTGTCAGATTTAGGGCTGTGGATTGTCTACACCAACCTCTCTGATGTTTGGCATCTGTTGGCCTTGTAATGTGGACATTGTGACACATACTAGGTCCTCAACATAATAATTTAGCAAAACCCATCCCCCTCAATGGATCCTGTTATTACACAATCACACCAACCCCCACACAGGATACTGATGACAGACACACACTTGCAAGTACGGAGATTCAAATCTCTAACTGGCTATGTATTGCTTCTACAGTGTATCACATTTATTGCATGTGCCATGGAGCTTATAGGATGGATGTTGTCACAAGGTACTTCTATGGTGAGGCGCATCACCAGCCCTTGTAAATACTGGCAATGGGTGAAGTAGTAGGCAAGAGACTCCAAAAAAATGTTTTACTCTGCACACATATTTACATTTGCCAGGGGTGAGTTTTAAACCTCTATCTAACAATATTTTCAGACCATTATGTTACGCATTTACCACATGCCCCACTGACATTACATGGTTTAGGGTTGGTAACAGGTACTTCTAAGGTGGATGATATCTGCATGACTGCTAAAGTCAGGCACTGAGATGTGTACTGGGTGTAAATGGGGCCAAAACATTTGAGGTATGGACGTACATATGCAGATATATCTACACACACAAATACTTACCAAGGATGAGACTCAAACCCATACCTATGTAGTTATTGCTACTACATTCTTCCACATTTATTGCACACGCCATAGAGCTTACCTGTTGGAGAGTTGTGCCAAGGTATCTTTGAAGGTGAGTGACATCAGCAGCAGTGGTAAAGGAGGGGTAAGGGAAGTGTTGTAAGTGTGAATGACCGCAAAAATCAGGTCTCTACAAGGATACACACACTGTCTCACACAAACACTCACATTTACACAGTTGCCAAGATTAGGATTGGAACTCATACCTTACTAATTTGCTACACTATGGTATTACACAGTTATCGCAAGCAGCGCTTAGCTTATATGTTGGAGAGCTGTCCAAAGGTCTCTTTGAAGGTGAGTGACATCAGCAGCAGTGCTAAACAAGGGGTAAAGGGAGAGTAATAAGTGTGAATGTGCACAAAATCAGGTATTATCAAAAACACATGGACTCTCTCACACAAACACACACAATTTCCATGTCTGGGACTAGAACTCCTACCTAACTAGTATGCTACACTATGGTATTATGCAGTTATCGCGAGCACCACTGAGATTGAAGAGCCGTCTAAAGGTATCTTTGAAGGTGAGTGACATCAGCAGCGATGCTAAAGGAGGGGTAAGGGAAGAGTAGTAAGTCTGAATGTCCACAAAATCAGGTATCAACAAAGACACACACATTCTCATCACAGTTTTACAGCTGCCATGTCTGGGATTAGACCTACGACCGAACTAATATGCTACACTACAGTATTACACAGTTATTGTGAGTGCCACAGAGCTTATAGAGTTGAGACTTCCCAAAGGGTTATTTCAAGGTGAAGGACATTAGCAGGAGTGTTAACATGGGCAATGAAAAGCGCAGTGTGTGTGAATGTTCCATAAATCATTCCTCTGGAAACACACACACACACACACACACACACACACACACACACACAAAAACAACTTTACATTTGACAGGACTGAGTTTACAAATGCTACATGAATACTTATTTGTACTACTGTGATACACAGTTATCACAACCACCACAGGCACTATAGGGCTGAGGGCTACCAAAAGGAATGTCTACAGTGATTGACATAAGCACATCCTGTGATATAGGCCAATTGGATGTGTAATGGATGGGACAGGCCTCATAATGGAATTCTCTTTGTCACTGTCTGTCTCCTTCTCTCTCTCTCTCTCTTCCCCACATCTCTGTGTGTGTATGTTTGACATATTATAGTCTGTTGGCCTTAGATATGTGTGAGTATTTCTATCCAATGTATGTGTGAAGCATAAATGCTGTACAATTTGGCGTGTGTGAACAGACATCTGCAAATGACAGATATGTTTAGTCCACTGTGTTGTCAGACATGGCCTTTATTTCTCTAAGTGTATGAGCATGCCTAGTATGACCTTCTGTATTGAGTGTGTGAATCCATTCCAGGTAGGGTTGTACTACAGTCCAGGGTTTGATGTTTTACACCTACAGCTAGCAACCTGTTTCTGCAGAAAATCTGTAGATGGGTTGACAATATGGAGTCACAATAGGCAATAGTTAGGGGAATACTGTAACTATTACTGTCTGTGCTGCTTGTGTTACATGGCTGGTGTTAGCAGAGATATTCAAACATATGTACTGTTTTACACTGTGGTGTATTGTGTCATCAACTACTGACAGATATAATTATTTGCTCACGGTTATTTACCGGGAAATACAAGATGAATGAAGCTGATTCCAGTATTGTGGGCCTCAGCCTACACATTCTTGCACACTCCTGCCATTCTGGAGGGGTAGCTACAGACACTTGCTGATGGGTCTGTATAAATGTTCCAGCACCTTGGTGGTATGGTGGCTAAGGATCCCCTTCTTGTACATATATCAACTTAACAGAATGAACATAGCCTGCTGTGTCCATACCTCTCAGCTGTACAGATTCACCCAGGTTACCCTGCAGTAGGGCTCATATATCTGGTCAGTTCTCCTTCACATTGTGGTTTATGAGCAGGTTTGTAGCCACCCATTACTGGGTTTGCAGGCAGTGGTAGTATGGGCACACATCAGAGTTTCAGACTTCACACACTCCATGATGTCCATGTTCTACACCCCCCACTCTGTTATTATATCCTCTTCCTAACGTTATGCGAGCGATATCTGAGAAGTATCCCTATAGTTGGCCCTTCATCCCAGCAGTATTTATGGATTGGTCCACAGTTCATGTAGTCGGACATGAGGGGGCATGCTGCTCGGATTTGTTAACATGGCCTTGCATTTATGTTCTGTTGACTCTGTTAGATTGTTAGTTGGGACCCCATGAGATACCATACATTGGCCCTATGGGCGAGGCACAGGCCTTTGACAATGGACTGTAGGCCATTTGATAGTGATGCAGGCCATCTGTAGCAGGCCAGTGCATTCTGTCACTCCTACATCCCCAGGCTGTGAGCCAGTGGATTCCCCTGGGGTGACAGGGTAAGGGTGCAAGGTGTTAAATGTAATAGATCCTGTCCATAGTGATCCATTGGTCTGGATGCAGGCAGGGTGCTGCTTACATAGGTTCATAGATTCATAGGTTCATAATAGGCTATCTGCCCTAGGGCATTTACAAGCCTAGCCAGAGTGTGTTCGGCTTTCACCACCCATTTTAAAATGAATTTTGCTATGCCCTTTTTCGAGGCTAGTATACTGTACATCTGTCTAACAGTGACAGAGAAGTGATACCCAGAGTAAATCTACGATCTCCCATACACTCATCAAGATTCCTCTTGAAGAGTGTCAATGAGGGACTCTGCCTATCCTGCACTGGGATTGCCTCTGGGTTATGAATCTGTCCCTCCAGCATGTCCTATTTATTTCAGTGCTGAGGTTCAAGTCTCTCGAGCACGTAGCTCGATGGGATTTGGATTTTCTGAGGTGCAGCATGTCCATTAATTCCGGGTTGGACATGGCTTTATACATCAGGCACAGATCACCTATGAGCAGGCGGTATGCCACAAATTAGAGCTAGAGTTTCTTTAACCGGGCAGCATATGGCATCTGTTTGAGCCCTTTGATCCTCTTGGTGAGGTACTTTTGGGGTCTTTCCAGTTGCTGCAGGTGTCTGGTAAGGTACATCCCAAAAGGGGCATTGTACTCAGTTATGGGCCTGATGAGGGATGAGTAAAGAGGCACAATGACCTCCCCTGATCTAGATGTGAATCCCTTCATGATTAGGTAGGCTATATAAAATGATTTTCTAACCACTTTGGCCACGTGGTTGTCGAATGAGAGATTGCTATCAACTTGGGTCCTCAGGTCCCTAGTTACTTCTTCTGTACTTAATGGATTACCATCTATGTGGTAATTTGTGGGCACTTTGTTTTTGCCAAAGGGGATGACTATACACTTTTTGGCATTTATCTTGAGGCCATGGCTCTGGCACCAGTTGTCTGTTTCTATGAGACCCTTTTGTAGGATGCTTGTGTCGGCTGGAGAGTCGATTATGGCGCCCAGTTTGCAGTCATCTGCAAACTTGGTCAGCCACAGTCCATCCATGTTGGCCTGTACCTCCGAGAAATATATACTGAACAAGAGAGGTCCCAGGACTAAGCCTTGTGGGACACCACTTGTAACTGGTTTGGAGTCTGACATAGCTCCAGCAATTCTAGCCATGTGGGTTCTGTCCATGAGCCAGTTTGCAACCCATCTAGTGACATAGGGGTTTATGTTTAAGCTGGTGAGCTTATCTATAATGCCCGAGTGGGGTATTGTATCGAAGGCTTTTGCGAGGTCCAGGTAGGCTGTGTGGACCACCTTCCCCTCGTCAATGGCCTTGGTGACTGTTTCAAAGAAATCAACCACGTTTAAGAGGCAGGATCTGCCCTTAACAAAGATGAACTAGGTAGGATCCAGTGTCTGTAGGTCCCCAATATCTTTATTTATGAGGTCCATGATGATCATTTCCATAGCTTTGCAGACCAAGTTAGTCAGGCTTATGGGGCGATAGTTTCCAGGATCTGTTGAGGCACCACCTTTGTGGAGAGGGACCACTGTTGCTGTACACCACTCTTTGGGTACATATCCTGCAGTAAGGCTGAGATTGAACAGTAGTTTTATGTTTGGGTTTAGTTCTTCTTGGAGTTCATGTAGGATGCAGCCCGGGACACCGTCTGGTCCCATTGATGCTGTGTTTTTTGCTTTGGAGAAGGCAGCTCTTACCTGAGCATCTGAGATATCAAGGGGGCAGCACTCTGCTGGATAGATATTTGCCCTTTTGGTGGGGAAGGGGGGGAGAAATTTGTGCTGAACTTGGCAGCTAGGATGTTGGCAATGTCTGTGGATTTGGTGTATTTTTTGTCATTTTGGACTAATTCTGAGCATATCTGGGAATTCCCACCCAGGTTTCTAACATAACTAAAGAAAGCCTTGTGATTATCCTTAGTGTCCTGTGCAATTTTTCTCTCAAAGCTGGCCTTAGACGATTTTATGAGTGCCCATAGTTTTTTGCTAATACTGATCAGAGATGCCTTCCCTTTTTGGGATTTTGCTCTATCATGTAGTAGCTTTCTCCTTCTATTGTATAGTTTGTTTATGGCTGGGGTCCACCAGACAGGACGCCTGCCTTTGGAGGATTGGGTCTTGGTTTTGTTTGGGATTGCATGATCCATGCATTCCTGAAGGTGTTCATAGAATGCGTTTATAAAGGATTCTGCGGTCTGGGCCATATTTTCCACAGGCCTGGGGGCTTTGAAGGATTCCACCTCGGTTTTGAGGAGTGTGAAATTTGCTTTAGAGAAGTTTTTCACTGTGGTTTTCTGGGCATGGGCTGGGGTCAGGATGTGAATATCTAGTGAGATTAGTTTATGGTCTGATCTTACCAGTGAGGGATACACTTCTGGTCTGGAACATAGAGTCCCCCTGTTGGTGATGATCTGGTCCAGTATGTTTTCCCCTCTTGTGGGAGTGGTAACAAGCTGTTCCATAGCATTTGAGTTTATAAATTCTAGGAATCTTTGGGCTAGGGTGTTGGAGCTAGAGTAATGCTCCCAGTCTATGTTTGAGTAGTTGAAGTCACCCAATATAATGGTGTTTGGAGAGACCTTCATATTTTCCAGTGTTCTCAGGAAGGCCAAGTGGGGTTCCTGGGTTTGGGAGGGTGGTTTGTGGCAGGCTATAAACTGGAAGGCAGTTTTACCCACTGTTAGTTCACATGGATAGTCTCTGATGCTTTGTGCTGTGCCACCAACCTGAAGGTGTGGGTATCTTTGACGAATATTGATACTCCCCCTCCTTTTGTGGTTCGGTCCAAGTTTTGGGGCCGAAAAACATGGTAGTGCTGGGGTGCTCTCGGGCATCTTGAACCAGGTTTCTATTACTGCACAGATATCAATTTTCTCCATGCTAAGGAGTGTTTTGAGTGCGTGCATCTTGAGGTTTAGACTTCTGGCATTGAGTAGCATTACTCTTAGTTTCTTATCCCTTGTGAGACCTATGGAGGTGGGTTTGTCTTTTGAGCCTTGCCTAAAAAAGGCACTATGGGGGTGGCAAAAGCCTTTGCCAATATCCGAAAGCCCAGGGGTGACAGGTGCAAGCCATCCCTAGCGAAGCATCGTGGCTTGTCGAGCATGTCATCCCAGGCTGACAGGCATTGGATCCCCTTTGAATGACACCAATACTTAAGCCAATTGTTGAAATTGATCATCTTGTCTTCATATTGTGGCATCATTCTTGGTGAGGGTAAGATGGTACTCAAGGTCAGGGTCATACCAGCCTGGGCTACATGCTCAGAGAGCTCCTCTATGTCTCTTTTCATGTAGTCCAGGGAGGTACGTCTCAGGTCATTCACACTAGCATGGACAATGACGGAGTCATATTTGTACTTGCCTTGGAGTGGCCAGAGTGCTTGTGTTATGTGGCGGTTCCTAGCGCCAGACAGGCTGCTCACCATGACCTTCTCCTTGTTCAACCTGGTGAGCAGGACATCAGTGTGCCTGACGATAGAGTCACCTATTACAAGTGTATCAGGTGTGTTGTTCAGCCTTAAGGGCTGTGACTGTTCAGCACACTGGCTTTGTGAGCTATGTGTTGCACGTGTTTTGTTTTGGGGTAGCGGTTGCTTGGGTGTCTGCTTTGGAGGTCTCTGTTGCCTAGGCAGATTCTTATTTAGAGCCTCCGAGTATGTTTTTGTGTGTTTATGTGTTTGGTTTGCTGTCATGGTAGGTCTATGTGAGACTGGAATTGTAGTGAGTGTGGTTTCCTTCTCCTCCTGACTGGTTACGCCAGTACTGAGTTGAGAGAGCTTAGCCTCCAGTTTGGCTAGTACAGCTAGGGACACACCTGCATAGGACACCTCTTCAGCATGAAGCATTCTGTGGGTATTCCCATATAGAAGTAGGGTCATACAGTACTCATTCCCAACATCAAGGATATGACCTGTGATAAACCTGTGGCTAATGGTGGGGTGAGCTGAGTGTATGTGTGATATGGAAGCTACTTGCAACTGACTCACAGATATACTTGGACATTCCCCTTATGCTGCCTTGTGCGGGGATATAGGCAGTCTCTCATTACTTCATAACTGTACCTTTTGTGCTCTGCCAGTGATTGGCCAGACTACATCAGTATTCCATACTACACAGACAACTAATATGCTAACCTGTATGTACAATTCCAAAGTTGTATGCAGTTGACAGTTACATTTTATGTACTCTGTCTAGGGTACTTCTACCTGTGTACTGAATGTATGTATGGGCCCACATTCGTGGCATGTCCATCTTTCAGATGGTGACAGATATTGACATCTTGACAGTGAGTATGGACAACTGCTAACATGGGTATTGCTGAAAAGCAGTGGGGTTGGCACTGCAGTTGTCGGAACATGGCCCTGTTAACCACAGTACTGCCCAAAGGCCACTGAGACACAACCCTCCATGCCTACATGCTGACCACTTCCAGACAATATTGAACACACAACAACCTAACACACAGACTCCTGCATATTGTACACATGCAACAATCCATCCCTTAGATTGGCCCAACTTGGGTATTCTGTGCTCCACTGATATTACTCCTCACACTTACATGTTACTGCATTTCTACGTAGGATTGTATGGGGGGGGGGCACAACTGATGACTTTAAACATTTGCTATGACTGTATTGGTATTTCAGGTACTCGGTTGGCTTCCATTTCATATTGTATTCTGACCTATCATGCAGACTGGAGGCATATCAGTAGAGTAAAAATCTTCGGTTTTATTGACCTACATTTCAGTTTCAGACTTCTTATGCTTCGGAACTAACATATAACTGCCAGACCTGTTGTAGTCTGTCCGTGTAGGTCTGGAGGGGGGCTGTTCATCATTGCCATCAATTGGAGGCCTTAGCCCAGCCTTTCTTAAATGGTCATCTACACCTGTCCTGCTAGCTGAGGCTGGTGGTGGGTATGTGAGCCTCACTGACATGCATGTGTGTCCTATGGACACACATTTGGGCCAGTAAATGTACTGCAGTGGGATTTGTCATCTTGTTTTGTTCTGCCTAGTATGTTGACACCAGTATTTGTTTTGGATTTCATGCTGCCCATATAGGTGTCCTCTATCTGCTGCCATCCCATTCAGCCACGCAGTTCCCTTGCATGCTCGCGTCCATACCATAGATACAACTATCAGAACATACTACTTCATTCAGTAATTGATAGGAAGAGTGACTTCCATTGTGGCTGAGCCAGTACTGAGGACGGTGCTGGAGGGCTGACTATGTCAGATGCACAAAGTACACTACCTATACATGGTAAAGCACAGGTAGTGTCATGTTTGGCATCCCTTTTACTGTATGTGTGAGTCAGAGAGAGGTGTCATTCCCTGGGTCCCTACCGTGTCAGTGTATGTGCTATGCATTGCCTCTTTGCCAAGGCCTGGGCATACTGGGCATGCCTCCTTCTGCCTACAAGGGCAAGCTCAGGTAGTTCCTCCTCCGAGCACTCTGTGCCTGTGATGGCCTTGACAATAATGGGAGGCTGTGTGGCCTTGCCCCATGCTGTTTCTACCACAGCTGTTTCCACAGAATCATACTGTGTAGCATGGCACATACTATGAACGTTTGTGTACATGTAGCTGGAGAGTACTGCAAGGCTCCACTGGATATGTCTAGGCAGCGGAACTGTGACTTGAGCATCCCAAACACATGATCTATTAGGATTCTGGTTTGTGCGTGTGCCTCATTATGGAGTTCTTGTTCAGGTGTGTGTGCATTTCTGAGGGGTGTCATTATCCATGGCTCCAGTGTGTAGCCAGCATCCCCCACTAGGTGGCCATATGGGATGTCCCTTCTGGCAAATGACTGATACATCTGTGTCATATGCCAGCTGTGGGAGTCTTGATAGCTTCCAGGGCTGCTAGCACACACATTCAAGATAATGCCCTGGGCATCGCACATGATATAGCACCCACTACCTCAGGGTATTCTGCTATTTGGTGGAAGAGATGCATATTGGTGGTCAATGTCTCACGGGTGTTGAAGAAATATATGTGCTGACTGGCATGTGCTGACATCCATCCAGTAACTGGTGGAGTACTCTGGATGCTGATGCCTGTGAGATCCCCATGATATCCCCAGTTGCCCTTTGGAAGGTACCTGTGGCAAGTATTCTTAAGCCTACACATATCTTGGTATCCACTGGGATGGGTTCCCCTCTGTTGGTTGTGTGTGTGAGGCTGGGCCAGCACAGCTCAACAATTTGTTCTAGACTGTCCCTCCACCCTACAGTGCTCCATCTCCAGCTCATGTAGCCCCTGGTAGGTTACCCTGGGTCTGTACACTCTTCTCCTCCTCCTCACTGTGGGATGGTCATCAGCATTCGCATCCTAACCACCCTCAGCCTCTTGCACATATTGATGTATGAGAGCGACAGCAGCCCCTAACATTTTGTTAGTTTTGTCAGGTAAAATTTCCCCATCTGTGTACAACAGTGGTGTAGAGTTTGTGGGGAAAAAAAAGGTGTTTGCATAGTTTATAGTAGTGTGCTGGACTGCTGCCTGTGTAATTGGCTAATTCTGATACATTTCACCTGCAAGCTATGCTAGTTCTCCTTGATTGCCTTCCTACTGCTGTTTTCCCTTCCCATTGCATTCCCGTTTAAGCCCCAAGGTGTGACGAGCATACCCAATGTTCAGATGTAAACAGAGGTGCTATTTGTGTTTTTTTTTTTTAAAAACCCGTTGAGCAGTGTACATACCCGATTAGGCAGGGAAAACAGTGCTCAGCAATGTGAGACACACCCTCTTCCTTAGCTTTGCTTAGTTAAGGGCAAACGCAGGCCACACAGCTCCAATAAGCTTGCAGCATACATGACACTCCCCCTTATGAGGTCATCTACCTCTTAGACTTATACAATGGTGTTGCTGCACCTACACAATACATGTCAGATCTGCAAGCATAAGATCAAACATAATTATTCCACCTAAGGAAAGAAATCCAGTGATTGCTTCATATTTATTTTGGCGTTAGGTATGCTTACAGACAGACAAACTAAACCTGGGCCTACTATAGGTTATCATGTGCTAATAGTTTGCAGTACACCTGCTCACTGCCACTTGCTCAAAAAAGCAAGTGCTTTCTTTCCCACTAGCCTGATTCCCCCATTTCTATTTAGCTCACCAAACACCTGATTCAATATACTACATATCCTTAGCAGAACCTAAACCTTAAACCTAAAAGTCCAACCTAGTTCCCAACCTGTTTTTTCAGTCCCTTAGGCTGGAGCGCCTTCTGTGTGGAGTCTGCATGTTCTACCCGTGGTCGAGTGACGTTTAAAGACATGCAGGTAGGTGCGTGCGTGAATGGGTGTGCCTTCTTTGAAGGATGGGTATCGGGCTGGCAACTCTGCACCATAAAAATCTACTGCCAATCATTAGCAGACCGGAGTTCCACTGTGGCAACCCCTAACTGGGAAAAGCTGAAAGACACTTTATGCTAAACTTCCACTCCCCTCCCTAAGCCTAAAGTCTCTGATCACTCACTAAACCTAAAACTCCAAAGCCCCCCTTCCTAAACCCAAATTCCCCAATCTTTCCATAACCCTAAAACTCCAACTCCACTCCCTAAACCTAAATTCCCCCATCAGTCCCTAACCTTAAAACTCCCTTCCTCCTCCCTAAACCTAAAACTCCAATCCCCAACCCCTAAACTTAAATTTCTTGATCACTTCCTAAACCTAAAACTTATTTCACACTCCCTAACCCTAAACCTCTCTTCCAGTTCCCTAACCCAATAAAATTGCTACCTAACTCTAAACCCCCCTCACACTCCCTAATCCTAACCATACCTCCCGCTCCCTCTCCACAGGTGCTTGTCCTACCTTGTATTCGAATTTGAGCACAAGCAGCATTTCTTCCCTACAGCAGCTTGCCCAAAGTCATATTTGAGTTCAAATGCGAGTAGCAATCGAACTGAACTATAACGTACTCAAATCCCTTGCATCAAGACAATGTTTTTTTCAGCACTTGTGAGATGAGTGCCTGTAGTGAATCCACAAAAACTGCTTGCTATCACTGAACAGAACTTTTAAGGCTAACTAATGGGTACCTACACAGGTTTTTAAATAATTTTGAAAAATTTCTCTCACCAAACACACACACACACACACACACACACACACACACACACACACACACACACACATATATGTTTACTGTATAATTCAGTTATATTCTCCAAAATTATGTTTCGCAAAATATTCCAGAAATTAGAAAACAGCAAGTTCACAGCTGTACTTATATTACCTTAGTGATTCAACATGATGTGTCCAAACTTTGCTACTTATTGCCATGTAGACTTTTTCCATCCCTAACCCATGTTTATAGTAGAGTTGGCAATGTATATCAGTGTTGTGAAAATTTATGTTTTTTATCCACTTAAAATAATATCACAGTATCTACTATTAATTATTATTCCTTTTTTTTTACTTCTTCTGGAACAGATCAGTGTAAAATACCAGTTCGATTAATTCTTTAAATTAGACTTCACCAATAGCGAAGTGGGATTACCCTAGATTTCTCAGTGGAGCCCTAATTAGTCAGCACTAGTCTAAGTAGTTTTCATAATTAAAGTTTTTTTTAAGCACATTTTCAGCATGTTAAGTAAAGCCATATATATATATATATATATATATATATATATATATATATATATATATATATATATGGGTTCCGGACGTTTGCTCGAATGAGCAAATGACCAAAACCCAAACAGACGGGCATACTTATGCAAAAGTGCTTTTCACAGAAGAAGCACTTTTGCGTAAGTATGCCTGTTGCTGAGGCTGTACTATGGTGCGGGTAAGGGAAATTCCCTTTTCCTCACTGTAGTGTGGTCTTGGAGAGAGAATATTAAAGGAGGGGGGTGTTTTTTTTTTTGTAACACGCTTTAACGAAAGCGCTTTTTTCGATAAAAGCACTTTTGATAAAGTGTGTTCGGTTATAATGGATTCAGACGTTTGCTTATTCGAGCAAACATCCTAGATCCATATATATAAGGGTAATGCTGCTCAATGCCAGAAGTCTCAATCTCAAGATGCACGCACTCGAGGCCCTTCTCAATATGGAGAACATCGATGTCTGTGCTGTGACAGAAACCTGGTTCAAGGCTCCTGAGAGCACCCCAGCACTAACAGGTTTCACCTCATATCATGCATTCCGGCCCCAAAATCCGGACAACACCAAGAAAGGAGGGGGGGTGTCCATATTCATAAAGGACACCCACACCTCAAGGTTGGTGGCAACGCACGATGCATCGGAGACCATCCAGGTGCAATTAACCATAGGCAAGACTGCTCTGCAATTTGTAGCATGTTACAGGCCACCCTCTCAAACTCAGGAACCTCATATGGCCTTCCTGAAAACATTGGAGAGGATAAATGTATCTCCAAACACCATCATACTAGGTGACTTCAACTACCCTAATATAGACTGGGAACACTACTCAAGCCCAAACACTCTAACCCAAAGATTCCTGGAGTTCATAAACTCAAATGCCATGGAACAACTAGTCACCATCCCCACAAGAGGAGAAAACATACTTGATCTCATCATCACGAACATGGGATCAAAATGTTCAACACCGGAAGTATACCCCTCACTGGTGAGATCAGATCATAAACTAATCTCGCTGGAGGTCCTCATTCCGCCCCACCTGAAACAAAAAGACCACAGTGAAAAACTTCTCAAAAGCCGACTTCACACTTCTAAAAACTAGTGTGGTCTCCTTTAAGGCCCCTGAACCAGTGGTAAACATTACTCAAACCGCTGAATCACTTACAAATTACTTCTACCAGCACCTACAGGACTGCATGGATCAGGCTATCCCAAACAAAACTAAGACTCTCTGTACCAAAGGCAAGCGTCCAGTCTGGTGGACCCCAGCCATAAACAAGCTCTACAACAAAAGGAGGAAGCTACTACAAGATAGAGCAAAATCCTTGAAAGGTAAGACACCTTTGATCATCATAAGTAAAAAACTAAGAGCTCTCATAAAACAATCCAAGGCAAATTTTGAGAGAAAAATCGCCAAGGACTCAAAAGACAATCATAAGGCCTTCTTTAGCTATGTTAGAAACCTAGGAGGAAACTCCCAGATATGCTCAGAATTAGTTCAAAATAATGTGAAAATTACTGAACCTTTACACATTGCCAACATACTGGCTGACAGGTTCAGTGCAAACCTCTCCCCCCCCTCCCCCCCAAAAGGAGAGATATCTATACCAGAGGATTATAGCCCCCCAAACATCTCCAACGCCCAGGTGAGAACTGCTCTCACTAAGGCAAAAAATACAGCATCCATGGGACCGGATGGTGTCCCCGGCTGTGTGCTTCACGAACTCAACGAGGAATTAAACCCACAATTAGGACAGCTGTTTAATCTCAGCCTCACCTCAGGATACGTACCCAAGGAGTGGCGCACGGCGACTGTGGTCCCACTTCATAAGGGCGGTGCCTCCACCGACCCTGGAAATTACCGCCCCATTAGCTTGACAAGCCTTATCTGCAAAGTCATGGAGAGGATCATAATGGAACTCATAAATAAAGACATAGGGAACTTGCAGACTTTGGATCCAACCCAGTTTGGCTTTGTCAAAGGCAGATCCTGCCTCTTAAACTTGGTTGACTTTTCGAGACAGTCACCAAGGCCATTGATGAGGAAAGGCAGTCCATACAGCCTACCTCGACCTGGCAAAGGCCTTCAACACAATACCCCACTCAGGTATCATCGAAAAACTCATCAGCTTGAATGTAAACCCATACATCACAAGATGGGTTGCAAACTGGCTAAGTGACAGAACCCACAGGGTCAGAGTTGCTGGAGCCATGTCAGACTCAAAGCCTGTCACTAGTGGTGTCCCACAGGGCTCAGTCCTGGGTCCACTCTTGTTCAGCATCTACTTTTCTGAAGTACAAGCAAACACAGGAGGGTTATGGCTGACAAAGTTTGCAGATGACTGCAAACTGGGCCATAGTCGAAAACACATCTGACACAGATATCCTTCAGAAGGGCCTCACAGAAACGGATAACTGGTGCCAGAGCCATGGCCTAAAGTTAAATGCCAAGAAATGCATAGCCATACCTTTCGGGAAAAACAAGGTTACCCCTAGCTACCATATAGGTGGCAATCCACTGAGCACAGAAGAAGTCATCAGGGATCTGGGGACCCAGGTTGACAGTAGCCTTTCGTTTGACACTCATGTTGCTAAAGTAGTTAGGAAAACCTTCTATATTGCCCACCTGATCATGAAGGGATTCACATCTAGATCAAGGGAGGTCATCGTCCCCCTGTACTCATCACTCATTAGACCTATGATTGAGTACAATGCCCCGTTCGGAATGTATCTGCCCCGACACCTGCTGCAGCTTGAAAGGCCCCAAAAGTTCCTCACCAAAAGGATAAAGGGTCTCAAAAATATGTCTTATGCTGCCCGACTGAAAGAACTCCAGCTCTATTCAGTCTCATACCGCTTGCTCAGAGGTGACCTGTGCCTGACATATAAGGCCATGTCAAACCTAGATTTGATGAATATGCTTCACCTCAAAAAATCTAGATCCATCAGAACCACAAGGGCGGGAGACTTAAACCTCGACACGGTTATAAATAGAACATGCTGGAGGGACAGATTCATCACCCAGAGACTCCCTATGCTGTGGAACAAAATCCCAGTACATGTGAGGCAGAGCACCTCAATGGCCTTGTTCAAGAGGAATCTTGACCAATGGATGGGAGATCGCAGATATATGCTTGACAGAGGCACAGCAAAATAATAGGCATAGTTTTTATTCAAACTAAAGGGGTGGCGAAAGCCACATAACTATGGGCTAGGCTTATAAATGCCCTTGGGCAGATAGCCTAGTATGAACCTATGAACCTATGAACCTATATATATAATATATATATATATATATATATATATATATATATATATATATATATATATATATATATATGTATATTAAGCAGGTCAAAAATCAACTCTGAAAATTCTGTAACTGTATAATGTTGACATCCTTTAGGTGCTGTTTCAGTGATTAGGTAAATCTAAATGTAAATGGTTAGCAATCAGTGAATGTACGCATTACTATAGTAAGAATGCTCCTACCTGCCTGTAAACTAAAGGATAGCTGCTTTCTTCTGTGTGTGTGTGTGTGTGTGTGTGTGTGTGTGTGTGTGTGTGTGTGTGTGTGTGTGTGTGTGTGTGTGTGTGTGTGGTTGTCTATGTTCATGCTTCATACAGTGCATTGAAGGCCCAATACCTCTTTTTTTAATTATTTAGATATTTAAAGGGCATTCAAACTGTTTTCTGTATCTCCCAGTCTGAAAGGAGGTCTACTGTAACAAATTGTGAAAGTCATAGGTCAAAGCTGTCTATATTAGTTTGTTTTTAACAATCCTTAGGGTTATTTAATTTTAAATACACATGGTTGTTAGTGCAGTCCTTTCTGTGAGGAAATGGACTCATATTACTATGCTCACAAAATCATGCAGGTCACTACCTTATCACAAGATCTATCCTTTTATTAAACCAAGGGCTTTTAAATTGATGAGTTTGTTTCCCTTGGGAAGAATTAACTCTTTTCAGGGGAAATCTGAGCAAGTATGAAAAAAGCACTCTATTTAAATTATTTGATTTAGATATTTTCTGTGATGGCATGAGGCTAAATGCAAAGAATATTAGTCAATTAATTTATGTGGTTACCTACAAATCAATACTGGAAGAAAAGTAAATTCACTGAATTTCTTAGCAGAAACTTAATTAGTCTGTAGTAATGTAAGTAGTTATCATAATGAAACGATTTTTCTTCTTTAAACTCACATTTTTCAGTATGGTAAACAAAACCACATATACAGTAAGTCATTGTTTTTCAAATGGCAAGGGCTGTTACCCTAGGGATGTTTCAGTCTGTTTCATGGCGGGACAAAACAGATGTGAACATTCCAAAGTACTTTTAATGTTGGTAATGTTTAGATTTTGTTTCTGTGATGGATATGAATACAGACTAATAATGCTAATAATGTATACAGTTTAAGTGCTTGTACATCAAGAGATCTGCTTTGGTAAGCTGATAACTTTTCTGTCTCATTTACACCATGTGAAGGAGTTCTCGGAATTCTTAAAATTGCTGTTTCTCCTCTTTCTACATTGCCTCATCCCTCCTTAATTTCAGTCTGCCAACCCTGAAAATGCTGAACCAAGCTATTATTCTCAAACAGTCTGACCCCTACTGTTTAAACACAGCCTTCATTTTACCTGCCTCCACAGCCTTAGATACTATTTACTTACATTTACCTTCTGAGAACTAAATTGGCCTAAGCAGGACCTGAATAGTATGTGCACAAATTAAGGATTTATTTTACTTATCTCTGCTTGTTCGCATTTTACATGAATTGATTTTATTGTGGGACAGCACAGTGATACAGATTTTAGAGTTTCTGTCTCACAGTGCTTGGTTTTCAGTTAGGATACTTTCTGTGTAGGTTCGGCATGTCCTTCATATATCTCGGTATGATTTGCAGAGTAATGTAATTTTGTCTCAAATCCTAAAGAAATGCTGGTGGTGAATTTGCAGTCTTCTAAACTGGTTAAAGACTGCACACTGAATGTGTGTGTGTGTGTGTGTGTGTGTGTGTGTGTGTGTGTGTGTGTGTGTGTGTGTGTGTGTGTGTGTGTGTGTGTGTGTGTGTGTGTGTGTGTGTGTGTGTGTGTGTGTGTGATGTGATAGAGAAGTATACTATCCAGGACTGCTTTCTCTGTCTTGTGCCCACTGAATGTTCTAGCTCTTTAATGACTTTGAATTGGTTAAAACCTATGACTAGAAAATGAATATATGAATAAAATGAATGAGTAAATGATTTAACAGTTTTTGTTGTAAGCAAAACTATTTTCTAAATCAGCTAAATAAATGCAATTTACTACATCCACTGGCATAGAATGATAAAGCCATGACTATGATCCCGCCAACCTGAATTTGATTAGTGGCTTGGCTAATGGGTTTGCTGGCCAGAAAAGAGATAAGAAAACTAATAAGGTTAAGGTTGTTCCCCTGCACTGGGGAAGGGGGGGGTGTATGAGGAATGTAAGCTTGGAGTTCAAAGAGCAGAAAGAATCCCATGTGTATGACAAAGCTCGCCAGAGGCACAGAACCAGTGAAGTGATGACTCATGCAGAAAGGAGGAGAAGCCCCTCACTTATGTCCACTTCAACGAAATGTTTGCGTACATAATGGTTAGGTATAGATGTAATGATTCGAGCTTAAAGAAGGAAAATGAAATCTCTATTCACTGAAGCAGTGTGATGACATCAGTCCTGCCACCTAGCCCTCACTTCTGGGAAAAGCAAATATACTGCAGGGTTCTTTCCTCTCAGAGGAACTAACAGGACAGTTAGGCAAGAAGAAAGGTTGGGGGGTTGATTGTCTCCATGGGCTAGGGAGAAAAAAAAAACTAAATAAATAAATAAAAATAAAAAGGAAAGAAACATCACACTGAATGCATTTTATTCCTGTGGTACTATTCAAACTTGCATGTAGGGGTGTGCACATATGTGTTTGTGTGTGTGTGTGTGTGTGTGTATGTGTGTGTGTGTGTGTGTGTGTCACACACACACACACACACACACACACACACACACATATATCTATAGCTATCTGACTATATATATATATATATATATATATATATATATATTTATATATATATATATATATATATATATATATATATATATATATATGAACATATATGTATGAATGTCAGAACATTTCCAGGACATGGTATAGAGAAACTTAATTATTTAATTTTACTTACTGAGAAGTTTATCGAAGTGTTTTATGTGTCTCACGAGGAAAGCTAACTGTGCCAACGTACGAGAACCACTCAGTAAGTCAAAGAACTGTCTGCAAATGTCTGCTACATGCAGTGCATGGAATTTAAATCTTGGATTACCTACAGTTAAACATTCATTCCTTACAGCGAGGACATGAACTTATACTCTGTGACTCTGCATGCAGGATTATGCAAGCCATGACCTCATTATACAATCTAGCCTTCTAGAGACAAGTGTATTTTGAACAGTGAGGGTATCTTCAGTGCCACCACTCTGATGCCAAATTGCCATACTGTAGGCCTGTAATCCTAAATTCCATCCAAGTAGCCTGGCAGTCTGTCTACTAGCTCAGTGTAGCCACTTCATTTGATTGCTGTGTTGAATGTTCTGCCATCAACATAAGGTTGAAACTTCTGGATGGCCCACACCATCCCCAATATTCCTTTTCCATAGCCACATATGATTCCTTTGGCTGGATTCTCCAAATAAGATATATTACTGAGTGCTCTTCTACATTTGAAGAAACATAACATAGCACATTCCTCAGTCCAGAGTCTGAAGCATCTACCTGCACAATACATTCTGGTTATTTTCAGGAATAGGTAGTACTGGAGATCCATTCAAAGCTTACATGAGCTTCTAGACTGGCTGCTCACAATCAGGTCTCCAGATAATAGAACTGCCTGTGGTATTACAGTGTGGAACAAACCTTCTGCCTGCACACTGTCATTCCAAGAAACACTGCTCCCTTTTTTAGTAAAAGGGATATGTCATGCCTGATTTGCTTCTAACTTGGTAAAGTCTGGTTATATCTTACTATCTCCTACACAGTAACCCAGGCAAGATGCTTTACATTTATTTGCCTTAATGGTAAACCTATCCATTTTTAGTCAGTCAGTACTTCCCTCATTGAGCATGCTCTTTCTAAGAATAGCAATGGATAGCACCACTGCTAATGTAAGCAAAAATATAGTTTCTACTTCCTGCCAGAATGTAATCTAGAAAGTTACTGGGACATTTTTTGTCTCAAGGCATCTTGGTGAATTCATGCAATCCGAATTGTGTGATTAAAGCTGACTTTTCCTTTGATATATTAGCATAAACATAACTGATTCAACCAACGGCCTATGCCAGTACTATGAACCAGCGTCTCACCCCCTCCGAAAAAAGCACTTCACTTTAATAAGCAGATCACTACATTGTAAGTGATCAGCTTATTACAGTTAGATCTAAAGCCCCCTCCCCCACCAGCTTTTTCATTAAAAAGACCCCCCCCCCCAAACAAAAAACAGAGTTCCTTCCACGGACACATCAACCAGATGGCCTAATACATGACACACCCTCATCTCTCCTTCCTGCCCCAGCCATTCATGTCCCAGACCCAACTCTTCTTCAATATATTATACTAAAAATGTAATAATAATTTCATCTTTTAAACTGTAGCAAGTAGTTGCCACAGTTTAAACACTGCCCATACTAAGCACTACAGGACTCGTTTTAGCTTATCAAAAAAATTTGTTTTAAACTGTAGCAAGTTGCTTGTTACAAATGTAACAAACAGTTGCACTCAGGTTTCAGAAAAAAAAAGAAAAACAATTACTTTTAAAGTGTAGCAAACTATTTGCTACAATTTAGCAAGTAGTTGCTACAGTTTAGTCCATGCAAGGGATGCAACAGTACTGAGGTTTGTCCACAAATGCAATATCAGCTTTTAAAAGCCAGTATTGCATTAAAGAGGGATCATAATTGGCTGATCATGCCCCCAAACACTTTGCACCTGGGGCAATTTCCCCTCTTGCCTTGCCCTAGCTATGCTACTGTACATCAGGCACATTGCCCTATCCAACTGTTTTGAAGGTTTAGCTGCTCTGGGCATAGGATAAGCATCTGATTTTGGTTGCCAGATTTATTTTGTATAATCCACACAGAGTGTGCTGCTCTTATCCTTTTCAGCTCTAACACTACAAGTGAGGCCCAGGCTAACACAGGAGGACTTTGTCTGACCAAGTTCGCAGACGACTGCAAACTGGGGGCCATAATCAACTCACAGACTGACACAAGCATCGTCCAAAATGGTCTCACAGAGATGGATAACTGATGCCAGAGCCATGGCCTGAAGCAAAATGCCAAAAAGTGCATAGTCATCCCCTTTGGGAAAAATAAAGTGCCCAGAAATTACCACATAGGTGGTAATCCATTAAGTACAGAAGAAGTAATTAGAGATCTGGGGACCCAAGTAGATAGTAATCTTTCCTTTGACAATCACATTGCCAAAGTGGTTAGAAGGACCTTCTATATAGCCCACCTTATCATGAAAGGGTTCACATCTAGATCAAGAGAGGTCATTGCGCCCCTCCACTCATCACTCATCAGGCCCATAATTGAATACAATGCCCCATTTGGGATGTACCTTACCCGACACCTGCAACAACTAGAAAGACCCCAAAAGTACCTCACCAAGAGGATTAAGGGACTCAATCAGATGCCCTATGCAGTTAGACTAAAGAAACTCCAACACTACTCAGTTGCTTACCGCCTACTCAGAGGCGATCTGTGCCTGACGTATAAAGCCATGCCCAACCCAGAATTAATGGACATGCTCCACCTCAGGAAATCCAAATCCCTTAGAGCTACATGCTCCAGTGACTTAAACCTCAGCACAGAAATAAATAGGACATGCTGGAGAGACAGATTCACATCTCAGAGGATCCCCTCACTCTGGAACAAAATCCCAATCCATGTTAGGCATAGCCCCTCAATCAATCTTGACGACTGGATTGGGAAACCATAGGTTTACCCCTGGGATCTCCTCTATGTCACTGCTAGACAGGGGCACTTTAAACTAACCTTAAATGGGCTATCTTCTGTGACCTACTATACTGGGGCACAGTCATCTAATCTAAAAGGGTGGCGAAAGACAAACACACTCTGGCTAGGCTTGTAAATGCCCCAGGGCAGATAGCCTAGTATCTACCTATGAACCTATGAACCTATAATAGTTGAGTCTTGACATGCCTTTTGATCTAATATATCCTGTAGTTCATTATATGCAGCTTGGTAATGTGCTATGGCACCTTAAAACTAACCTGTTTTTTTTTGCTGTTTAGCTCCTGCTTCTATATGAAGTGATACAAGCTGCGTACATCCTAGTTCACTAGTGAATGTGTCTTGAAACTCTGCAGTACTGCATGAATTTCATGACCCTGACTACACAAGAGCTGCTGTGCCAACACATTGTCATTTACTACAGTATCAGACTAAGCTTCACTGAGATGATCTACTACAAGATCTCTCTTCTCTATGTCCTGCTGTAACTCATTAGAAATACTAAATATAAATGATTTTCTCTTATGGTAGGGTTTCAGCATCTCTACAAAGTTTTTTTTTTGCTTCTGCCTGCCATCTCCACCACATAATTGACATTGCCTGTTTTCATTACACCAGTAAATGGTCCTTCCCATGTAACTAGAAGCTTATTTTGCTGACACAGAATAAGCACTGCTACCCTTTTCCCAACAATGCCCTCTCATGCTGTCAATTTCCATTTACACTAAACCTTCTGCTCTGCTTCATTTAGGTCCTCAAGTGTCAAACACACAACTTCCCCAATTGTATTCCAAAACTTCTGTAAATGTTCCACAAACCCTTTCTAGGAATCATCCTCACTATCCCAGTCACCATCATATAACCGTCAGGTGTCTCAAATGGTGAAAAGCTGTGTATTCTTGAGGTATCTTGCTCTATGTAAAAAAGAGATAGGGAAGGTAATTGTCCCACTAATTTTAAACTGGTATGCAACTGCACTTAGCATGTTCTTAAGAGCAGAGTTAAACATCTCTACCAAACCATCTGTCTGTGGATAGTTGGAGATCACTTTTAACTGCTTTATTCCAAAGTACTTCTAGAAATATGTTAGCATCTGACATGACATTTTCTAGTTGAAATGTATCCTGCAGGACAGTTCTAACATAACATTTCTATGTTTTCTGCCTCAATAGTTAATAATACAACTACTTCCAAGGACCCTGTAGCAAAGAACACAACCACAATATCTAATGTTTGATCTTTCCTGTGGTGTTTGTGGTACTAAGAGGATCCATAATATGGATGGCTACCCACTGAAATGATTCCTCAATAGCAGGCCAAGGTACCATGGCAGCTTTAGCGGTGTGTCCTGCCTTACCAAATGTTGGCATTCCTCACATATCTTGGAGTGCCCTGTCTTGTGATATCATTTGCAATATCTAGCAAATGAAAAAAAAAATGTATAAATCTTTTTTCTGTATGTTTTATGCCTAAGATGGCCTGAAAAAGGAATATCATGGGCTATGCTTAAAGAGCCTGGTGGTAAACCTCTGGGGTTATCAAATGATATATTCACATCCAGGAGGGTATTATCTGTGCAGCAGCCCTTTGGCACAGTATACAGATTCCCTCAGCCCCTAAAACTTCAAAGCTTCTTTAGCTACCATCCTCATATTCTTAAAGTGGGCACTGAGAGCTGTACCAGTCATGACATTCTCTTCCTCTCCATACTTCCCTTGTGTTCCCTTTCCATAGGAAATCAAGTGCTTTTTTAAACCTATTGCTGCCAACTATCCCATCCTCTGAAGTAGCATCTTCTAAAAGGAACCTAATACTAGTTGACACACATTTCTCTGATTCAGGCTTCCCTTATGTCTGGAATTAATCACATCACACCCTCTTTTGAATGTCTCTACTGGCCGGCTGCCCCCTTCCTTATGCCTTCTCGATATACTTATCTCATAACTGCCTGTACCAAGATGACACATCATCAAGCCATGTCCTATCAGTGCATCTGGCTAGATATCATCAAAGATGTCTTCTGCTTGTCTCCTTGCCTCCTTTCCCAGTCCAAATGAGCCCTGACCAATGCTAGCTGAAAAGGTGCACCTCACATGGCACTAACTGGAATGGAAAGCACAGGCAAGTAATGCTCCTGTTTAACAACTGACTGTTTAACAATAGTTACGTCTCATGTAGTATTTGTATTAGCAGTAGTTTCTTTATGCAGTAGTTTCTTTACACAGTAGTTTCTTTACACAGTAGTTTCTTTACACAGTAGTTTCTTTATGCAGTAGTTTCTTTACGCAGTAGTTTCTTTACACAGTAGTTTCTTTATGCAGTAGTTTCTTTACACAGTAGTTTCTTTATGCAGTAGTTTCTTTACACAGTAGTTTCTTTACACAGTAGTTTCTTTACACAGTAGTTTCTTTATGCAGTAGTTTCTTTACGCAGTAGTTTCTTTACACAGTAGTTTCTTTACGCAGTAGTTTCTTTACACAGTAGTTTCTTTACGCAGTAGTTTCTTTACACAGTAGTTTCTTTACACAGTAGTTTCTTTACACAGTAGTTTCTTTATGCAGTAGTTTCTTTACGCAGTAGTTTCTTTACACAGTAGTTTCTTTACACAGTAGTTTCTTTATGCAGTAGTTTCTTTACAATCTACCAGGATAGGGCACAGGCTCTTGAGATAATTTGGAGTAACTGCAGTTTAAGACAATCCATAACTACTATCATACTGCCTTTGCTAACTCCCTCATTAGTCTGTGCTCCCCTACCTGTCTCTAGGGACATCTTGACCATATATGTCCCACTTGGTTATATAGGAAACTTCTAACCCCAGACCTTGGCAGATACTAGAACCAGTGACTTCCCTTTTTTCTATATTCATCCTGATGTGATATCTTAGGCTGCACACATCGATTCCCTTAAACTCATTATTGTGCTAGGTAACCTCACTTGTGCATTTGCACTCTACTCACTAAACAGAGGTCACACTTTTAGCTATTCTTTCAGTTGATGCACATTCCTAATTTGTCAACCAGATCTCCATATCCTCAGGCAAATTACTGTGTGCTTACTCCCTAATGAGAAGGTCTCCCAGCACTTATATGTAGTTGACATTCACTCACCTAGTAAGTATTTATTTCTGAAATAAAATTGCTAGCAATATCTTCTGATTTTCTTTTGTGTTCTCTAAACTTTATTTTACTTGTTTCAGATGTAAGTTTAAAACATTGTAAAATGAGACCCCTCACCATGGTGTGCTTAACACAATCAGCATCTGCAGTGTTATGAAAAGCATGCATAGCACCACCTAGAAACACTAGATTTAAAACCTTAGACATTGACCCTTGTCATTTTGGTTATGATTGCAGACTTTTTCACATGCAGAATAAAATTGTCATAGTAATCCCACTCTTTAAAATGAGGAAATCATTTATTCCTAATGTTGGTATCCAAGGCTGCATTTCTCCTGTTAATCAGCTGTGCTGGATGAAGAGTCAAGACTTCTACTCCTGCAGTTGCTCCTTCTCCATCTTACTGGCTTCAGGATGGTCCTCCTCTCTTTCTTCGTGCTGCTTCTCCTACTCGTGTGCCATGGCCAGCACATATTGATGTTTCTTTTCTCCTCTGCAGCCTTAAGCTTTTTCACTTTCCATCTCCCTGTATCTCATCTCCAATTCCACCTCTAGTCTTTTTACTTTACACCGAGTTGTAATCATCTAAGGGCACACTGTACGGTCATTTAGGTGTAGGTGCACATCTCCAGTTCCTGTCAGGCTGCCTCCATATCTGATTGGCTGAACTTCAATTTAGGTGTAGGCAGCATATTTCCAGTCCCTGCCAGGCTGTCTCCATGTCTGATCATCTGAACTTCCATTTAGGTATAGGCTGTATATCTTCAGTCCCTGCCAGGCTGTCTCCATTTCTGATCAGCTGAACTTCCATCTAGCTGTAGGCTGCACATCTCCAGTCCCTGCCAGACTGTCTCCACATCTGACTGGCAGAACTTAGATTTAGTTGTAGGCTGCACATCTCCAGTTCCTGCCAGGCTGTCTCCATGTCTGATCGGCTGAACTTCAAATGCACGCAAAGAGGCTATTAAGTCTTCCTAATTCACACAAGTATGTAGAAGTCTTTTCAATTTATACTCTTTACCCATATGAACCACTTACATCTTACAATATTCCTCATACCTCATCTTGCCAGAGCGCAAACTACTATATCTAAAAAATAAAATAACATCTAATCAAGGCATGATGCTGCTGTATGTGTTTATCTTGTTGCTGAAAGGGTTGACGCATGTTTTGGTGACAGCAGTAGTTTGAAAGCTACTAAAGTTCATTTTACAATATAGCTTCATCTTTACAAACCAATGTGATGAGGGTACAGAGGTTATGAAACCAAATCTACACTACTGACACTCACATGTGTATGCATGAGGGTAACAAGCCATAACAGCTCATGAAAAAATCATACTACTGCCATGGGTTGTGACATCACTTATCACACCAAACAAACTGTGTACTGCCATCTCCAGGACATGGTTATAATCATGGACTCACCAGGATTCCACCGAGCTCAGCCTGAAACAGTGCCATCTAGTGGCAAATTAACCAGGGGAATTCTGCACAGGAGGTGAATACCTACAGCGAAAATATGCAGGATTTTTATGAAGAGCTGAGAAGCCTGGAGAACAACCTTTATAAACTCCACAGATTAATCTGGCAGAGGAGACATCTGGAGGCATGCCTGCACTTCAAAGTCATTCCGCGGGGCATGCGCGTCCTCTGTATGCCTAGCTATGGAGAGGCGCACCCAGATCTCCTACGGAGGTGGCAACAGCTCAACCTAGAGCTTGGTAACAGTTACCTAAAACTACTCATTGACTATTTCCAGCCTACGGAGAATGAACTTATTGAGAAAGTTGAAGGTGAGCACAAAAACATAATTACAAAATACAAAAGTGAGCATTGCTTATCTAAATTGAATAATATGTTATCACAAGTGACTTTTTATAGTAACAAGCTGGAACAAGTGAAGTTAAAAAAGTTGAAAAGAGATTGCAATGATTTTCATGTCGGCAATATTTTCATTTGGCCGAGGTATAATGAAGCAGCAGCAGTTGGTGAGCCTAATCGGGCTAATAATAACCTGGCTAATAGCACGAACACTAATTTGACTCCTATTAATTTAGATAATAGTGCATCTAGTAGTGGTGCACTTACTTCATCGCAAGCAGAGGTAGACATCACCTCTTCTACTTCATCTTTACCTTGTAATCAACAAGGTTTAAAATTTCCAACAACAGGAGCCAGACCCAAAGAAGGTATAAATACATTGAGTGCCATTTCAAACAAGACTTCGGTTTTAAACTCTCCGCTTCCATACAAACAACGTGCCCCGATGCGTTCCACCAGCAGGGGAAGGGGGAAGCGCAAGATGTCAGGAGACAACTGGCAGAACAGGAAGAAAAAATTCTGAATACTCTGTTTTTCAACATATCATCCAGAGAATTAACAGAGACTGAATGTTCTATACTTAACAAGGGGTTGTCATACATACTCTCACGAGGCAGTGAATTATCAGAGACACTCATATTGCTTCGTAAATTTACCAGGAGGCTGACTTTAAGACTCTTGTTTCAGAATTCAGAATGTATTGATGTCATATCTGAACCCATGGCTCCAAAACGGAAAAGTACATTCACTCCACCGATACCTGGCTCTATAGAATGCTTTCTAAGAGCATGTGAATTTGACTTTTATAATTATTACAAAGAAAAAAGACATAAGAAATTGTTTTATAACTTAAACCAATTACAAAGAAGCAGCTTAGATTTGTTATGCAATGATGAAAGCGTGGTATTCAAACCCGCAGACAAAGGGGGGGGGGTGGTAATAATGGACTCCAGCTTCTATAATAACCTGATGATCATGATGTTAAGTGATGAAACAGCATATACAATGATTAATAAAGCAGAAACTACACTAATAATAAAAAATGTCCAAGATTCTTTATATGACCTCTTAATGACAAGATGCATTGATAAACAACTATATGACTATTTAGAAATAGAAGCCCCTTTAATTCCCATCATAAAGGGACTCCCTTAAATGCATAAAGGGATACATCCCCCACCAATACGACCTATAGTGTCAGGTCGATTATGGGTGACCGAGAATGCATCACAATATATACAATATAAATTATCTCCTTTGGTAGATAAAATTCCCACTATCTTAAAAAATTCATACAAATTGTTGGAAGATCTTAAAAATTCACCATGGATTGATAAAATAAATCAAGAGACATTGTTAGTTACTTTAGACATAAAGAATTTGTTCACGAGTATACCCAATGACTTTGGTGTAGAGGCGGTTAGAAGTTGTTTGAATGAATTTAAAATGGGTAGCCAGAATGAACAATTTGTGATTTGTGCTTTATTGGAGCTTACACTTAACAACAACATTTTCATGTATCAGGATAAGACCTATAGACAGACATGGGGGGTAGCCATGGGCACCCCCTGTGCAAATGTCTATGCCAACATAACAGTATTTGAATGGGAAAGAACGCATATTCTAAATAATGAGATTTTTACCACAAAAATATTATACTACAGGAGATTTGTGGATGACATTCTACTCTTTTGGAATGGGAGCAAGGAGTCCTTAGTAGAATTCGTTAAATATATGGAATCTACCACCTCTTTCCTTAGGTTCACCTATGAAGCTTCCCTATACAAGGTGAACTATTTAGATGTAGTAATAATGAAGAATGATCTAAATAGATTTACCACTTCATTATTCAGAAAACCATGCTGGAAAAACGCTATATTACACCATGAGAGCATGCATCCGCGTCATATCTTCCCTAACATTATAAAAAATCAAATGGGTAGAATAACCAGAATATGTAGTGATATGAAGGACAGAGAAATGCTTTTGAGTTTTCAAAAAGAATGTTTCATGAAGAGGGGATACTCTGAGCATCTGCAACTAATATCTGAGGACAAAACAAAGATGACTTGTGGTGTTAGATATAAATCTAATGGATATGGGCATTTTGCCAGATCAAATAGGGGTAAAATACAATATGATATTAAATTTACAAATGATATCCAATACATAAAAGAGATTATTCAGAAGAATTGGAAGTTACTTTACATGAATCAAGATCTGAAGAATGTGGTGGGTGCCCACCCCACCTTCAGATATAGCAACTGTCCAAATCTGAAAAGATTACTATGTAAAGAGAAAACACTACATATTCCTTTGGATATTAGGATGAAATATAGGCAAGGAACCTATCCATGCAACAAATGTTGTGTCTGTAAGCATATTAGTGTCCAACAATCATTTGAAAACATGCAGACAGGTTATAATTTTATACCTAATTTTTATGCTACTTGTGATACTAAAAATATTATATATTTGGCGACATGTGACTCTTGCAATGTGTACTATGTGGGCATGACAACACGTAGGCTCAAAGATCGAGCCTATAATCATTTATATGATATACAAAAAATGAATACCAATAATGCCCTAGCTAGACATTGCCAGATATTTACATCACATTCATTTAAATTTAGAGTCTTACAGATACTTTATCCAAGTAGAAGGGAAGGTAATGCACGTGACACTTTGGAATTATATGAGCTAAAATGGATTTTGCTACTCAGAGCACACATAGAGCCAGGTTTAAATACAGCGATTAATATTAGACCAGCGCTATTGTAAATATAATTATGGTTTGGATTCGATATCAGGAAGATATGAATAATTGATCGTTTAAATAGACAAGATTTACAAAATATGCTAGTAACCATAATCTATTTATTTTAATGTATTACTTGATATTGAAATATGATGTCAATTTAATTTAATTATTCATTTTATTTACAATACAATTTTTTATATTTTATTTTATTCTATGTTATTATATATTATATTTTATTGCATATTAGTTGATGACTTGATTTATTTTATACAATGCATACTTCCTGTACAGATATATTACATCTAGGTAATGATATCTTTTTGCATCATGAATTTTCCTATATATATACTATTTCTTTTTAATACAAAAGTCCATGTGGTGTCAATACATATAAATACTAAAGTATAGTACTTCAATTTGTGGTTTACAACAGTATTAATGCAGTATAAGATTTTTGTTGTAGAAGAACTTCTTTGTAAGAAAATGTTATAACATATTTAAGTCCATCACGGAGACTATCCGAACGGATATAAGGTTAAAGGATGGTGAACTTCTCTAGCTTACACTTGTAGTTATCTGGTGTATTTATACTGAAAGTTGTTGTATAATTCTCTTAAAGAGTTTTCACCACAGGAAATGCTTTCCATATAAGGGCTTGATTCTAACTATTAGTGACAATCAATGATTCTTAATGGTTAATTGATATTTTTCCCGCCGGAATTTTAATTAATTGGGTGCATAATTTATTATATAAAATGAACTTATGTCATTTAAAATTTGTAACCTGAAGAAGCGCATTGTTAGATGCGTGAAAGCGCTTGTTTTATCTCAATAAAATAATATTTGCTGCTATCGTGGAGGCTTTGGTGATTTGTTGAACAATCTCCAGGACATGGTTATAATCATGGACTCACCAGGATTCCACCGAGCTCAGCCTGAAACAGTGCCATCTAGTGGCAAATTAACCATAAATTAACAATTAATTAACCATTAATTAACCATAAATGAGATTTAAATCATTATGCTTTTCATACATAAACACAGACCATATTTCCCAGCAAAGGCACTGATAACTCCCTAACAATAGAACACTTTACCTCTGTTCTCACTATTTTATCATCAGTCAGATTGCTAGGCTGATACCAACATCCTTTGTTACTCATCACTCTTTTAATGAGCCAACTGACATTATGTTATAATAGCTGATGTCCAGTTTCTGTCTTCATACAAGTAGATAGCAACAGCTACTCCAGTGTTGTTGGAATACCTTTCACTAGAAAAATACAATAACAGCCAAAATATTTGTTAAAACAACAAATCAATGTGTAAAAGATCTAATTTTAATACTGCAGTTGCATAAGGAAAAAAAAGCAATAAAATGTTTCATGTTGACTTTAATTTGTAGTTATTACTAGACTATCTTAATAAATAAATGCAAATTGATAAATATAATCTGTATTTCCTTTGGAAAAAAGCTGCGGGATTCTCCGACAGTTCTGTTCCATGACAGTGTAATGTAGCTTCTGAAGGAAATGTACAGTTTTGTACCTACCATAAATGTAGATGTTCGAGGATCCACATTGCTGCAGTCCTAACTATTGGGTAGTCCGCTGTCCAGTCGGCCCGAATACCAAAGTATATGGCTGACGTCGGTCAGGGCGCATTAGACTGACGTCAGTACGTCAGGGTACTAATGCGCATGACCGACGTCATATCCTCAGTCTTTTCTTGCCCCAGATGTCAGAAGACCCTGAAAAAATAAGGCCAAAATCCAAAAACTCCAAACATACCTGCACCAAAAATATGTACAATATATACAAAATTAGCTGAACATAACCTCACCCACACAACCACCCCTAAACACAGAGGGGAAGGAGGGAGGGTAAATTGGACTGCAGCAATGTGGATCCTCGAACATCTACATTTATGGTAGGTACAAAACTGTACTATGTTCTTCATTCCACATTGCTGCAGTCCTAACTATTGGGTAGAATCCCAAAGCAGAGGTAAGGGAGGCTGGCAAATCATAAGGAAGCAGGAACTGACAACATGCCTTGCAAAATAGCAGTGGCAAAACCAGCCCTAGACTTAGAGTAGAGAGGAAGGTGATAATGCTTAGAGAAAGTATGCACTGAACTCCAAGTAGCTGTCTCCAAAATATCCTTAGTTGCCACCCCCCTTAGAAATGCTGTTGAAGTGGCAGTAGCCCTAGTGGAATGAGGCCTAATCCCAGCTGGAATCTCCTTGCCATGATGGGAATAACAAAATGCAATGCAACACCCAATCCACCTAGAAATAGTTTGTTTTGACACAGGCCTGCCCTGTGAACTCAAAGCAAAAGAAACAAACAACTGCTGAGACTGCCTAAAATCCTTAGTCCTGCTCAAATAATAACGCAATTGCCTGTGTACATCTAAAGTGTGCAAAATCTGTTCCCCTTTATTTTGAGGATCTGCATAAAAAGTAGGCAAATGAATAGTTTGGTTTAAAGCCACACTAGAAACCACCTTAGGCATAAAGGAAGGATTAGTACGTAAAGATACCCTATCCTTATGAAAAATCAAAAAAGGCTCCACTGCCATAAGGGCCTGCAACTCAGAAACCCTTCTTGCAGAAGTAATGGCCAACAAAAAAGCAGTCTTCCATGACAAGTATTTCAATTCAGCAGTAGCCGCAGGCTCAAAAGGTTGTAGAGTAAGTTTCTCCAACACAAAATTGAGATCCCAAGCAGGAGTAGGAGCTCTACGCGGAGGTCTTATATTCTTTGCCCCTCTAAGAAATTGCTTGAACAAAGGATGCGAAAACAATGGTGGGTCACAATCATAGTGAGCTGAAATTGCTGCAGCGTGAATTTTAATGGAAGAGAATGACAAACCTTTGTCCAATAACTCAGTAAGATATTGAAGAGCCACACTCAAATTAGGCTCAGAAATCTCAAAATTGTTTGCTGCACTCCAAAATAAAAATCTCTTCCATTTTTCTGCGTACACTTTCCTTGTACTAGGTCTTTTGGCTTCCATAATCACATTTAAAACTTGTTGAGGAAGTTGAGACCTGCTGTCCTTCAAAACAGAATATGCCAGGCTGTTAGATGAAGAGAGTGAAGCTTGACATTGAGCAGGTGACCGTCCCTCTGAGACAACAGGTGTGGAATCAAGGGTAAAGGCCATGGAGGCTTCTTTACCAGACTCCTCAGTAATGGGTACCAGTGCTGCCGAGGCCAATCTGGAGCTATCAAAATCATCCTTGGCTTGTCTTGTCTGACCTTTAGAAGCACCTTTGGAAGAAGAGGCAGAGGTGGAAACGCATACACATGAAGATTTTTCCAACTGAAAGAAAGAGCATCCACTTTCCAAGCTGTGTGATGAAATCTCTTTGTGCAAAACTTTGGCAGCTGGTGGTTTAGTGGAGAAGCGAACAGATCTATGTCTGGAGTTCCCCATGACACTGTCAATTTTTGAAATACATGAAGATCCAGTTTCCACTCGTGGGGATCCATGATTTGTCTGCTTAACACATCTGCTAAGGAGTTCTGTGCTCCCGGCAGAAACCTTGCCTGAAGAGTTAGTTGCAAGCTGAGCGCAATCTCCCATAAAATCATTGCTTGCCTGCACAATGGGTAAGAATGTGTTCCCCCTTGTTTGTTGATGTACCACATGACAGTTGTGTTGTCTGTTAGAATCAACACCTGCCCTGGAAGAAGTAATTCCTTGAAAGCCATTAATGCAAACTGGACTGCTAACATCTCTTTCATGTTGATATGTAGATGCTGTAGTCTGGCAGGCCACTTGTCTTGTACCCACTTTCCATTTAGATGAGCTCCCAAGCTATGTCTGAGGCATCTGTCGTTAGAATCTGACTCGCCTCTGGCCGGGTCACAGAGAGTCCCTTGTTTAGGTGACATTCCTGAGCCCACCACAAAAATTCCTTTTGAATGCAAGGTATTATTTGAATGACAGTGTCCAAATCCTGGCAGTGCTGTGTCCATACATTTTGAGATACCATTGCAGCTTCCTCATATGCAGTTTGGCATTGGGAAGCACCAGAATACAAGATGCCATGAACCCTAAGGCTTGAAGGACTGTCCTTGCAGTCAGCCCGGACTGAAGAGATAGGTGATGAAAGTAACTGGAAAGATTCTTTTGTTTGTCCGGGGTTAAAAGGCCATCTGGGCTGCTGTATTCAGTCTCACACCCAGAAAGCACATGTCTTGAGAGGGTACTAGACTGGACTTTATTTCGTTCACAGAATACCCTAGGCATCTTAGCACTGCTATGACATATTCCAAATGCTGTAGAAGATCTTCCTTTTCTTGAGCCAGAATCAGGCAGTCGTCCAAGTAAGGATAGATTTGAATTCCTTTTAGCCTGAAGTAAGCTATCACTGGAGCCAGAACCTTTGTGAATACTCTGGGCGCAGTAGATAAGCCAAAGGGCAATGCAGAGAACTGATAATGAGAATTTCCAGCTCGAAAACGCAGATACTTCCTGCAATTTAGTCTTATAGGCACATGAAGGTAAGCTTCCTTGAGATCTAAAGTTACCATCCAGTGATCTTTGCCCAGCAGAGGTAAAAGCTGTTGTAACGTCAACATTTTGAACTTGGGAATGTCCAGATAAGTGTTGAGGATAGATAAATCCAAAATTGGTCTCCACGTGTTCCCCTTCTTTGGTACTAGGAACAGGCGAGAATAAAATCCTAGGCCCCTTTCTGGCACAGGAACCGGCTGAATGGCCCCTATTTGGAGCAACAGAGAAATTTGCTTGTGAGCCTCTGTTCTTTGTAGAGGAGGAATGTCTGGCATGCCTTTGAAAGGAGGCAAGGTATGGAAATAAAACCTGTAACCGTGGTGAATGATATCCAGAACCCATCTGTCTTGGGTAATTAAATCCCAATTTTCTTTGAAAAGAGACAGCCTTCCTCCCAAAGGTGCCGCCAGGCGAGAATGAACTGGCAGCTGTAAAGGCAAGTCATTGGGTCTGCTTACGAAAGGACTGACCCCTGCCCTCACTAGAAGTCTGAGCAGGGGAACTCCCTGTCCTAGGCCTAAAAGAACCCTGAGCTCTGCCCCTACCACGTCTAGACCTACCCCTAGACTGGGAATCATAAGCAGAATAAGTCCATCCCTTAGTAGGCCAATTTCTACTAAACTTCGGAGGCTGCACCTGCAAAAAATCCTTAACAGTTTGCATAGACTTAGCCTTGTCCTCCATTTTCTTTAAAACTGCTTCCACAGGCGAACCAAACAACACATCAGACTGTAAAGGAGCATCCAAAATCCTTGTTTTAACATGCTCAGCTAAATTCTGATCTCTCAACCAGGCGTGCCTACGAAGAACAGAACCAGTGGCAGCCACCCTCGAGGAGGCCTGCACAGCATCAAAACCACACTGCAAGGAATGTTTACCCACTTGCTCAGACACATGAACTAAATCCTGCAACTCTTTACACTCAATACCTTCAGCCAGAGCATCCACCTTAGATTTCAATTGTGAAAGGAGATAATTCTGATATTTTAACATGTGAAACTGACAATTTAACGCCCTCATGGCTAAAGTGGAAGAAGTATACACTTTCTTTCCCCATCTATCCAAAGCCCTTGCCTCTTTATCAGGAGGGACAGGATTTTTAACAACTGAGGCCTTCACACCCTTAGGCCCCTGAGAGACAGTTTCGGGTCTGCCCTAGGACTCTTAAAAGATACTTATGAGCTTCAGGCACCCTATAATACCTATCCGGTTTAACTGGGGCAGGAGGCAAAGAATCAGGATTCAGGGAAGCCTCTGCAAAAACATCTTCCACCACATTCAGAACAGGAGGAATAGCTAAAGGCCTATGCTGGGGTAAAAACAAGAATTCCCTAAGCCTCTTTCTGGAATCAGAGAAATCTTGACCTTCCCATTTAAAATGCTCCCTCATGGAATGCAGAGTCTCTGAAAAAGAAAAATCCTCAGGAGGAGAAGCCGAAGGAGTAGAATCATCCACATCAGAATCAGAATAAGGAGGATACTCCTGCAAGTCTTCAGCCGAAGACTCAGAAGCCTCCGAACATTGCTCAAAACTCTCAAACTCAGGTTCCACCCTAGGCCTCTTATCAGCAGGGGACATAGAACCTCTTATCATAGTAATCAAATCCTCTGCCATTTTAAGCATATGTTTCTTAGGCAAAGACCCTGAAGCACTAGGAGAAACCCCCACTGAAGCTAAACTTGGCCTGCCTCTCAAAGAGGTCTTGGAAACAGAAGGGGAGGCTCTAACCACCTTAGGAAGAGAGGGAAGAACAGCCACCTGAGAAGCCCCCTCAGCCTGGCCTACTTCCAGAGAGGATACATCCTGTAACAGTAAAGTCTCTCCCTGAGACTCCAAAGAAACACCTGGCAGAACCTCCGGCTCCACTGAGCCTTCCAAAGAACCGACGTCTGGGACTGTCGGTTCTTCCCCTCTAGGCTTTGCTGCTTTGTCCTTGCGTTTGTTGGTCGAAGCCGGCGTCGGAGCATCCGACGGCATTTTATAATTACAACGCTTCCCAAACACTAACCTGGCACAGTCTAACCTTCTCTTAATAGTGCGTTTGTTAAATCTAGCACAAGAGCGGCATCCAACAACGTCGTGCTCAGGCCCTAAACAAGGTATACACAAAGTATGGTAATCCCTATGAGGTATCTGTTTCCCACAAGAAATACAGTTATTTACTTTTTCTGACATCCGGTTAAATACTGAGGCTAGAAAAAAACAAAATAATCCCCAACGGGGTACTTAGCCAACTCTGATTCGGTCTGAAACTCTGACTTCAGAAACTTTCAGAACGCCAACCTGCACTCGCAAAATTGCTTCTGCATCGGACCATGCGGCAAAAAAGACTGAGGATATGACGTCGGTCATGCGCATTAGTACCCTGACGTACTGACGTCAGTCTAATGCGCCCTGACCGACGTCAGCCATATACTTTGGTATTCGGGCCGACTGGACAGCGGACTACCCAATAGTTAGGACTGCAGCAATGTGGAATGAAGAACATCAGTGAATAAACCACCATAACCAATGTCATGCTGTTAAATGAAAGTGATTTTAAACTCTACAAACTAGTGAAATAGACAATTGCTTGCATTTTTAAATCCAAGGCAAAATATTGTCTGACACTGATGAACGCCTGCCAGTCCTAATGGTAAAGGTTGGTTTCAGAAGCTCTATTCCAGATGAGTCTCTGTTTCTTTAACAGAATCATCATACAGGTCACATTCTGAATCACTGGTGGTTCATTTCCAACTTTCAGAAAAATATGCCAAGGATGACACAACCAAGAGTGTGAAGTTCTGCACAGTAATTCTCTAAGGATTACAGAGCTATATAAGCTCCTTCAACGCAACAAGTCCTGGATACCAAGAAGGGAATACACTGATGAACGATTAGTAACTATCAGAATAAAAGACAATTCCCAGGTGTGTCTGCAAACTGTCAGTCCACAGATACTCGTTATCTTTTTTACCAAGCAGTCTAGGCTTCCAAAGAAGTCTGAATTGATGCAGAAAAGTGCCAACTGAATAACATTTACATTTTTAATAAAGGATCTGAGCGCTTGAACCCACATTGGACTTATTCTTTTTCTGATTCAGTTTAATGACTTCCTCTTAAGTGCCAAATGTTATGCAATTATTTTGCTTACTTGTAAAACTCCCTGGACATCTGAAGAAATTTATTAAAATGAAAAAAACTTTTACAAAGGTCTTTTATCTAATTTGCCACATGAGATGCAAAAAAATGAGGAAGTTGGTGAAGCCATATGACTCTGGTGGCATAGAGGAATACATCCTTGACTATAGCCTGGCTGTCCTGGGTTCGATTAATGACTCAAGTGACTGACAGAGTGGCAGGGAGGAATGGGCATGCCCATCCAGGTGGCAATCCCTGGTGGAAACTGGGAACATTACACTAGGGGGCATAGTACAAGGAGGGTAAAGGGTGGTAGACATGGCTGACCTGCCATGTAGGCAGGGTGATATGCTGCATGTCTCCACTGCACATCTACCCTTGGGCATAATCCATGGTAATCACACTGGTGGGGGGAGCAATCAGATATGGCTTAAGTAAAAATACCCCACCAGAAAGTGGTGGTCAGATACCCCAGGATGCCCATACACTTCAGATGACCGTAGGCTCTGTGATCAGTCACAGGTGTATTGCAAGAAGTACATGGAAGGAATAAGGCAGTTGGCAGACCCAGTGGATGTAGTGTACTGCTTAGCAAAAGCCATAGGATGGTGCGGGACAACAAAAAGTGCTAAAAAAAGAAGCATGGAAAGAAATTCTACCAATGATTTATAAAAGAAGAGTGAGAAGGACTATTCAAAAAATGTTAGTCAATGGAATCTATTCTTTGGGTGGGTGGAGCTGGCACTTAGGCAACTTAACAAGTAAGCTTCCGGAAAAACATGTCTGTTTTGTAGTAAATATAAGGCTACTGTTATTAAACGTTATGGCTCTTTCTTTGAAAGCATGGATACAGCACATGTAACAGGTGCCCATTGAAAGTCTGAGGACCATGGCAGTGATCTGAACTACAAAAATCTTAGTACTAGTGTATATATAGATATCAGGGTGTGAGGGTTGTGAAGTGTGGTGGTGAAGAATCTTTGAAAAAATGCTATAAAATTTTAATTTCTGAAGTAGTGGCAGTCACTGTATCAAATGTTACACTTATGAGAGGGAGCAATAAGTAACCACTAATAAAATCAGTTGCTTAGCATGGTAATAATGAGTACCTGTGTGGCTTTGCTGGTGGTGTGAAAGAATGACCAAAATCAGCTGCAGACTATAGTGTGAGTGCATATTTGGGGGAGCAGTAAGCCAGTGAAGCAGACATGGGTAATTGTACTCGGCCTATGGGAAAAGGAAGTGTGAATATGATACAAACATGGAACAGAAGCTAAATAAACTAACTGAGATGGTCATCCAAATTGTGCCTTAAATATCATGTTTCAAAGCAGCTGTACAACTTAAAAAAAATAAACAATCCATTAGATCAGGCAAAATTAATAGAAACTGCTTTGTTGATGCAAACAAGCCACGACTCAGCAAAGCTCCTTGTGATCCTGCAGAGTGGTGCAAGCAGCAGAGAGACGAAAAAGAGTGACTTTTACCAGATAAAGTATTCTTTTCACTGTCTTTCATTAGTGACTGCTTATTTTCACCGAAAAGCGAGTTTGTAACTGCTCTACTACCTTTAAAAAGCTTGTTATTGCATTTTTGCTTACCTGCACTTTAAAAGTTGTTTTGTGTTTAATTTAACTGTTTTAGGCTAGCCACTCAAGTGCGCTAGCCTGTGCAAAGCATTTACTGTGTTTTCCTGTTAATATCTGCTACTGTTTCCAAAAAAAAAAAATATATATATATATATGTATATATATATATATATATATATATATATATATATATATATATATACATATATATATATATATATCCTTGTTTCCCACCTTTTCTGAGCTAGAATAGTCCTGAGTTCAGGTTTTGCTGAATTCTGGGCTTTTGTACAGCTTCCTGTGTTGCCCATATTATTACTTGGATAGGAGGAAGCTTCTCTGTTCACCAGTGAGAGTGGCGAGCTTTGAACAGCCTATCTGTCCCTGGAGGAGTGGTCTCAGCCCAGAAACTAGTTGTTTATTGGCCACTTTGGGCTAATTCCTAGCTCTTTCAGGTTCCCTGCCTTAAAACCTGCTTTTGTGTGGTTTTGCACTTGTTTCTTATTCGGCACAGCTCCTCTTGGTCCTGCAGAGTGGTACAAGCCACAGAGATATGAAAAAGAGTGACTTTTACCAGATAAAGTATTCTTTTCATTGCCTTTCATTAGTGACTGCTTATTCTCGCTGAAAAGTGAGTTTGTAACTGCTCTACTACCTTTAAAATGCTTGTTATTGCATTTTTGCTTACCTGCACTTTAAAAGTTGTTTTTGTGTTTACTTTAACTGTTTTAGGCTTCCCACTCAAGTGTGCTAGCCTGTGCAAAGCATTTACTGTGTTTTCCTGTTAATATCTGCTACTGTTTCAAAAAAATGTATATATATCCTTGTTTCCCGCCTTTTCTGAGCTAGAATAGTCCTGAGTTCAGGTTTTGCTGAATTCTGAGCTTTTGTACAGGTTCCTGTGCAGCCCATATCCTTACTTGGATAGGAGGAAGCTTCTCTGTTCACCAGTGAGAGTGGCGAGCTTTGAGCAGCCTATCTGTCCCTGGAGGAATGGTCTCAGCCCAGAAACTAGTTGTTTATTGTCCGTTTTGGGCTAATTCCTAGCTCTGTCAAGTCCTCTGCTTTAAAACCAGCTTTAGCATGGTTTTGCGCTTGTTTTCGACTCAGCAAAGCTCCTCGTGGTCCTGCAGAGTGGTGCAAGCAGCAGAGTGAAGAAAAACAGTGACTTTTACCAGATAAAGTATTCTTTTCACTGTCTTTCATTAGTGACTGCTTATTCTCACTGAAAAGCGGGTTTGTAACTGCTCTACTACCTTTAAAAAGCTTGTTATTGCATTTTTGCTTACCTGCACTTTAAAAGTTGTTTTTGTGTTTAATTTAACTATTTTAGGCTGCCCACTCAAGTGCGCTAGCCTGTGCAAAGCATTTACTGTGTTTTCCTGTTAATATTTGCTACTGTTTCAAAATATATATATATATATATATATATATATATATATATATATATATATATATATATATATATATATATATATATATATCCTTGTTTCCCACCTTTTCTGAACTAGAATAGTCCTGAGTTCAGGTTTTTCTGAATTCTGGGCTTTTGTACAGGTTCCTGTGTTGCCCATATCCTTACTTGGATAGGGGGAAGCTTCTCTGTTCACCAGTGAGAGTGTGGAGCTTTGAGCAGCATATCTGTCCCTGGAGGAGTGGTCTTAGCCCATAAACTAGTTGTTTTTTGGCCGTTTTGCGCTAATTCCTAGCTCTTTCAAGTCCCCTGCTTTAAAACCCGCTTTAGCGCGGTTTTGCGCTTGTTTCTGACTCAGCAAAGCTCCTCGTTGTCCTGCAGAGTGGTGCAAGCACCAGAGTGATGAAAAAGAGTGACTTTTACCAGGTAAAGTATTCTTTTCACTGCCTTTCATTAGCGACTGCTTATTCTCGCCAAAAAGCGAGTTTGTAACTGCTCTACTACCTTTAAAAAGCTTGCTATTGCATTTTTGTTTACCTGCACTTTAAAAGTTGTTTTTGTGTTTAATCTAACTATTTTAAGCTGCCCACTCAAGTGCACTAGCCTATGCAAAGCATTTACTGTGTTTTCCTGTTAATATCTGCTACTGTTTCAAAAAATATATATATCCTTGTTTCCCACCTTTTCTGAGCTAGAATAGTCCTGAGTTCAGGTTTTGCTGAATTCTGGGCTTTTGTACATGTTCCTGTGTTGCCCATATCCTTATTTGGATAGCAGGAAGCTTCTCTGTTCACCAGTGAGAGTGGGGAGCTTTGAGCAGCCTATCTGTCCCTGGAGGAGTGGTCTCAGCCCAGAAACTAGTTGTTTATTGGCCATTTTGGGCTAATTCCTAGCTCTTTCAAGTCCCATGCTTTAAAACCCACTTTAGCACTGTTTTGCGCAATTTTGCACATTGCACAGCATTGTGCAACATCACGCAGTGCCATTTAAGCAGATTTAAACTATTCCCGGCTCCACAAAGTCTGCTCTTCATTTTTTCCCTTAGAACTAGTCTATCTTGCAAAAAAAGAACACTCAGTCTTCTTTCTACAGTCCAGCACTTGCTCACATTTCTCAGGAAAGCACTAACAAAGTTTAGCACTACACTCCCCTATATTATACAGTAGTACAAGGCTCCCTATTCATCCACTCCAGACAAACAACAATCAGTTCTGTAAACCATCCATGCATGTCCAAGCAGCAGTTTCCGGTATATTCTCCAGTCCAGTTGGTGAATCTGGGAATCCTGAGGCAATATTACATTTGCCTTATGTACACAGACAACCCCCTCCTCCTTGCAACAAACACAAATATATGTGAGAGATGCAACTATACAGCCAAACTGGAGGCCGGGCTCTCGTAACCCAAGGCTGGCACAGCCAGTCAAGAGCTGAAGGAAGACACTCACACCACACAACCAGTCTCACATAGACAAATCGCACCAGCAAACAAGACACACAAACTCACAAAAACACACGTGTAGGTTCTAAATAAAAATCCGCCAAAACAACAGAGACCTCCAAAGCATACATCCAAGCAACCCCTACCACACAACAACATCCATGTAACGCATACTTCACAAAGTCAGTGTGCCACACAGTCAGGCTAAATAACACACCTAATACTCCAGTAATTGGAGACTCTATTGTCAGGCACACTGACATCCCCACTCACCAGACTGAACAAGGAGAAGGTCACTGTAAGCTGCCTATCGGGTGCCAGGATCCACCACATAACACAAACACTCAGGTCACTCCACAGCAGGTACAAATATGACTCTGTCATAGTCCATGTTGGTGTGAATGACCTGAGAAGTACCTCCGTGGACTACATGAAAAGAGACATAGAGGAGCTCTCTGATCATGTAGCCCAGGCCTGTATGACCCTGACCCTGAGTAGCATCTTACCCTCACCAAAAATGATGCCACAGTATAAAGACAAAATGATCAATTTTAACAATTGGCTAAACTATTGGTGTCATTCAAAGGAGATCCAGTATCTGTCAGCCTGGGATGACATGCTCGACAAGCCACGCTGCTTTGCCAGGGACGGCTTGTACCTGTCACCCTTGGGCTTTCGAATACTGGCAAAGGCTCTTGCCAGCCCCATAGTGCCTTTTTTAGGCAAGGCTCAGAAGACAAAACCACCTCCATAGACAATACCAGAAACAAAAACTAAGGGTAATGCTACTCAACGCCAGAAGTCTAAACCTCAAGATGCACGCACTCGAGGCACTCCTCAGCATGGAGAAGATCGATATCTGTGGAGTAACAGAAACCTGGTTCAAGGCTCCAGAGAGCACACCAGCATTACCAGGATACAACTCATACCACTCCTTTCGGCCCCAGAACTCGGACCAAAATATTAAAGGCGGGGGAGTATCCTTCATCAAAATATTAAAGGTGGGGGAGTATCCTTCTTCATCAAGGATACCCACACCTCTAGGTTAGTGGCACTGCATGAGGCAGTGGAGACCATCCATGTGCAACTAACAGTAGGTAAAACTGCTTTTCAGTTTGTAGCCTGCTACAGATCACCCACCTAGACTCAGGACCACCACTTGGCATTCCTGAGAACAATGGAAAATATGAAGGTCTCACCAAACACCATGATATTGGGTGACTTCAACTACCCAAACATCGACTGGGAAAACTATTCAAGTCCCAACTCTTTTTCCCTATGGTTCCTTGAGTTTATAAACTCAAATGCCTTGGAACAACTGGTCACCACTCCCACAAGAGGGGACAACATATTGGACTTGGTCATCACCAACATGGGGGCCAAATGCTCCATACCAGAGGTAAACCCTTCATTGGTAAGATCAGACCATAAACTAATCAAAATGGACATCCATATCCCGACCCCACCCCCAGCAAAGGAAACCACTGTGAAAAATTTCTCAAAAGAAAACTTCGCACTCCTCAAGACTGAGGTGGAAAATTTCAAAGCCCCCGAGCATATGGAAAATGCTACCCAAACTGCAAAATCCTATACAATTGCACTCTATGAGCACCTTCAGGAATGCATGTCTCGTGTCATCCCAAGTAAAACCAAGACTCATTCCTCTAAAAACAGGAGACCAGTCTGGTGGACCCCTGCCATAAATAAGCTATACAACAGAAGGAGGAAACTATTGCATGTAAGGGCAAAATCCCAAAAAGGGAGGTCATCCCTGATCAGTACTAGTAAGAAAATTCGATCCCTCATAAATTCATCAAAGTCTAGCTTTGAAAGAAAAATCACCAAAGACTCTAAAGACAATCACAAGAGATTCTTTAGCTAAGTTAAGAATCTGGGTGGCAACTCTCAGATATGCTGTGAGCTAGTGCAAAATGGCACAAAATACACTGAACCCACTGACATAGCCAACATCCTGGCGGACAGGTTCAGTGCAAATTTTACCCCCCTTCCCCACCAAAAGAGCCAGTGTCTATCCCAGAAGAATCCAATCCCATGGACATCACAGACACACAGGTAAAAGCAGCTCTCTCCAAAGTAATTAATACAGCATCAATGGGGCCGGATGGTATCCCGGGCTGTTGTCCTACACGAGCTCCAAAATGAACTAAACCCTCACATAAATTCACTGTTCCAACTCAGCCTTACCTCAGGTTATGTACCCGAAGAATGGTGTACATCAACAGTGATCCTGCTCTACAAAGGTGGCGCCACAATGGATCCCGGGAATTATCACCCTATAAGCCTGACTAGCCTGGTCTGCAAGGCTATGGAGCACATCATCATGGATCTCATAAACAAAGACATTGGGAACCTCCAAACACTGGACTCTACCCAATTCGGCTTTGTTAAAGGCAGATCTTGTCTCTTAAATCTAGTTGACTTCTTCGAAATAGTAACCAAAGCCGTAGATGAGGGAAAGGTAGTCCACACAGCCTACCTGGACCTCGCAAAGGCCTTCAACACAATACCCCACTCTGGCATCATAAACAAACTTACCAGCTTAAATATTAACCCATATGTCACAAGATGGGTTGCAAACTGGCTCAGGGATAGAACTCACATGGTCAGAGTCGCGGGCACCATGTCCAACTCTAAACCGGTTACAAGTGGCATCCCACAGGGCTCAGTCCTGGGACCCCTCTTGTTCGGTATATACTTCTCTGAGGTACAGGCAAACACGGGAGGACTATGGCTTACCAAGTCTGCAGATGATTGCAAACTGGGAGCCATAATTGACTCACTGGCTGACATAAGCATCCTCCAGAAGGGCCTTACGGAGATGGATACCTGGTGTCAGAACCATGGCCTCAAGCTAAATGCCAAAAAATGCATAGTCATCCCCTTTGGGAAAAACAAAGTGCTCACAAACTACCACATAGGAGGTAATCCACTAAGTACGGAAGAAGTAATTAGAGATCTGGGGACCCAAGTAGATAGCAACCTCACCTTTGACAATCACATTGCCAAAGTGGTTAGAAAAACCTTCTATATAGCTCACCTAATCACAAAAGGGTTCACATCTAGATCAAGAGAGGTCATTGTGCCCCTCTACTCATCATTCATCAGGCCCATAATTGAGGACAATGCCCCATTTGGGATGTACCTTACCCGACACCTGCAACAGCTGGAGAGACCTCAAAAATACCTCACCAAGAGGATTGTGGGCCTCAAACAGATGCCCTATGCAGCTTGACTAAAGAAACTCCAGCTCTACTCAGTTGCCTACCGCCTACTCAGAGGTGATCTCTGCCTGACATACAAGGCTATGTCTAACCCAGAATTGTTGGACATGTTCCACCTCAAGAAAACTAAATCCATCAGAGCTACATGCTCCAGGGATCTAAACCTTAGCACAACAATAAACAGGACATGCTGGAGGGATAGATTCATATCCCAAAGGCTTCCCTCCCTCTGGAATAGAATCTCAGTCCATGTTAGGCAGAGCTCCTCAGTGACCCTCTTCAAGAGAAATCTTGATGAGTGGATGGGAAATCGTAAATTTACTCCCAGGATCACTTCTATGGCCCTTCTGGACAGAGGCTCAGGAATCTAGACTATAAGGGAGGCAAAAGCCAACACATTCTGGCTAGGCTTGTAAATGCCCTGGGGCAGATAACCTAGTACCTACCTATGAACCTATGAACTCCATAAAGTACTGGCAGTGGTTAAGGCTAGGGAAATTATTGTTCATCACTTAAAAGTAAAAATAGATAACTTGGAAAAAGTAATAATGGAGGCTGTTTGCATCAAGCTGTTGAGACTGCCATGAGGGGATAAATACACCTCCACAATAAAGTATCAAGTGTATATGTTGCCTGTGATAGCAAACTTGGTCATGCTAGTTCCATGGTTAATTGAGATGGTATAGAGGTCACTTGTGTTTACAGAAAAGGAAGGAAGGATGAAAGTCAATACAGATTGCATTTCATCTGATTATTTACTGGGGCAGAGATTCGATGTTGACTGCCACAAGAGTGATGGACAAATAAGCTGGCTGGTTAGGAGTTGAGACTACTCCTTTATTTCTCAGGGACAGTGACAAAGAAAAGGGCATTTAATAAGTTTTATCAGATTCTTTATAAAAACAAAATCATCTCTACTGCTGTACATCCAGCAATGTTTTTGCCCATATGAGAGGGCAAAACATACAACTTCAATACCCCCTTACTAAATTTTCACCTTTGTGCAGTTGCTCTAGGTGAATGTCAGTTAAGCTGTAAACTGTCAAACTTTTCTGAAGACGAAGAAGAAAAATAAACTCATAAAAAGAAATCTCAAACATCCTTTTGCCTTGAGCATAAAAATAAAAAGGCCTACACCTAGTAGGCTTTGCAGAAACCATGTAAATCACTAATATTCTTCACTGGGATCAGGCTAGGGTATCGTTTAAAAAGGTAAAACTGCCATCAGCTAGCAATAGCAAAGTTCCAGTATGCATTATTTTCAACATTCCAGTCCAAAACAGGCTGCAACCTTTGTTTTTGTAACTCAACTATTCAATAATTCTGAGGAAAATCCAAGAACATGAAAGATGTGGATAAGGTATTGGTAAAGGTAACAGTCATACACCAAAAAGAGACATGAGCAAGGGACAGCAAGGTGGCATCCAGAGACCAAGCAGTACTGAGCTTTAGCTATGTCGACAGGTAGCCTTAATGAAAAGGCACAAGCTGCTACTACCCAAACTAGCAGTCTGCCATTGTGAGACTGTAAGGATGCATGAAGTACCACCATGACTGGATTGTTTGCACCAGTATCTGGCTGTCATGATATTTGTTAGCTGCCAAGACACCTGTGGACTGTTCAGGTGGTTGAATTAAACTGTATGTTATTTGTTACAGAAAGCAGTTGCAGGTGGTTGATGTATTCATTGACCAACAGGCATAAAGAAAGCAGAGTACAAGATCAGATAAAGATTGGGTATAGTAGGAAGGGGACAAAAGGAAAGAATTGCTCTGCCAACTCAGTAAAACCCCTGAGGTAGTAACCCATAATGCATGGACTGATCCCAGAAGGATGTATTTCTGCCACAGCCCAGGAAAAGCTATTTTATAGAGACATGAAGTTGTAGAATACAATATACACTATTTACAAGTAGATAAGTATGAAAACAGTACAGACAGTGCAGTTTCACTCATTCTTAGCATATGTTCATAAGAATAAGAAAGGTGCATGCAGACAAATGGTAGATGGGTATACTAATACATGGAAACATATAAATAGAAGAATTTAAAATTGTGTAATAAGAGTGAAAATGCTGTACTTGTCTGGTGTGAAGGTTTATTCTACAGTATGATATTTGCAAAAATATTAAATTAAGTAAATAGTGGGAAGTAAGCAGAGAGAAATGTTGTTTGATTATATACTTTTGGTTATTGCAAAGTGTTTAAATCTGGAACTGAACAGAAACTTCTGTTGTTTTCTAAGTTTATTCCAAGGCTTGGGTCCTAGAAAGGAGAATGCATGGTCAATGGAGGTCAATTGATATTTTAGGTCTATGGAGCATTCTTGCATTGTTATTATTGAATGGATTTTGCTATTAGTCTGGATTTAAGTATTACTGAAGTTTTATAACAAGGTGTTCTATGAATGACAACAAATAGAAGGAAATCTGCATGTTACTGTAACAGCATGGTTTGCTGACCTGAAATTGACAAGAGAGGTGCGCTGTGCAATGGGAGAGAATCATGCAGTGACATATGCTATTTGACAGAGTCTCGAAATCAGCTACATTTTTCTTAGGGATATATGTAAGGTGAATCCAGCCCTGGGGTGCAGAGGAATAAAGGCCTTACTGCACTCTAGATGACCCATGTTCAACTAGCAACATGGGTGCCAGAGGGGACAGGCTGCAGAGTATGGAAGTGAGCAGCTAATGTTGGTTTACCCATCCTGGGGGAAGGGAAGCAGCCTAGACTCTCTTCCCTCCATGCTGCAAGTGGTATATGTCTTGGTGGGCAGGGAAAGTATTCAGTGGGCCGTTTCTGCAGCTTTGCTATTTCCTCGATAGTGGAGTGAAGGCTACGGACCGGGTTAAGGTAAGTGTGCGAATGAAGGTGAGTGTACGATAGGGACCTTAGGGTTAGGGAGCAGGTAAGGTGAGTAGCGATAGGGACTTTAGGGTTAGGTTGCAGGTAAGGCAAGTGTGCAACAGTTAGGGACCTTAGGGTTAGGGAGCGGGTAAGGTGAGTATGCGGTAGTTACGGACCTTAGGGTTAGGGTTGAGTTAAGGTAAGTGGCTAGTTAGTAGTGTGTGTATGGTTTAGTGTAGGGTTTTGTAAAGTGTATGTGTGTGGATTATTTATTTTCATGTACTTGTGTTGTGTGTATGTTTGTCGGAACAGCAAATTGTTTCCCTGGGAAACAATTTGCTATTCTGAGTGTTCGATTTTTTGGTCTTTCAATTGAATGGATTCGATATTATAGCATTCAAAGTTTTAAGACTTTGATGTTATAATATAGAACCACAAATACATACAGTCACACACAAACATAGACACACTCACAGACCTACAGACAAACACACACATGGGCGCACACACACACACACACACACACACACACACACACACACACATGGGCACACATACACACACACACACACACACACACACACACACACACACACACACACACACACACACACACACACATAAACACACAGCTGTGCACACCATAACTCTCAACTGTCCTGATTCTTGCGCCATATATTTGGTCTGTTCTTTATACAATTTGCGGTTTTCTAACAAATCAGTGAGGACTGAAGTCAATAAATAGTGACAGGCATTTGATGTTCAGACTTCATACCCCCATGGAAAAAGAATACAAATACAAAATCTTTTTTTCTATTAACTTTCTTAGCTTATAAGAGCAATATTTAAAAATGTCTCTATTTTCAGGTCCTTGTTTCCTCATTATTTTTGGCTTTGTCGGGAATACTTGTGTTACAAGGTTGAGAGGTATGGAGTGCACACACACACACACACACACACACACACACACACACACACACACACACACACACACATTACTGCATGCCATGATGCACATAGACATGCATAGCATCCACTTTAGTATTTCTAAGACTAGTTCTTGAGCACACTTGTGTACGCATCTTTTGCTTTTGGTCATTTCTTTTTTAAATTGTTCTGACATCTTATTTATGAATTGTGTTGCCTTTTACTGATTCTAGTGTTACACAATGGAAAGGGATCACACTGTTGAGGGGAAAGACAACAACAGAAAAAGCACAGTATAGTGCATCTGCTCTTTGACTCAGTACAATTTTGAAGTCTGTATGTATAAATTAAGGAGGACTGGAGCACAGTGGGATATACCAACAAAATATTGTTGTTTTTGAGGTGGTGTATGTCGCTTTTCTTATGTGCCTTAAGAAGACATTGAGGCTTTGGTGTTTATTTAAGTAGTTTATTGTATACAAATACATCAGGATGAATAGCAGGAACATTGAACTTAAACAAACTGCCTAACTAACTGACTGACTAGATATTTGCATGCTCACACTCAAAATGGCACTCTTGCTTGCACGTGCTCAGTACTTATATGTACATGCCCACTGACTGGAATGCTTCTTAAAGGTATATCACACACACACTGATCTACATCCTCCCTCTTTACTGAGCTGTCTCATATAAACAATGACATTTCAATAGCATGCAATTATACAAACACTAATAAATAAAAAACACAATCATGTCCAGGTTGCCTTGTATCTGGAAGTAGGTTTTGAGATGCGACCTAATCTCGTGACATAATAGTTAGGACTGGGTTTAACAACAGGGACAGTCACTGGGGAAAGTTCTGCTTGAGGAGTTTCTGGGATTTTCTCAGGAACAGGGATTGCTGATGGAATATTCTCTGAAACATTGGACAAGTCACTCTGAGAACTAGGGTCTTGGTCACAGGCAAGATGCCGTCCGGTTTGGACACTGGTAACACATGCTTCTGATTTCATCTGAATTCCGTTCCTTGTGATTTTACAATTTATGATCTCGACTCTTGACACAAACTTTTTACAAATCCGATGCAATCAAAACCTTTTGACGTCTGTGTCCTCACTATCTCCACTTTTTGTAAAGAGCGGAGTGGCTTGTTGGTTTTATCATAGTAAGACTTTTGAGACAGATATTTTTTCAATAGTTGGGCTTTACTGCTTTGTTGTTTTTGGCACTTTGAAACAATAAATTACTGCTGATTGATAGTGTGGCTCTGGTGTGTCTCGACATATGTCTCTGGGTAGGTGAACCAAGATATTTATCATGAGGAATGTTTCTGAGATTTAACAGGTTGAGAAAAACATCAGTATTGTCATGTCTGGATTTCTCTAACAGCTGTTTTGCACTTTGAACTGCACATTCAGCCAAGCTATTTGACTGGGGGTATTCAGGGCTACTCGTAATATAAATAAAGTCCCACTCCTCTGCAAATCTCTTGAAATGCTAAACTGTACACAATTGTCAGAAATAACTCTGTGCAGACTATCATGGACAGAAAAATGTTGCTTCAACTTAGTAATGACAATATTGGAAGTTAGATTGGGAAGTAAGGCAATTTCAAACCAATTTGAATAAGCATCTACTGACATCAAGTAATGTTGACCATTCCACTCAAAGATATCTGTGGCTACTGTTGACCAAGGTAGTTCAGGAATCTGGCTTAACTGAAGTGGTTCTTTTTGTAAATGCGGCTTTGTACTATTACATACTGAACAAGATGAAAGTCCTTTCTCAATGTCTGTTGCCATAGAAGGCCAAAATACTAGACTTCTCGCCCTTCTTTTGGTAGAATCAGTTCCTGGGTGGCCACAATGCAAGATCCTAATATACCCTTGTTGCAAGGATGTTGGAATAATCACCTCAGCACCTTTCATTATGATACCATTATCTGGCAAAATCTCATCTCTGTATGGAAAATAAGGTTGCACTTTTACTAATAAACAAGATTGCTTTAAAGGCCATCCTCGACTGATAAAAGGGTTTAGCTTCTGGAGAATTGCATCTGATGCTGTGTGAGTTCTGAGCTTATCAAGACTTGTGAAAGAAAAACTTCTCACTTCCATGACCTTAAAATCAAGTTGCTCATTGTTATGTTGTTCTGCAGGTTTTCTTGGTGATCTGGATAAAGTATCAGCAAGATAAATAAGTTTGCCTTTTGTATAGGCAAGATTGAAATTGTACTTTTGCAATTTGAGTATCATGCATTGCAATCTAGCTGGAGCTGTATGCATAGGCTTTCTCAAAATAGTAACTAGAGGTTGGTGATCAGTTTCGATCTGGATAGGTCAACCATAAATATAATCATAAAACTTCAAACGTGCAAACACAATTGCCAAAAGCTCTTTCTCAATCTGGGTACATTGCATCTAAGCCTGGGTAAGAATTCTCAAGTGCATAGGCTACTGGTCTACCATCTTGAACAATGACTGCACCTAGACCAAATTTAGAAGCATCACAGGAAAGAGTAACTGGTTTGTGAACATTATAGTAGCTGAGAGTTGGTGGGTTAGCAATTTTCTGTTTAAAGACATCAAATACTCTTTGCTGCTGTTCTATGAACAAATTACATCTTTGCATGTTAGCTCTCTGAGCGATACTGAAAGTTGGCTTAAATCTGGAATGAACTTGCCTAGATAGTTGACCATGCCAAGAAAACATTGTAGGGTTTGAACATTGTCTGGAGCTGGCATCACAAGAATTGCTGTTTGCGTGGAAGGATCTGGTTATAAGCCTAAATTGCTAAACACGTGGCCATCATAAGTAAATTCTTGTAGCCTGAATTTGCATATCTGAGGATTCAACATAAGAATCACATCACGTGCTCTTTCCAGAACTTTCTTGAGGTTTCTATCATGTTCGACTTTGCCATTGCATCCTTTTAGAATATCATCTGCTATAATAGCACAGGAATAGCAAGAACATTTGCTCCATTGCACACTGAAAGACTTCACTGGCAGAATTTATTCCAAATGGCATTCTCAGAAATCTGTATCTTCCAAATGGTGTACCGAATATGGTTAACAAGGAAGATTTTCGGTCAAGCAAAATTTGCCAAAATTAACTGTTTGCATCTAAGCATCTTTGTCAGAAAAAGCATATGACTGTATGAAAATACCATATTTCTGCTCAAACGCTCTCCAAATTTCTGAAATATTGTTATCAAACACAGGTACTGCGGGTCTGGGAAAACCTTCTGCCATGCCCACTGATTATAGTAAAACACAATGCAAAACTGTCCTGTGTAATTATGTGCAAACATTCACACACAACAGGTATTTATAATAATATTCAAATGCACAATAAGCTCTTCTACGTACTGTACTCTGCGAAATATGCTTTCAGATATCTGTACTTTGTGAAATTTTCTTTGAAACAGCTTTACTTTGCAAAATAACTGAAATGTAATACTGCACACACTTGCAAACACTTTGCACACTTCAGATATTTTGAATAGCTTTAGTTAATGTGAAAAAGTAGCACATAGTTACAAAATATGGTCAGCTTCCCTTTTTTATACATTTTATGTGATCTGAATATTGTTTCAAAGTTTTGTTAATTAAAGCACGACATTGAACAATGTATATATTATTTTTTATTTTTATCAGTAGTCTGATTCTCAGCGTGGCTTAGGAGTGCCTTCTGTGTGGAGTCTGCATGTCCTCCCCGCGGTTGGGTAGCATTCGAAAGACATGCGTGCGTAAATGGGCATGCCTTCGTTGAAGGTTAGGCGTCGAGCTGGCACCTCGGCGTTTCATAAAAATCTACTGCCAATCATTAGCGGACCGGAGTTCCGCTGTGGCGACCCCTTACAAACAACAACATCAGTAGTCTTTAAATGTATATATTAACTGTGGTTTGATTCTTTTTGATGATTCTTCATGTGGATTAGTTAATTAATTATATATAATGGGTGGAGATTTCTTGTTTGTAGTTCTGAAGAAGCAGTTGAGTAGATAAAGTGTGAAAGCGGTTGCCTTTTTTACTTGTTTTATTGTGTTTTGCTGCCTGCATTAAAATGATTCTCAGCCGTGTTACACTCTCTCTCATTTTTATTTTGCTTAAACTGGTTTGGACAGAGAGTATTTTACCAGCTGTTGGACTTTTCATTGTTTTTGTGTTTTTGTAATTATTTCAAATATTTTTATCAACATGTCACAGTTTCTGACATTTCATTTAGTAAGAATTTGTTTTGAGCAATCTGAGTGCTTTGTTTTATGTTTATAGCAAAATAAATAATTTAAGGAAGTTTTAGTACCTGAAATTTATTTATGACCTGTTTTGGGAGTCATTTGAGCAGTAGGAATGATTCACTCCTGTATATTCCCCTAACTTTAACCAGTTGCCTCATGACTGTAACTTCGGATCCCATTCTGACATTATGATGCTCATCTTATGTGCATTAAAAAGATGTTGAAGGTTGGGAGTTCATTTAAGTAGTTTATTGTATACAAATACATCAGGATAGATGGCAGGTACATTAAACTTAAATGAACTATCTAACTAACTGACTGACTACATACTTGCATGCTCACACTCTGGCTGCTCACTCAAAATGGCACTCTTGCTTGCACGTGCTCAGTACTTATATGCATATGCTGACTCACTGGAAAACTTTTTAAAGGTATATCATACACAGTGATCTACAGTGTGCTTTGACAAATTTTTAAATAATCACCAGAGTTCTCAAGTGCCATGCACCTGACACACAAGCATTTTATTTTGAAGAAATTGTATGAAAAGCTACATTCATATAAGACATTTCTGAAAGGTCAGGTGCATGAAAAATGTGATTTCACTTACAACTGTAAGGTAAGTATAAGAAGATGGCACATAAAGTTGAATATCAACAATGCACAGTGTCAGATATTCATGCATGGCTATGGTAGTAGAAATTATTATTATATTAAACAACATTTGCTTATCTACATGAGTATCTTCCAAATTATATTCTCCACATTTGCCAATAAAATGTCATATGCAAGAAAACATTAATTACTAACCACACAGTGAAACTGTCAGGATGGCATGTACATTCAGGATTATTTCATGGGTGTATGAAAATTAATGAAAATATGTCATATTTCTTATACCGGCTTTATTAATGTAGTGAAGTACTTACAATCAATATTATATCTGCAGTACCACTGAAGCTGAAGGTGCTAACAAAACAAATGTTAATGAAAGGCGGTAGCTGAAATACTTACATCCAGTAATGTAAAGGATTTTTCCAGTACTAATATATGCTAACAAATTTTCCATAGCTATTTGAATATCATGAAAACTGATATTCAAAACTTGTGTGAGGTATATTTGAAAAAAATTATGCCATCTGATACTCAGCACATTGACAAATCTGCCACAAATATTTGCCACCTAACACACACAGTTTCTTTGATAATGGGTGTTGCTGGAAATTAATAATTCATGCTTTTTCTACTAAATTTGTCATGCAAAGATATCTTAAGATGCATAACTGGAATGCTGTCCATTTTATTTATTTGTTAAACAAGTAAATCCACTAGGAATAAACCATGAGCACAGGTTAAGTGGCTTTCTTAGAGTCAGCCATACATCAGGCAAATAGAGGTTGAAAATATCAAAAACTGGATTACATGAAGAAGTATATCACCAGCTTTTAACCTTAATCCTTCCCTGATATACTCTCATCATGAAAGATTACTGACCTATGACCCTTTAAAATATTTATATAAAGTAGCACTAACATAATGCCCTTTTGTATTAGACATATGACTATTATAATTCACATCACAATCCCATGAGTAAGCCTGCAAATCAAATTTGCTTTTTTTTTTTTTTTTCTTTTTGCTGTTATGGTTTGTGAGATATAAGCATTTATTTGAAGAATAATTTCAGAACACAATTTGTAAAAAAACATTCGAGGACAAAGACAACAATGCATTCTCACTGACATCTTCAGGAACCAAGGCCTGCAGTTAAGCACAGCTAATTATAGCTGAAAGAGTTATCCATTCTGCTCAAGCAGGATTTATCAGTTGTAGCCTAGAGTAGCCTGCTTTCTATTGCTTAAGAATTTGCTTCAAGTAATCTAAAGGTTGTGTGTTCTGCCACAGATGGCATTTATGCTAGCCATCAAGAAAACATGTGATTTGCTGGGATGGGATTATTTGAGAAGGAGGTTATGGTTCCTTCATTTATTTTGCAGGCTCTTCAACAGCTCCATCAGTGGTACAGACATCAGTGAATGGGCAAGTGTCACAACTGAGGTCAACTACTTCAGTGACTCTAACTCTGTCTATCTATCTATCTATCTATCTAGTCTGTCTGTCCGTCTCTGTCTATCTATCTATCTATCTATCTATCTATCTATCTATCTATTATCTATCTATCTTACATTTGATAACTGGATGGGGTAGCTGGTCCAAAGACACTTTCTAACACCGTTTAGTCATGACATAAGCCTAATGGCACAGATGAATTAACAGTAAAAATGCACAGCAATCACAGATAGTGTAGTACATAGAAACTGCAATAAAGGCACCTTGTGTATAGTTTAGTATATCTGAACTGATGCCACTGGAGATAAAGAGAATTAATAGCTTAAAATGCAAGCAATGTGTTATTGAAATTCAATAATGTACACTATATACAGTATGAAAGGAATACAAAAGATTAGTAACAGCGATGTTATTTGTGGACAGCTTAATCTTGTCAAACCAGTGAAAACAGACACCTAGCATCTACTGGAGATTTTTAATTAATTGCACAGTCTCGGATCACACCAAATATGAAAAAGTGCTTATTTTCCCTACCAACTAAAGGTCTGAAAGCAATGTTGTCTTCTTAACGTTCCTTAATGTAAGGTACCTGAAGTACCTGGGCATTGTATAATCTTAGGATGTAGAACACATGGAAATTTTAGACATAAAATCACTCTGGGAAAAGTTGTCAGTGGCTTAATCTTCATGAAGAGCACAGAATTTCATGATATTGAAAGTTAATGTCTGTAATCTATTATTTGTTCCACAAATCAGGTAATCCTTATAACCTGTACTCATAAAGCAGATTCCAAGTGTATAAATACCATGTTGACACTGTTTAAATAGTTCTTTTGGAAAGATACCTGAGCCAAAATGAGCACAAATATGATATCAGCAGTGACATCATGAACTCTGGAACTTGGAAGATATGATGTTGCCTTTACAATGTGTATGTTTTTGTATGGCCCAAAGATTGAACATCTGCAATGGGTGATACTAGAAACTAGCATATCTGTGGCTAACTTACAGGCAAGTATAGAGAGGTATTTTATGACACTCTTGCCCCAGATATAAAACAATGCTATGAGGTAGAGTGCAGAATGAAGGCACAGCAGATTGTAGAGAAGGTGATGCAGGCACCATATCCAGTAGGACATCTCATTCCCATTCAGAATTGCATGTATATTATACAGTGCAGGAGAATAAGGAGTAGAGAAGCAGGCACTATTACTCATCATGGACCACTAGCAAAAAATGGATAAAGCAGAACTCTCAGTATCATTTGCTGTCCTGCAGAGATAATACCATCTAGGAAGGCATGAGCAATGGAGATTGTTGTTATCGAGGCATGCAACCTTCATATCTTAGTTGCTAGTTCTGTGATATAAAATGGGATTCCACCTCACCCAGGCATTGCAGAGGTTATGTTAAGTACTGCAAGATTAAAGGTAGTAAAAGCAGAATTCTAGCTAGCTCACCTGCTGCTCTCCATGGTTCCACAAAGTGTGGCATCCTTGAACTCAGAAAAGCTCTTCTGTTTCAAAATTATTGCAGTATGCTTGCTACATTTTTTCCATTATATAGCCAAACAATAAGCACTTCAGACTTCAGTCATGACTACAGATATAGCATTGGCATTCACTAAAGCAATGCTGCTACTACATTACAGTACTATCATCATTTACCCCCACCCTAGTTATGGCTCTGAATAGAAGTAAACAACACTAGAGATACTGCAGAAAACTAGAATGTATACAAAATGCAAGTTTATTTAGTACTTCGACCTTCACTAAATAAATCAAAATAAATGCACACTTAGCTTCCAGTTAAAACATATCAGTACCTTATGATACTTTCCATTAGATAGACAGATAGATAGATAGATAGATAGATAGATAGATAGATAGATAGATAGATAGATAGATAGATAGATAGACAGAGACAGACAGACAGGGATATACATATCATTATACAGCCTTTTCTGAAAAATTGATATACTGTTTTCAAGCAACTTCATTATAAACATATTGACAGGGAATTAGTGCCTCATCAGATAATTAATACCACGATTTTCCAACTACAAGTGTGCGAGAATTTTTCACACACAGGTCATTTGCCACAACATACATTTTTCATATTTAACATGTCAGTGTGTTTTACTGTTGTGTCTATAAGCCACAGTGGTGCAGCGGTAGCTTTTTTTGCCTCACAGCAAGAGGTTCTCCCATTCGATTCTCGGCTGGAGTGCCTTCTGTGTGGAGTCTGCATGTCCTCCCCACAGTCGAGTGGCATTGGAAAGACATGCATAGAATGGGTGTGCCTTCGTTGAAGGTTGGGTATCGAGCTGGCACCTCGGCACCTGTAAAAAATCTACTGCCAATCATCAGCAGACTGGAGTTCTGCTGTGGTGACCCCTAACTGGGAAAAGCCGAAAGAAGAACAAAACTGTGTATTACTGTGTCTATCTGTAAATCTATCTGCAACTATAGCTATATAATTATCTATCTACATATGCATGTACACAAATAAACGCGCACACACACACACACACACACACATATATATATATATATATATATATATATATATATATATATATATATATATATAAATGGGTTTCCTCCAAAAGGTGTGTAATTGTTCGACAGCTGTTTAGTCAACCATTTCATTATTTATTTATTTATTTTACATTTGTTAACCGGGGGTGTCTGACTGAGACAAAAAGGTCCTTTTTCAGCAGAAGTCCAGGGAGAAAAGCTCCACAAAGAAAAATTACAGACACATTTAGTTATTTAGACATGATCAGTATACACACAAATTACAAGAGACATTTAAGGTCAGCTAAGTAGTGGATCAACAGGTGTCCATAATAGCACAATACCTGTGGTTAGGGAATATGCCCTTAAGCCCATCTTTGTGTGATTTCTGAGTTTGTATATATAATTAGCAGGGGGTGTGAGGGGACACAACCTCGCCCAAAAATAGATTTTATTTATTCATTTATGTTATATTTACATTTTCCACATACCAAGGCTGTTTCTTGTTGCATGTATAGCTGCATGTCAACATCAGCATTTTTTTTAATTTTTTGTATCAATATTTTGTATGTCAATGCTTTATGTATTCCATAGGATCATAGGATCATAGGAGGTTACTAGGCTATTGGCCCTGAGGCCCTTATAAGCCTAGCCAAGAGATTAGGCCATGTTTAGACAAATCAGCACCCAATGCCCCTGTCCAGCAGGGACATGGGTGGAATCCCAGGGATATAGTTTCTGTTTCCCATCCATTTATCCAAGTTGCACTTAAAAAGGGGTAAAAAGGTACTCTGGCTGATGTGGAGAGAGAGTTTATTCCATCGATGAGGTAGTCTCTGGGACACAAATCTGTCCTGCCAACAAGTCCTGTTAATGTCAGAGACCAGGTTGAGAAAACACATGTAGGTTACCCAAGGGGAGCTTGACTTGTAGATATGCAGCAGTCCCATCAAGGTCGGGGCCATGATCGCCTTGCAAGCCAGACAGAGGTCACCTCTGAGGAATCTGTGTGAAACTGAGTAGATGGTTAGGGCTTTTAGCCTATCTGTGTATGGTAGCTATTTGAGGCTCTAGATTCTCCTGGTGAGGAACCTCTAGGGTCTCTCCAGCACTAATAATGAACCCATTTATTTATATATATATATATCTATATATATATATATATATATATATATATATATATATATATATGTGTGTGTGTGTGTGTGTACAGAGAGAGAGAGAGAGATGGATATATGTTATTGAAAATAGAGCTGGAACTTAAACCTTTAAAGGTCACTGCTTTGTGACTAATTTCACAGTATGAAAGGGCAGTTCAGAATGAAAAGTAAATGTTTCATGCCTTTTTTCTAATCTAGCATATCGTTGTAATGCAAACTAGTCAACAGTTAATTTAGTGAAAAGTCTTCCACTATCAATGGTTCTCTCACTAGGTCTAATTATGCAATAGTTCCCTGTAACACCAAGAACAGGTAACAATTCACAGTTGCACAGACAATGTAATCTTTCTTTCTTTCTCTGCAACAGTGTGAACAGGAAACACTTCCAAATTAATTTGCTTTCACTCGTTCTGTTTTTCCCTTTCTCTGTCTTTGTTGCCCAGGCTTTGGCAGTTGAATGTTTTTCCTCTTTTTTTGTGTTACACAGGCAAGTAACAACAGTTCAACAAGTGAGCAAGAGTTTATTCAGTTCCTGGCAGGTTTCCTTGTGAGAGTTGATAACACTCACATGAAGAAGGCAACTAAGTAGAAATGTCTGTTATAAAGCCTTGTAGTTCTTATTTTAAACCTCTGGTGCAACAGAGGTACTTAGTTTTGAATGTCACACAGTCGGTGTGAAAATCAATGAGTACGCAATAGGGTGAAATCAAGGGGACAATTCACAAAACTTTAAAAGAATGAAAGAATGTCTCTTACTGCTGGTTGAAGCAGGCAATACCTGAAAGCAAAGAAAGTGATCAAAAGCCTTTTGGTGCATTGTGGTCATCCTAACGAGCAGAAAGCTTTTCCCTTTTTGTCAGCACTCCTCAAAGTTATGTGGTTTCCAATTCTCTCACTCTTTTGAGTTGCACAGCTCCTGACAGCAGACGACCTTTCTTTTCTTCCTGGTTCTTCAGACTCCTCCAGAATGCACTTGGCAAAGTTGCCCTTCAGTTTCTAACATATTGATTTTGGCTACTGATTATATAGCTGGCTGCCTTTCCTCCATTCCTAATTACCAGCCTAGCAAATGAGCCTTGGGGGGCAAGTTACCTACTTTACTCCCTTCAAATCCTAACATCCATAAGAGTTTCAAAAGAAAGTCTCAGGTTGTTTCAGGAACTTACATGATTAGCAATCCTACAGTCCCTGTAGGTACTACTTGCTAAGCACCACCTGTTAATGCCAGCACTCAGGGTATAGGTAATGTAGCCAGAGAGAAAGAGAGAGAGAGGGAAATGTGCAGTCTACAATAAAGACATTTGGGATGAATGATCATCAATGTTCTTCTACTAGATTAACTTTACAGTATGAAAGAGCAGTTTAAAATGAAAAATAAACATTTCATTCCTTCTGTCTAACCTAACTAGATCTTAGCAATGCAAACTAGTCAACAAATATTTCAGTGGAAAGACTTCACCACTAACAACAGTTCACTCGCCAAATATAATTAGACAGCAGTTCTCTACAGTACCCTAAACAGGTAACAATTCACAGCGGCTCACAGATAATTTGTCCTTTCTTTCTCTGAACAATGTGAATAGGAAACATTCATAACAATGCTCTCTGCTTTTCTTCCTTTCTCTGTCTTGCTACCAAGGATTTAGTAGCTGAATGCTTTTCCTCTTTTTTTTCTTGTATGTGCAAGCAGCAACAGTTGAACAATTCTACAGTGCAATTATTTTCATCAATTGGGCAGAACAGGAAGAATTCAAGCTTTTCCCAAAACTGCATGCCTCACAATTACAGTTCTGACATTATGCTTGCTGGACACCAGCCATAGGTACCAAAAAGGGGTACAGTATGAATTTTCTGTTCAAGGGTTGTAGAACTGAAGATATTCAATATGAACTACATGTCATGGGAATGACCACAGAGAACAGGTTTGAATCAGAGAGAAAGGATGGTTAGAAGATCTGCAGGAAAGAGAAATATAGAGAAGGAGGGTTGCCACCTTTGCATCCTTCCATTTTCTGAAAAATAAACCACTCCTCCTGCATAATGGAAGCATAGACTTTGCTTCTGGGTAGCCACACTCCATTTAAAAGCCACACTCAGTAGCACTGTTTTTTAAATGCCATATACAGTGATGAATGGCAGCCTTAGACAATATGGCTCCCTAGTCAAAGTGTTCCATGGCACTCCCCAACCCCAGTGTCTACTGTCACCCTACCATTCACCACAGTGCTTCTGTTTTCCTCCCATTCTTGTCTCCTTATATTATCCAAAGCATTTTTGTTTTGTTTTCCAATACTTTATCTTATTTGTTAGCTTTTTCCTCCATTCTTGAAACACATCCTAACTGGCCAAGACAGTACTATAATAACTGTAGAGGAAAAATATAATTATGCTGGGTTTCAAGATGCTACAGGGGTTCTAAATGCTATTAGGTGCATTTTAGAACTTTTATGCACAACCTTTAGTCCAATGACAGCCTTAAAAACATGACTAAGGAAAGAAACTGATTTTTTTTCTTTTACTGATATAAATAGATTATGTCCAACACTTAATATTTAATGCTGATGAGAAAGTAGTTACCACAAAACTAAGTATTAATTATCTATAAATTGACAATAGACTCAAATGCTTTTGAGGGTGCATGCATCATATCTGGGATGACTACCCCCCAAAGAGATGCTGATATGGTATTAAATCAGAATGAAAGTGAAAGGACAAATGAACATAGCCATACTTTTAAGGTGTTGCTGTCATACATCTACATAGAATGTCTTCTCAGCCCTAACTCCAAAAGACAGACCTATTTCTGTCAGCTGTACGTATACAGCATGCCTCCTCTCCTTTACCCCAAGATGATATTCACCTGTATACATCTGATTTCAATTGTGAAGAAACAGAAAAAAGTAACACATGCAGTAATTAATTTCAACTTGTTGTTCCTGCACAGTACACTGGCCCTAGACAAGCTATAGTGGCATTCTGTGCACTCCTATGAGGTATACGTTTGAGGAAATTTAAAGAAATAATTACCTCACTGTCCCCAGCCAACATTCATGCTACAGTGACCTTCTGTGAACACCTCTCAAGTTTGACTGGGAGGAAAATTAAAGAAATAATGGCCACAGTATCCCCAGGCATCACGCAAGCAACAGCATCGTTTTGCCTACCTCTGAGTGGGGTCAATTTTATATTAGGTGGGGCCCAAGGCTGAGGACACTATATAACCTGTTATACAGCCAGGAATGGCTTCCAGAAGCATTACAGTTCGACATATTCTGTGATGCATTTTATGCCTTATTTGTACACTACCCAGGAGATTTTTATATGCTCCTGCAAATATTATTTTTAAACACACACACAAGAACGCACGTATTACAGGCAAATTGGAAGAATGTAATTCTACAATGGCGTGTCTTTGGGGGGGTTGAAGAAAACAAGAGCAGGTGAATAAAACCTACGCAGAAACAGGGAAGACATGCAGACTCCACACAGATGGAACCACAGCCAAGAACTTAGACAGGGAGACAGGAGCTATGGGATGATGATACTACCTACTGTGCCACAGTAGCTGTAAATTTTCCCCACACTTCATGCCCATAGCAGCAGAAATAGTCACTTATTGCGTGCAATGTGGCTGTTTGACAGTTATGACCAACTTGTTGCTCATATGTACACTTTGCCAAACCCACAAACACAAACACACATACAAGCAATGATTTATTATTACAGTGCATTCAAACAGTCACCATTTTAAGAAACATATTTCAGAAACATGGTAGCTCTAATAATGATTCAAAGTACCTTTCAAATTTTCACCATAACTGGATTTCCTGACAGAGACTGAGATTTCTGGATTACTTGATGGAAACCCTGATTTCCTGATTGTCAAGAAAATTTCAGGACACAGTTATGGAGTCAAAGCTCATTGAAAGAATCCATAAGTTGGGCTTTGTGATAAAGAAGACAGTTTTTCCAATTGTAAGTGTTGCTAGGACTTACGTAACTGGAAAATGGTGTTATATAACTGAAAATTAGTGTAACTAAAGGGAGGTTTGTGGAATGGTTGAAGCAGTATTTAATGTCAGTTGCTCTGAAAAGGGCTGGTCTTCTGGGGATATAAAGATGGAGGGAAGGTTAGACACAGTGAGAAATGTAATATAACACACACTCCATGCTAACACATTTCATATGGTAGCATACATTGTTTGCATTTATCTTCCCAGTAAAGTAATGTAATCTACATGTATTGTCAAGGTCAGGTGGTTGTTGTAGATCATGCCTGTCATGTTGCTGTGAGTGGCAGTCATTAGTAAAGCATTACAAAAAGTGTGAAAGCAACATTTGGAGATACACATATGTAGCAGCATCTAACAAAAAACATCATACGTGCATATAACTTTTCTTTCTTCAAGATAAATATTTTTAATATTTTTTTTGACCAGGTCGCTCCTATTAAGTCAATGGTCTATTTTCATGGCAGAAGTGGTATTCATATAGACTAGAGGAAACAGATTATCTTATATTTCACCATATAAGCTGTCCCAAATCTTGTTAAGATTATCAGAAATTTGATTAAATGATTGTAACGAAGAAGCCAGACTGAACTAATGATTGTTCAAATTTTCCATAGCTGTGAGTAAGTATGCATGAGTGTCCATCCTGTGATGACTTTGTGCCCCATTCAGGATTATCCTTTCACTCATTCAGTACTGGGATAGTCTATAGCTGCCTTACAACTGTGCAGTGAATTATGTGGGTAATTAGATAACAGATCAATGAGTGGAGGGAATGCAGATATGTACTGGAGAGTGTTACAGCAAAATATACCAAGAATATTTTATAAGTATCCAGATAATGTTTTAAATTGTGGATTATATTAAAATCCTCTAAATTAAAGCACAATTACCGTAAAACGAACTGTGCATTATTAGCTTTAGTCTGCAGAGTGAGGTTAATATCTAGTTAAAAGAATCAGGCTAAAAATAATGATTTTGATATGCAGAAACAATTAGCTCATATTGCGGAAAGCTTAAATTTTGAAAAGATAACTAAAATAATATAGAGGGTATGTGTAATGTGCAGAGGATGTGGAGGAAAGGTGGTTTAACTCATTTTGCACATAGTGTAAATAATACATATATTAATTAAAACTATACATTTGATAAAGCATTTGTTAGTAAACTGTAGGTATTTCTTGACAATCGATGAGGCTTAAACAGCTTTTAAAGGGTGGAAAGGGATTTCTTTAGGTGAAGTGTGAGACTATCTTTTAACAGATAAAGAAAACTAATTGGTTCCAGAACTGGTCTCAACTACATGCAGTGCTACAAAGAGGTTAGGTATGTGACCAAAAAGGTATTGCTGTTGTGGAAAATACAAGAGATGTACAGAAGATATTAACAGAAGTTTGAAACTTAGTATCAGCATGGGATAGTGATAGTAGAACACGAGCAGTATCCATTGCAACAGCACGCAAACTGAATCTGTGAGTCAAGTGATGTCTGAGTAAAGCAAATCTGCAGAACTTACTGTGATATCCCAGATTCTCAGAGAATTTGGGGGCTCCACAAATGAGTTTCATGCAGTATATTAGAAAGAATAAAAGTCTCTTAGCAGGACTGTCAAAAACGAGAAGCTGTTACCTCTGTATGAGATCACTACAGTTTTCACTGCTCTGCTTTATGATATATTAAACATGGTGGCAGACATCTAGAGAGGAATCAAAAGCAACTGTTAAGCATTTACAGGAAATGACTTCTATAAGTGCAGTGGAAGGAGTAGATTGATGATAAACTCAGAGCTGCATAAGCCAAGATTGGCTTTGGATGCAACCAATGCAAGTTATTTTTAGATTTTCTAACTACCAGATGATTTTCTAGGAAGCTAGTTGTGGAGGGCGGGGTCATTATTTAATAGATACCCATATGCACATTGAGGATAGAGAGAGGTGTAACAGAAAATATAATCAGCATATATTATGATGAAATAGAGGAATACAACACTGATGACACTGCTTAGTTCTACCATGGCAAAGGGAAGTCCAAGGTTAGAGATTGAATGAGCATATTGGAAGAAGGTAAACATATAGGGATTGACCAAGGAGTAGCAAATGTATTATAAATGAAAATTTAAACCAGAAGAAGGCCTCAATAAAAGAGCGGATACAGAAAACTATTAGCTTTAAGGTCTACAATGCATTGTTATATTCTGGAACCAACACCAGATGGAAATCAGACACTTGTCAATGTTGACCATTGATTTGAACTGTTCATCTATAATAAAAACAGAGGAAGAGTGGAGAAAGATACAATAAATTATAAGTAGCATTCAGAACTCAGGGCAATCTGAAAAAAAATGAGTGTGTTACTTTGTCATGCTATTCAATGTAAGTGTTTATAAATCAAAGATTGAAGTACTGCAGTTTTCATTTCTGTTTTTATGTAAACAGATTGGCAATTACTCTATGTGTTATTTTTTCCACCTTACAATTTCCCTAAATTATGACTACTCAAACAAAGATGTAATTATATACCATGTACACATTATAATTTAAACAAATCACTATTGAGTGTTTTCTGTGATATTTTAAAAATGTCTCTTTAATCTTGAAAGAAAAATAAATCATTTTTGAAGAGAATACATGCAAACACCATTTTGTTTAAAAACAAAGTTTACTGAAAATGGGCAGGGCCTTTAAGTTATTGTTATATTAAATATTGAGTATAACTATAATTACACTAAATATTGAGTATAACATAATGGAAATGGAAATAAAAGTTGCACATGAAAAAGTGTATGCTGAAATTAAGTGTTCTGCTTATACCAGTGCTAAAACAGTGGGCAGGATTCATGAAGGCTTGCACGGAGTGTAAGAGACGTGTAACACTCCATGCAAGCCTCGCGATCCAGGAACAGCCCGAAACTCCGTGTAAGAGACCAGCTAAAACGTTTCTTACACGGACTGGGCGTGGATATGCTAAATACCTCACTTGCAGCCGAAAGGTATGCAAATGAGGTATATTAGCAATCCACAAAGCAGAAACCAGCCCGTGTAAGAGACGTTTTAGCTACAGAAATGTACTCAGTTGACAACTGAGTACGTTTCTGCAAAAATCACAACGGAGCCATGTCAGCTCCAAATAAAGGGTGCATATGTGTCAGGCAGCATGCCAATAGCCAAATATGTGGCCATTGGCAAGGTAACCCAATGCAAAAATTATAAAAATATAATTTTTTTTTCGGTGATCACCGATGTTTAAATGCAGCGCAGCCCCGCGCAAACGGGCTGCGCTGTATAAAACATAAAAATGAAGGTTATAAACCCACAAATGTGGGTTTTATGCAATACATGGAATGACAATGCAGGGACCAGCAGACCAAAAACAACATGGCCACCGTGTAGTGGTTGCTAAGGGGGGAAGCTGAGTCTAAGACATGTAACTAAGCATTAGTAGGCAATCTCATGTAAATGAGGGTTAGGATACTGAATCCCACAGACACATAGCAAATGAGCACAGTCTGAGTAGTGTAAGAGATACATAAGGGGGAGGAATAGAGTAGGAGATAGGTGACATCACAGGGGGGAATGGTAGAAAGAAATGCAGATCATTGGAGGTCAGTGTAACATGACAGATAACAGACACAGATCAGGGAAAGAGGAGTTCCACAAGATAAGCATGGGAAAGTCAAGAAATGGAAGGTGTACTTACACCAAAGTTTCTTGCTGGGCGTGCATGCGCATGTGTGCACACCATGAAGCACGAGTAGGGCAGTGTGCACACGTGTAAGGCAGACTAAGCATGTGGGAGCGTGTTAGTAGATGTTTAACACTGTTTGCACTGGTATGCGCACGTTTTAACCCGAATAAGCAGATTCTGAACCGTGTAAGCATGTGTGTGCATGTGTAAGCCACTGTGAGCGTGTTTCTGCTGGTATGCACGCTGCTCCCCACTGAGGAAATAGAAAGGAAAAAGGAAGCAACAGAATTAGTAGGAAGCTAGCAGGGAATACTGCTGGAGCTAGCAGGTGAAAACAATTAGAAGCAGGCAATTATACAGGCAGAATAGTAGCCAAGCCCAGCACTTAAAACTCTGCAAACAGCAGTGCAGGATGTTTCTCTCAAGAGACACTGCAAGACAGGAGTAAGCTATTAGAAGTGAAAACTGAAAAAGCTTAACTCAGAGCAGAAATGTTAGGGGCTGCCATAGCTGTCATAAGGAGACATAGGCAACTTGTTGAGGGTGGTGTTAATGCTGATGGTGCCAGACAACCCACAGTGAGAAGACGGATAAGAGTGTACAGGCCCAGGGTCACCTACCACGGGTTACATGAGCTGGAGATAGTAGAGTACTATAGAGTGGACAGAGAGCTCCTGCAGCAAATAGTTGAGCTGTGCAGGCCACGCCTCACACACAGAACCAACAGAGGGGAACCCATCCCAGTGGAAACAAAGGTTTGTGTTGGCCTAAGAATACTAGCAACAGGTACCTTCCAAAGACCAACTGGTGATATGATGGGGACATCACAGGCATCAGCCTCCAGGGTACTGCACCAGTTCTTGGATGCCATGTCAGCACATGTCAGTGATCATGTATATTTCCCCAATGCCCGTGAGGTATTGGCCAGCAATATGCGTCTCTTCCAGAAAATAGCGGAATACCCTGAGGTAGCGGGTGCAATAGACTGCACGCACATACGCATCAAAGCACCAGCCGGTGAGCGGGGTAGGGCCTACATTAACCGCAAGGGCTTCCCCTCCATCAACTGCCAGGTTGTGTGTGATGCCCAGGGCATAATAATGAATGTGTGTGCTGGCTGCCCTGGGAGCTACCATGATTCCCACATCTGGCATTTGACACAGCTGTACCAGACATTTGCCAATGGGGACATCCCACACGGACACCTAGTGGGGGATGCAGGTTATGCACTGGAGCCGTGGCTGATGACACCCATCAGAAACACACACACACCTGAACAGGAACGCCATTATGAGGCACATGCACAAACACGTAATGTAATAGAGCATGTGTTTGGGCTGCTCAAGTCACGGTTCCAGTGTCTGGACACATCTGGTGGAGCCTTACAGTACACACCAACTACATGTACCCAAATTGTCATGGTATGTGTTATGCTACATAATATGATCTTGCAAAAACAGCTGCAGCAGGACCAGCATAGGGCCGGGCCAAACAGCCCCCCACCATTGCCAAGGCCATCACAGGCAAAGCATGACTCGGAAGAGGAACAACCTGAGCCTTCCCCAGTAGGCAGAAGGAGGCATGCCCAATATGACCTGGCCTTGGCAAAGAGGCAATGCATAGCACATACACTGGCTCAGTAGGAACCCTGGGAATGATACCCCCTCTGACTCATTCAAATAATAACAGGGATGCCTAAAATGACATGACCTGCTCACAAACATGTACAGGGAGTGTAATTTTCCGCATCCGACAGAGGCAGCCCTGCAGCACCACCTGAGGCATGAATGCCATGTGTTAAGTAATGTAACACCATGTACTATATGCACACCTGAGGACCCTGACTAACATCCACCCTCACCAAGCATGAAGCCACAAAATGACGATGGGATGATCAATTGCAATAACTGGCTGAAGTAATGCAGTTAGTCAAAGGGGAGCCAATGTGTTTCAGCCTGGGAAGACATGCGGAGCATGACATGATGCACCACCTGCTAGGGGTGGCGTGCACCTATCAGTCCAGGCCCCATGGATACTGGCAAAGGCTGTCAGTACCCACAGCATGCCCTGAATAGGTAAGTCTCAAAACACAAACCCACCTTCATAGGTACCACAAGGGATAGGAACCTAGATTTAATGCTACCCAATGCCAGAAGTCTAAACAGCAAGATGGGTGCAGTGTAAACGCACACAGTATGGACAATGTTGATATCAGTCCTGTAATAGAAAACTGGGTCAAGGCTCACATCAGCACCCTAACACCACCAGGTTACACCTCATACTGTGCTGTACAGCCGCAAAACATGGAACAAGCTACAAAAGGAGGGTGACTAGCAATAAATGTCAAGGATAACCACACCCCCATGTTGGTACCACAACAAGAAGCAGCATGGATTAGCCATGGTCAAATACCAATGGCTAAAACCGCCTCCCAGTATATAGCCTGCTGCAGACTACTGTCCTAATACCAGGAACTGCACCTGGCCTATGTTGGAATACATGAATATATCAAGTCCCCCAAACCACATTATATTGCTTGACTGAAAATACCCAGACATACATTGGGAGCATTATACTAGCACCAACACAGTAGGAGAAAAGTTCCCAGAATCCATAAACCAAAATGCCCAGGAACAACGTACCACTCCCACAAGAGGGGTAAGCATACTGGATGTGATAATCAGCAACATGTGTACTGGATGGCAAGATGAGAAGTGTATCCCTCACTGGTAAGACCAGACCATAGAGTAATCACACTGGATATACACATCCTGACCACAGTCCCTGGCCAGAAAACCACAGTGAAAAACATGTGTAAAGCATAAGTTGCACCCCTCCAAACCGATGTGGAATCCACAAAAGGCCCTGTGCAAGTGCAGAATATGGGACACACCGCAGAACATGTTATACAGGCATTCCATGAACACAGCCAGGAATGCTTGGAGTATGCAGTCACAAATAACAACAAGACACAATGCCATACACACAGGCATCTGGCATGCTGGACTCCAGCCATTACCAAAACATGCAAGAGAATGAGGAAGCTACTACATGATAGAGCAAACATAAAAAGGGAAGTAATCACTGATCAGTAGTATGGCAATAAAATATGTCCACACATACAATCCACTAAGGCCAGCCACAACAAGTAGAAGCTGTGAATCCAGAGGCAATGTGACACCTGGCCCAAGTACCCAGACAACCCACAACTCCCCCCAATAAATACAAATATATGTGAGAGATGCAACCATGTATCCAAACCGGAGGCTGAGCTCCCCCAACTCAGTACTGTCAAAACTAGTCAGGAGGAGAAGGTAACCACATACACCACAAACCCAGTCCCACATAGACCTATCACAACTGTAAACCAAACACATAAACACAGAAAAACATTCCCGGAGGCCCTAATTACAAACACACCACACCAACAGAAGCCTCCAAAGCAGATCCCAAGCAACCACAACCTCCAAACATAGCACATGCAACACATAGTACACAAAACTGGTGTGCCAAACAGTCACAGGCCAGAAGGAGAAACAACATGCCTGATACAGTTGTAATAGGTGTCTGTATAGGCAGACACACTGCTGTCCCACTCACCAGACTGAACAAGGGAAAGGGTAAACTAAGCTGCCTGTAGGCTGCCACAATATGCCACATAACACAAGTACGCAGGTCACCCCAAAGCAAGCAGAAATATGATGCACTCATTGTCCGTGCTGGTGTGAATGACCTGAGATGTACCTCCCTGGACTACATGAAACGAGACATGGATGAGCTTTCTGAGTATGTACCCCAGGCCGGTATGACACTGGCCATTTGCAGCATTCAACCCTCACCAAGAATGATGCCACAGTACAAACACAGAATGATCAGCTTTAACAGGTGTCACAGTTACATCTGTCAGTCCAAGAGGGTCTAATGTCTGTCTGCTTGAGATGTCATGCATGACAAGCCATGCTGCTGTTCCAGGGATGGCTGGCACCTGTTACCCCTGGGCATCTGGATACTGGATAAGGCATTTGCCACCTCCATAGAGCCGTACGTAGGCAAGGCCAAAAAGACTAACCCACCACCCTAGAAAACATACGTGGTAAGAAACATAAGGGTAATGCTGACCAATGCCAGATGTGTAAACTCCAATATGCATGCCCCTGAGGCACTTCCCAGTATGGAGAACATCGATGTCTGTGCAGTGACAGAAGCCTGCTGCAAGCCTACTGATAGCACACCAGCACTACCAGGTTATACCACATATCATGCGTTATGGCCCCAAAAAGGGTTGGGGAGGGTGGCCTAATGGGTAAGGTGTTTGCCTTGCAAACACAAGGTGCAGGGTTAGAGTCTCACAAGGGACAATTGGCTAGGCTTAAAATTGCTCACAAGGGCAGTTAGCTTAGTACTAACCTATGAACCTATGAACCTATGAACACCTGGACCAAAACATCAAAGGAGGGGGAGTTTCCATATGCAGCACAGACACCCATACGGCCAGGTAACTGACAATGCACAAAGCAGCGGAGACCACCCATGTGCACCTAAGTGTAGTCAAAACTGCTGTACAGTCTGTAGCATGTGACAGACCACACTCTCACACACAAGAACCCCACCCAGACATCCTGAAAACACTGGACAGTATGAATGTCCCACCAAATACCAGACAAGGTACTCACAAATTACCACATAGGTGGTAAACCATTATGTATGCAAGGAGTAATCAGGGACCTAGGGACACAAGTTGACAGTAACCTGTCATGTGACACAATGCCAATGTGGCTAGGAAGACTGTCGATATTGGACACCGCATCATGAAAGGATTCACATCTACATCAACAGTGGTCACTGTTCCCCTGTACTGTTCCCTTATCAGACCCATAATCTAGTACAATGACTCATATGGGATGTACCATACCTGACACCTGCAGCGGTTCGGAAGATCTCAAAGGTACCCCACCAAGAGGATAAAGGGTCTCAAATATATGTCATATGCTGCCTGGCTGTAGACACCCCAGCTGAATGCAGTCACAGACTGCCTACAAAGAGGCATTGTATGTCTGTTGTACAAGGCCATGTCCAACACAAGAGTAATGGACATGCTCCACCATGGGAAATCAAAGCCATTGGAGCTGTGAGAGTGACAGATGTCAGCCTCAACACATAATGAAATAGGATGTGCTGGAGGGACAGATACATAACCCAGCGGCTCCACACACCCAGAAACAGGATCCCAATCCATGTTAGGCAGAGCCCCTCACTGACACCCTTCAACAGGAATATTGCCAAGTGGATGGATGATCATACATGTACACTGGGGGTCTTCACTGTGTGACGTCCAGACAGAGGCACAGTAAAGAAAATCATAAATGGCCATAATAGTCACATAGCAAGGGGCGGTGAAAGACACACACACTCTGGCTTGGCTTACTAATGCCCTAGGGTGGATAGCCTAGTATGAACCCATGAACCTATGAAGATACAAATTGTACAGGACACTAAGGATAATCACAAGGCTTACTTAACTGATGGTAGGAACCATGTTGGGAATCCACAGATATGCTCCGAATCACACAGATATTACAAACAACATACCAAACACACACACATATTGCCAACATACAACCTGACAGGTGCAGTGCAAACCCCCCCCCCCCAGAATGCAAAATATCTATCCAAGCAGACTGCTGGTCCCCTGACATTGCAGATGCTGAGGTAACAGCCATCATCTGCAAAGCAAAACACACAGCAGTGAAGGTATGTGATGGTGTCCTGGGCTGAGGCCAACATGGACTCCAAGAATAATGGAATGCCAAATCACACTACTGCCCATTGTCAGCCTTACCACAGGATATGTACCCAAAGAGCAGTGTACAACAACAGTGGTCCTTCACAACAAAGGTGTTGCCTGAATGGATACTGCAAACTACCACCCCAGGATCCTGACAAGCTTGGTCTGCACAGCTATGGAAAGGATCAGTATGTACCGCAGACATAAAGCTATCGTGGACCTACTGATACTGGACCCTACACAGTGCGGCTGTCATAACTGCAGATCCTGCCCCTAAACATGTTTGACCCATTTGAAACAGTCATTAAGGTCATTGATGAGGGCAATGTGGTCCACACAGCGTAGCTGGACCATGCATATGCTTCCAGACAATACCCTATGAGTTCAGTATGGATATGTTCACCAGCTTATATATATACCCCCATGTCAGTAGAGGGGTTGCAAACCAGACCGAGGACAGAACTGACATGGTCAGACATGCTGCATCCATGTCAGACTACAAAGCAGATATGAGTGGCATCCCACAAGGCTTGGTCCTGGGACCACCCCCATTCCGTATATATGTCCCATAGGTACAGGCCAACATGGAAGGACTGTGACTGAACATGTATGCAGAGGAGTACAAACAACCCACCATATCCGACCCCCAGCTGACACAAGCAACCCACAAAAGGGCCACCTAGAAACAGACAACTGGAGCCATAGCCATGTCAGCAAGCTAATTGCAGAACTGTGTATAGACAACCACCATGGATATATAGTAAGTGCCCACAAATTACCACACAGGTGTTAACCCATTATGTACCTAACATGTAATGAGAGACCTGGGGACACAAGGTGATTGATATCCTGCACTGGACAAACATGTGGCTGTAGTGTTCGCAAAAACATACCATATACCCACCCAATCATGAAGGTTGTCAGATGTAGATAAGGGGAGGTCACTGTGGCTCTGCAGTCATCCTTCATCAGTGTCACAATTGACTACAATAGCCCCTGTGGGATATACCTCAGCAGACACCTCCATCAACTGTAAAGTCCACAACAGTACCCCACCAGGAGTAGCAAAGAGCATGAACAGATGCCATGTGTTGCCTGAGTAAACAAACTGCAGCTCCACACACTGCCATACTGCCCAGCCAGAGGCAAGCTGTGCCTGATGTATGAAGCCATGTCCAAGCTGGAATCAATGAACATGCTGCACCTTGTACAATCTGAATGGCAGTGAGCTATGCACATGAGAGACCTGAACCCCAGCACTGACATACATAGGACAAGCTGTACATAATGATCCATAACACAGAAGGCACCCCCCACTCCTGAGTGAACTCCCAGTACAGGTTAGCCAGAGAGTTACCTATCGACACCCCTCAAGAGGAATCCCGATGAGTGGATGGGAGATGGTAGGTTAACCCTGGGTATCACTGTTATGTCAGAGGTAGACGGAGGCACAGTATACTAACCATGACATATGTCGTGGCAAACTCCAGTTACAATGTGTGTCGAAGGGCAAACACACTTTGTGACTAGCATCAGAAATGGCCTAGGGAACATCACTAGTGTTTGCCAATGTCCACCTATGTTGTGGAATAGACTACCAATGTTGGACAAGCCTGGTGTAGGTAGTCCATATCTGAACATAATGCAACATGGTCATATGTGCACAACTGGCCCCTACACAGTCTGTTGTGCTTACTATGAACTTTTGAGATTTTAAGTATTTTAAGTATTTTTTCTCTGTTTATTTGCTAAGTTTTTCTGCATAGTTGCCTAGTTTGAGCATTTTCTGGCTTGTTAAACTTGATTTCTGCATTAGTAGCTGTATTTAGAGCACAACCAAAAGCTGTTTACTGAATTTCCTGTTTGCACTTAATTTTAAAATCGTTTTTTCTCAAAACTTGCATATTTTCTGTCTTTGACCTAGCACTCTTGTGTGGGGTCATTTACTGCACTGTTATAACTTGATATTACTTGTGAACCTCTGCTATCTCTGAAAAAACATAAACAAAAAAAAATCTTGCTTTTTTCCAACTTTTCTGAGATTTAAAAAAGTTCAGTTACAGGCTTGCTGTTCCTGAACTGTTTGTTAGTTTTTATGAGGCCATTTTTGCTTGGGCTAAAGGAAAGTCTCTCTGTTGATCAGTGGCAGTGAAAAACATTGAGCAGCTCCCCTGCCCCCCGTGGGAGTGGTTACTGACCTAAAACTGTAGTTTTATTGGCCGTATTGGGTCAATTCCTGGCTCTTTCCAGCCCCTGCTATCAAGCACGCTTTAGCGCGGAGTTGCCACTAGAGCAGCATCTGGCAGCACCGGTTTAACAAGGTTAAACTTTTTCTGGCTCCATAAAGTCTGTTCTTCATTTTTTCCCTTAGAACTGCTCTACTAGTAATCTAAACAGTATATCCCTTAACTAAAAAGCGCAGCACTTGTTCCTAAAAAGCTTTTTTTTTCCTCCAAAAAAAAAAAAAAAAGCTCAGCACTTGTCTTAAAAGCATCTTCTTTTCAGGCTTAGCACTTCTGTATTATACAAAGTCCCTCACTAGCGAACCCCCCCCCCCAGGAGTGCCCACTTCCTTACTAAGTCCTCTCTCATTCAGTTACACCCCAAACTTCTTAATTTCTCTAGCATGTCGAAGGGCCAGATGCTGGCGTCCTCTCCTGTCCAGTTGGTGAATCTGGGAATATTGAGGCAATGTTACAATTGCCTCATGTACACAGATGACCCTCTCCTCCTCCCACATAACACAAATACTTGCGAGGGATGCAGCTATTTAGCCAATCTGGAGGCTGAGCTCTCTCAACTCAGGACTGGCAAGACCAGACAGGAGGAGAAGGCAACTACACACACCACAAAACCAGTCTCACATAAAGCTATCACAACAATGAATCAAACACATAAACACACAAAGACATACTTGGAGGCTCTGAGCAAAAATTTACCTAAACAGCAGAGGCCTCCAAAGCAGACACCCAAGCAACCGCCACCTCATGACACACCACCGGCAACACATGAAACACAAAATCAGTGTGCAAAGCAGTCACAGCCCTTAAGGCCAAATACAACACCAAACATACTTGTCATAGGTGACTCCATAGTCAGACACACTGACGTCCCACTCACCAGGCTGAACAAGGAGAGGGTCACAGTAAGCTGCCTATCAGGTGCTAGAATCCGCCACATAACACAAGTACTCGGGTCACTCCACAGCAAGTACAAATATGACACAGTCATTGTCCATGCTGGTGTGAACGACCTGAGACGTACCTCCCTGGACTACATGAAAAGAGACATAGAGGAGCTCTCTGATTATGTAGCCCAGGCAGGTATGACCCTGACCCTGAGCAGCATCCTTCCTTCACCAAGAATGATGCCACAACATAGAGACAAGATGATCAGCTTTAACAATTGGCTTAATTTCTGGTGTCATTCAAAGGGGATCCAGTGTCTGTCTGCCTGGGATGACATGCTTGACAAGCCACGCTGCTTCACAAGGGACGGCTTGCACCTGTCACCCTGGGATTCGGATATTGGCTAAGGCTCTTGCCACCCCCATAGTGCCTTTTTTAGGCAAGGCTTAAATTCTAAACCTACCACCCTAGAAAACAAAAATGGGAAGAAACTAAGGGTAATGCTGCTCAATGCCAGAAGTCTAAATCTCAAAATGCACACACTCGAGGCCCTTCTCAGTATGGAGAACATTGATGTCTGTGCTGTGACTGAAACCTGGTTCAAGGCTCCTGAGAGCACCCCGGCACTATCAGGTTTTACCTCATATCATGCGTTCCGGCCCCAAAACCCGGACCACACCACAAAAGGAGGGGGTGTATCCATATTCATCAAGGATGCCCACACATCCAGGTTGGTGGCAACGCACAAAGCATCAGAAACCATCCAGGTGCAATTAACCATAGGCAAAACTGCTCTACAATTTGTAGCATGTTATAGGCCACCCTCTCAAACTCAGGAACCCCACACAGCCTTCCTGAAGACACTGGAGGGTATAAATGTATCTCCAAACACCATTATATTGGGTGAATTCAACTACCCGAATATAGACTGGGAACATTACTCAAGCCCAAACTTTCTAGCCCAAAGGTTCCTGGAGTTCATAAATTCAAATGCCATGGAACAATTAGTCACCGTTCCCACAAGAGGAAAAAATATACTAGATCTCATCATCACAAACATGGGGACAAAATGCTCCACACCGGAAGTATATTCCTCATTGGTGAGATCAGATCATAAACTAATCTCACTGGATATCCACATCCCGCCCCCACCCCAAACAAAAAAGACCACAGTAAAGAACTTCTCTAAAGCAAATTTCACACTACTCAAGACTGGTGTGGTATCCTTCAAGGCCCCCGAGCCAGTGGAAACCACAACCCAAGCTGCGGAAGCCCTTACAAATGCCTTCTACGAACACCTCCAGGACTGCATGGATCAGGCAATCCCTAATAAAACCAAGACTCTTTCCACCAAGGGCAAACGTCCAGTCTGGTGGACCCCAGCCATAAACAAACTTTACAATAAGAGGAGAAAGCTGTTACATGATAGAGCAAAATCCATAAAAGAGAAGACACCTTTGATCATTATTAGTAAAAAATACGAGCACTCATAAAATCATCCAAGGCCAAATTTGAGAGAAAAATTGCCACAGATTCAAAAGACAATCATAAGGCCTTCTTCAGCTATGTTAGAAACCTGGGTGGAAACTCCCAGATATGCTCAGAATTAGTCCAAAATGATACAAAAATCACTGAACCCACAGACATTGCCAACATACTGGCAGACAGGTTCAGTGCAAACTTCACCCCCCCCCCCCCAAAAGGAGATAACTATCCCAGCGGAGTGCAGCCTCCCAGACATCTCCAATGCAGGTGAAAGCTGCTCTCTCTAAAGCTAAAAACACAGCATCAATGGGACCGGATGGTGTCCCCGGCTGTGTGCTACACGAACTCAATGAGGAACTAAACCCGCAGATAAGGCAGCTGTTTAATCTTAGCCTTACCACAGGATACGTGCCCAAGGAGTGGCGTACGGCAACTGTGGTCCCACTCCACAAAGGCGGTGCCTCTACAGACCCTGGTAATTACCGCTCCATAAGCTTAACAAGCCTGGTCTGCAAAGCTATGGAGAGGATCATAATGGAACTCATAAACAAAGACATAGGGGACTTGCAGACATTGGACCCGACCCAGTTTGGCTTTGTCAAGGGCATATCATTCCTTTTGAACTTGGTCGACTTCTTCAAAACAGTCACCAAGGCCATTGATGAGGGAAAGGCAGTCCATACAGCCTACCTTGACCTTGCAAAAGCTTTCGACACAATACCCCACTCGGGTATTATAGAGAAACTTAACAGCTTAAATGTAAATCCATATGTCACAAGATGGGTTGCAAACTGGCTAAAGGACAGAACCCACAGGGTTAGAGTAGCTGGCGCCATGTCAGACTCCAAGCCGGTCACAAGTGGTGTCCCACAGGGCTCAGTCCTTGGCCCCCTGTTGTTCGGCATCTACTTCTCAGAAGTACAGGCTAACATAGGAGGACTATGGCTGACAAAGTTTGCAGATGACTGCAAACTGGGAGCCATAGTGGAAAGTACATCGGACACAGATATCCTTCAGAGGGGTCTCACAGAAACTGATAGCTGGTGCCAGAGCCATGGCCTGAAGTTAAATGCCAAAAAATATATAGTCATACCCTTCGGGAAAAACAAGGTAACCCCAAGCTACCATATAGGTGGCAATCCACTAAGCACAAAAGAGGTTATCAGGGACCTGGGGACCCAGGTTGACAGTGGCCTTTCTTTGACACTCACATTGCTAAAGTGGTTAGAAAAACCTTCTACATTGCCCACCTGATCATGAAGGGATTCACATCCAGATCAAGTGAGGTCATTTTTCCCTGTACTCTTCACTTATCAGACCAATGATCGAGTACAATGCCCCATTCGGGATGTATCTCACCCGACACCTGCAGCAATTGGAGAGACCCCAAAAGTTCCTCACCAAAAGGATAAAGGGACTCCAAAATCTGTCATGTGCTGCCAGACTGAAGAAACTCCAGCTCTATTCAGTCGCATACCGTCTGCTCAGAGGTGACCTGTGCCTGACATACAAGGCCATGTCCAACCCGGAATTAATGGACATGCTCCACCTCAAAAAATCCAAATTTACCAGATCCACTAGAGCAAGCAACTTAAACCTTAGCACGGATATAAATAGGACATGCTGGGGGGATAGATTTGTCAGCCAGAGACTCCCTATGTTGTGGAATAAAATCCCGGTCCATGTGAGGGAGAGCACCTTGCTGGCTCTGTTGAAGAGAAATCTTGACCGGTGGATGGGAGATCGTAGGTTTACCCCGGGAATCATCTCTGTATCACTGCTGGACAGAGGCACAACAAACTAATGGGCACAGTATTTTTTAACATAAGGGGTGGCGTAAGCCACAAAAACTCTGGGCTAGGCTTATAAATGCCTTAGGGCAGATAGCCTAGTATAAACCTATGAACCTATGAACCTATGTCAAGCAGTGATAGGACTAAAGCCCAGGATACTGTCCACCACAGTGAAAGTACTGAACCAGTACACTATACGGTACTACAGTGTTAGGTCATTATGAAAGGATGTTGACAACTGTATGCAAAGTATCCCATGCAATCCCTGCAGGCACAGTATAATCCCTGTTGTGGCAGACACAAAGCAGTTGGCCAGTTAGTACACAACATGACACCCAACACACAACCATAAACGTGAGATATTGTTGAAGTTCACACACACCCAAATATGTGATGGACTTCAGAGTTCAACATATGGAAAGCTCACACTGGGCATGCTCGCACACTTTGATAAATGAGGCATATGTCAGACAACATGCCATGGAAAGGCTGAACTGGACATGCTCACACACTTAGGCCATATCTCCATTTAGCAGTTGGCCACACATATCTGGTATTTGTACGTGTCATTCCAGGAACCAACCACAACACAGCAATCTGCTCAGTGCACACAGTAAATGACTACAGAGACATAAGTGATATAGTGGATCGCCCTCATATTCAAACATCTTCCACAGATACACAAGTTGTTTATAGGAACAGGAAATGCTATGGCAATAAAGACCTGCAAACAGTATAACGGCACAACAAATATTATGCATCTGACAATTGAACATATGGGTGTAGAGGTCAATACTAGGCTTATTGCCCTAGGGAATGACAGCTTAGCCAGAGTGTGCTTGGCATCTGCATCCCCAGTACAGTACGCTACTGTGCCACTATAAAGTAGGTCACATAAGGCAACGTGTGAGGCTAGTGAGCTGTGCCTCTGTCATGCAGGGGCACAGTGGAGATCCCAGGGTTTGAATGTGCTAAGCCACAGCCATGTTGTTGGTGTGTGCTGGAAGAGGGTTGCTGAGGACCTCTAACAGTAAGTGGCCATCAATAACAGACTGAGGGGAGCCCTATCTGCATTGTCTGGACAATTCCACTGTCAACACTGTGTTGTGATGATTATGTGGGAATGAAGTGTCGTGCCGGTACTGTTCACAGATGTCCTCCCTCTGTGGGCTACAGCTCTGCAATGTATTAGCTCACTCTGTCTGTTGGACGGCTCATGTATGGCTGGTGTACACCTGACAGGTGTCTTGTTGTGGAGCAGTCATGGGTATATGTGGGATAGCATAATCAATGCAGAGCTTACACATGCTCATAGAATGCAATTGTCAAGGATTATGCAGAGTGGCCAGTATAGTCCCCTAGCATGGGTCCTTTGAAGTCGCCCACCCCAGTCTTCACAAGTGTAGAGTCTGCTTGTGCTAAATACAGTTTGTTTGCAGTGACAACCTTGCCTGGGGGTGGGGATGGGATATGGATGTCCAGGGAAAGGTGGGTATGGTCAGATATCAACAATGGTGGTCTACCTCTGGTGTGGAACAGTGAGTACCCATGTTGCAGATGGACAGGTGCAATATGTATTCCCCCATGTGGCTGTGGTGAGTGGTTCTGCCATAGCACATGGACCCACACATTGTAGTGGCTGTAGGGTAAAGTGGTAGAGGCCTGAGTAGTTCTCACACACAATATGCCTGTACCTGATGTTAACAACTGGAATGGTGTATGTGAACACCTGCATATCCCGGCACTGTTCCCAGTGAAGCAAAGTGTGTGTCCTGGATGTGGGAGTGGTGTTCTGGACTGGTTGTGTTGTGTGTTACAGGTCCTGTGGTCATGAAGCATGGTATAGAACATAACCTGCCAGTGTGATGTGCATATCTGACCCTGACGTAGGTGGCTGCAAATGCATATATATGCTATCCCCCACCTGACAGGTAGTACTAGATGTACATACCTCTGTAGAAATAAAGATGTCAGCACCCAATAAATACTGCAGGTGCAGACCAGATGCCCAGTAATTCGGTTAGTGCGCTCTGCTAATGCATCTCCCTCAAGTGTCATAATATAGGTAGGTAGGAGTTCGAACCATACAAATGCTCAGTGTGTGTGTGTGTGTGTGTGTGTGTGTGTGTGTGTGTGTGTGTGTGTGTGTGTGTGTGTGTGTGTGTGTGTGTGTGTGTGTGTGTGGATGAGCGGGGTTGATGTGTGTGCACGTCTGTGTGAGGGAGATGTCCCTTTTGGCAACTGTGAAAGCACTCTGCAGGATGCACATTCCCCTATCTAAGCACGGATGATGTCAGCACCCTATAAGTACAGCAGGAGAAGGGAAACCTCCCAGTAATTTGAATAGTGCACTCCGCTAATGCATTTGTCACGAGTGTCATAACATAGTTAGGTAGGGGTTTGAATCCTGCAACTGCCCAGTGTGTGTGGAGGGGGGTTAGTGTGTGTGCAAGTCTGTGTGAGAGCGATGTCCCTTTTGGCAACTGTGAAAGCACTCTACAGGATGCACATTCCCCTTTCTAAGCACAGATGATGTCAGCACCCTATAAGTACAGCAGGAGAATGGAAACCTCCCAGTAATTCGAATAGCGCGCTCCGCTAATGCATCTGTCACGAGTGTCCTAACATAGTTAAGTAGGGGTTTGAATGCTGCAACTGCCCAGTGTTTGTGGAGGGGGGTTAGTGTGTGTGCAAGTCTGTGTGAGGGAGATGTCCCTTTTGGCAACTGTGAAAGCACTCTACAGGATGCACATTCCCCTATCTAAGCACGGATGATGTCAGCACCCTATATGTACAGCAGGAGAAGGGAAACCTCCCAATAATTAGAATAGCGAACTCTGCTAATGCGTTTCCTTCAAGTGTCATAACATAGTTAAGTAGGAGTTTGAAACCTGCAAGTGTGTGTATTTAGATGTGGGGAGTTTGTGTGTGTGGAATTCTGTATGAAAGACATGTGCTTTTTTGCAATCAGGAGATCACACTACATGATGCACATTACCCTTTCCAAACACTGATGATGTCAGCACCCTATACATACAGCTGGAGAAGGGACACCTCCCAGTAATCCGAATAGCGCACTCTGCTAAAGCATCTCTCTCACGTGTCATAACATAGTTAGGTATGGGTTTGAAACCTGCAACTGGTAAGTGTGTGTGTGTTTAGATGTGAGGAGTTTGTGTGTGTGTAATTCTGTATGAAAAACATGTCCTTTTTGGCAATCAGGAGATCACACTACATGATGCACATTACTCTTTCCAAACACGGATGATGTCAGCACCCTATAAGTACAGCCGGGGAAGAGGAACCTCCTAGTAATCTGAATAGTGCGCTTTGCTAATGCGTCTCTCTCACGTGTCATGACATAGTTAGGTAGGGATATGAATCCTGCAAGTGTGTGTGTGGGGGAAGGGGGGTAGTAGGGTGTGTGTAATTGCAAGTGTGAGAGAACAGATCCTTTTGGCAAATACTACAATCCACCAGATGCTGCATATTCCCCCAGTAAAAACAGGGGATGTCACAACACTATCAGCACAGCCAAACAGGGCTACTTGGCCCGTAATGCCAATAGTGCGCTCCGCTACTGGGTCTATTACCATTTTCAGAGTACAGCTAGGTATGTTTTCGAAACCCACAACTGCCACGTGTGATTGTGTCACACATTATGACCTTGTGTGGGTCTTTGTGCATAACAATGCATGCCAATTGCCTAAACCAGCAATGGCAATGCACACATGATGTATATGTGTGACACATACACATAAATACCTGTGACCTGCAGTAGTTACCATGTCTGACACGTGCCTCGAGTGGATAAATGGTATTCGCAATGCATAACAATATGACTGTGTCTTACTGTGCAGGGGCCGCATGTGGTATGTGTCTATACAGTGTGGGTATATATGGTAAAATATCTACAGCAGGGGATACACATCTGGTCTGGGCCATATAGTCTACATGTAGTCGATGTACAGGTGCTGCATGTTCCCACCTGTTGTGGGAGTGGTAACATGTTATTCCACTGCAATTCAGTGACCACATGCTGGGAACCTTTCAACTAGTGTGTTGTAGCTACAGTAATGCTCACACACAATGTTTGGCTGGATGCAGTCCAGCCATATAAAAACATTTCTTGAGACTGTCATATTGCCAGTGTTGTTATGGAGGATAGGTGGGTTTCCTGTGTATGGGAGGGTTGTGTGTGCCAGGCTATGAACCAGAAGGCAGTCCGACACACTGTTAGCTGCACATGAATAGGCCCTGATGCTTTGTGCTGTGCCAACAACCTGGAGGTGTGTGTATCTGTGGTGCCTTGGGTTACCACCCCCCTGTCCATGTGTGTTACATGTGTAGGGGATGACAGGCATGGTATGAGGTATAACGTGGCAGTGATGGGTTGCACCTGTGAGCCGTGAATCAGGACTCTGGTACTGCACAGACATTGCAGTTCACCATGCTGAGGACAGTGTCCAGTGCATGCATCTTGCGGTGTACACTGCTGGTGTTGTGTAGCATCACTGTTAGTGTCCTATCCTGTGTGATACCCGTGGAGGTGGCTATGTAATCCATGTCCTGCAGCATAAGGCACTATGTGTGTATCAAGGAGCTTTGCCAATATACAATGGCCCATGGGTGTCATGTGCAAGCTGCCCCTTGCAAATCATTGTGGCTTCCCTAGCATGTAAGCACACGTTGACAGCCAGTGGATACCCTATGAATGACATTGGAGATTGAGCAGAATGTAGACATAGAACACCCTTCCTACATATAGTGGTAGCATACCTGGTGAGGGTATGATGGCAACCAAGATCAGGCTCATACTGGCCCGTGCCACATGCTGAGAGATCCCTTCTATGTTCCCTATCATATAGTCCAGGGAGGTATGTCTCAGGTCATCCATAGTGGCATGGTCAATGACTGAGTCATATGTGTCCATGCCTCTGACTGACCTGCATGCATGTATTTTGTGGTGGACCATAGTGCCCCACAGGCATATCACTGTGACCTTTACCATGTACAGCCTGTTGAGCAGGAACCCACTACAGCGGCCAAGAGAGGAACCTGACACATCTGTAGCAGGTGTGTTGTGTAGCCCTACAGGCTGTGAGTGTGTGGCACATGGGATGTGTGCGCCATGTGTGGCATGTGCTCTGTTCCAATGTAACGTATGCCAGTATGCCAGCTGCAGAGTTGTGTGATGCTCAGGCAGGATGCTATTCTGAGTCTCCAAGTATGCCCCAGTGTGTTCAGATTGCTGTCAGTGCGGGTCTATGTCTGACTGGTATTGTAGTCACTGTAGTATGTCATGCCACCTGACAGGGTATGGCATTACTGGGTTCAGAGTGCTCAGTGCCCAGATTGGCCATGTGGTGGCATCCCACACATGTGTTGTTAGTTCCTGGCCAGGGGTGAGGGTTGACTGCATACATGTGGCAGCTGTGACATTGCCACATTTCTCACATAAACCACAACTGGACCATAGAGGTGATTCACAGGTTACCTTTGCACATGCTACCATAGTAGTGTGATTGCCATGGTGATTACCAACACATAGGGCCAATGGAGAACAACATACTGAAGGTATGTATGTGTGAATGTACTGCTACTGATTTCATAGCACTGGCATATATGATTGCACACGTGGGTAAATGCCAGGTAAGACATGTGCAATGTGTCACAGGCAACGTACATGCGAACAGGACAGACAGTGATGTTCTGTCATGTGTAAACTTGACATACGTATAGTACGCTATGCAGATGTCACTAGGAGTCCACAGAAGCACTGTAACTCTGCAATGCAGGTCGTAGTCCATTGTACAACAAAGAAGGGGTAACACTAACAGTAGGTGACAGTGCAAATATGTAGGCACTATCAACATGTACCCAGGCATGCACAGCTCAGATGTCCATGGTAGCACTGATATTATGTCATAGTTAATTGTGATTTGGATTACATTGGTACTGCACACATATCAACATGCGCAAACATCCACATTGCATAGTCGTTGTGGGCAACTTGCCACCATTACTGTACATGTCCATCATTGCGTATCACTACTTGCATTAGCTTCCCCCCTGTGCTACCCATGTATGTGGCTATCTGTTGACATCCTTACCACCGGTATGCAATAATGTGCGGCTGTTACACTTTGGTACGTACTATGGGTGTAGATAACAATTCAGGACAGTCATACGGTTACTGCATCAGGCATGCTGGGATATGCACACAGTCATATCAGCACACTGTACTGTTACCAACATGATACTACTAATACACTTCTATGTAGTCACCCTGTGCATCAGCAATGTGTTTACCTGTTCCTGTACTGATGTTGAAGATTGCAGGAGGTGGCACAGTTTCATCATATGCACAGGGTGTGAATTAGGTATGATTGAGTCTGCCACTGATACCACCAATTGACATGTGTGTGTATGTGTGTTGGTGAGGGTCAGCAGTACAGGGTGGGGCACTGTTGGTGCAGTGTGTGCGTGTATGTGGTAGCCCTAGGTGTTAACATTTCGCATGTGTGTATGCACGCACACAGTTCAACCTCATGGCTGCCATATACAGGAGTCTGTGGACAGCCAAAGACTGCACCTGGCAGGTCATACAGATCAGTGTCTGTGGGCATGGACACGGTACCTGTGCCTGGCAAGGGTGCTACGGACCGTATCCGGTACTAAGCCAGACTGGGTACTGTCATCAGAAGTGGGAGTGTGTTGACTGGACACAGGTCCCTGTTGGGACTGTCCAGAGCCACGTGCACGTGGTCTCCTGGGGCATTCCGATGACAGCACAGACCCAGCATTGCTGGGGCTGCTACTGGCACTATGGGGGCATCCGCGGGCCTGCTGTCATCCGCACCGACTGCCAGCTGCTGCTGTTGCTGGCATACGGCCACGTCGATGCCGCAACCGCCCACCATTGCCCTGGATCATGGACATGTGGTTGTGGAACTGCTGTAATATGTCCCCACAACATCTGTCTATGACATCGGTGAAATTACGGATAGCATCCGTGATGTCGCGCATACTGTCAGTCATGGCTGTGCGACATGGTCTCATCTCCCTCAGACCCTGTCTGGTGTACCTTTCCATACGCGACTGTGCCTGCATGACAGCCCGAAACATAGCTGAGGTTGACAGACCTCTTTGGGCATGTCTGCCAGAGGCAGTACACCCACGGATGCTCCCACGGGAACCCATGGGCAACTGTCTGTGTGGTACCATCACAGGACCCTGCCCATGGCTGCTGTGTGGGGAAGCATGTGCCACAGATACCACATTACCCTGGTCAATGCCCACTGTATCCTGTCCATCACCTAGGGACAATGGTGACATAGGATGTACTGGCAGGATGACTGTGCGCAATGATGGGGTTGACAGCTGTGTACTGTCAATTGGCTGACCAATGACGGACCCTGACAAACCTTCCTGTGCCATTACACAGATATCGTCATTATCAGTACCTGTGGCACCAGATTCAGGTTCCCTGCTACAGGACACCAGAGCAGCACCAGAACCTGTGGGAGGAAGACAGGAAACACAGTTTACAGTGTCCACACAATGTTACCAGTGACGCACTTATGCACACATGCACGCATGCACACGTGGACACATGCACACATGCACACATGCACACATGGACACAGGCATACTTGCACACATGCACACATGCACACATGCACACTTGCACACATGCACACATGCACACATGCACACATGGACACAGGCACACATGCACATGTGGACACGTGCACATGTGGACATGTGTACACATGCACACATGCACATGTGGACACATGCACACATGCACACATGCACACGTGGACACAGGCACACATGCACACATGCACACATGCACACGTGGACACAGGCACACATGCACACATGCACACATGCACATGTGGACACAGGCACACATGCACACCCTGCAGTATACACACAGAGCACTACTGAGTTACACTAGTATTACTAGCACTATCAGGACTATTATAGGTATTGTTAAAACACACTCACCAGCATGGATGGCCTGCCTTGCTGTAACACCGGAGGGACCTGCAGAAATGAGGAGATGAATGTCAGTGGGCACAACTGTGCCATTGATACTGCATATGATACAGTGCAGTAGTACACCAGTTGCCTTTCACACGTCAGCTGCTGATATTGCCAATATCACACCTGCACAATTACATACTATGTGGACAGCTACATACCACGGACACACCTTACACATGCATAAACTAACAGTGTACAGAACAGTCAAGTGTAAATATGGCATATTACCTGCATGCTCCATGTCATGCTGCTGTGTCGATCCGGCCTCCATCATGATGCAGGTGTATTGCTGTTGCTGTTCTGGGGCTGGAGCCACAACACTTAGGAGTAGCCCCTCCAGTCTGGTGAGGGGGGGATGTGTGGCCACCCCACCTCCTGTGGCAACCTGTTGCCTGTGGATATCCGACACACGCTGACGGACATTTCTGATTAAATCACTGCAGTGATGTCATACCTGCTCATATGTCCTATTATGCGTGCCAATGTCATTTACCCTACAGACAAGGTCTTGCCACAGTGCAGCCCTCTCCTGTTGATTCTGGCTGGTGTGGGAAAACAGTATGTCATAATCCCGCACCAGGCTCTGGTGTATCTCCTCATCTTCTCCTGCAGAGTAGGCGGGATTACGCTGATGCGCCATGTCCCTGGAAGAGAACACAATCAGGATATCAGCAGACTATGTCAGCAATATATGGCACACATACTATACATGATACTCAACTGTAGTGATATACTACTACTCCCATATGTAGCATGTGTGTCTCTTGGTGGATACACAAGTACATGGCCAGATATCAGTGCTCAGCCAACACCTGTGCAACAATACCTGCCACATTCCATACAACATAGTAGCATCCCCCATCGGTCAGCACACTGCGACAGGTCCAATGCACAACCTCACTCTGGGGGTTCATACCAAGGTACTGTATGTGGAACGCCATCCACTAGTGTGATCTGGACACAAGTTACTCGGCCTAGATATACATATCCCACCACCACCACCACCACCAGCACAGTTATGTATGTGATTAGACAGTTATTCACTTGTTAGGACTGTGATGGTATCCATGCAGCCCACTGGGCCAGTGAAAGCCACAACCCACACTGCTGACCCCTTTGCGAATGCTTCCCATGGACATCCCAAAGACTGCATGGAACATGCACACACATTTTTAACCCAGACCCTATGCACAAAGGTTAGGCATCCTGTCTGGTGGACCCCAGCCAAAGGCAGATTGTATAACAATAGAAGGAGGCTACTGCAGGACAGAGCAGATTCACATTAAGGGAAGGCATCTGTGGTCAGCACTGGTAATAAGCTACGGTCTCTCATAACAACATCCACGGCCTACTCTGGGAGGGAAATGGCCACGAACACTATAGATAACCACAAGGCCTTCTTCAGTTATGTTACACATATGGACCTCAGATATGCTCTGAGTTAATACACACCTACTTAACATTCCCTGAACCCACAGATATTGGCAACATTCTTGCAGACAGGTTCAGTGCACGTATCCCCCCTCCTTCTCCCCCACAAGTAGAAATACTTATCACAGCTGAATGTAACCTCCCTATCATCTCACATGTCCAGGTGAGGGCCGCCCTCAGCAAAGCAGAACACACAGCATCAATGTGACCTGATGGTATCCCTGGATGTGTGCTACGTGAACTCCAAGAGGACATACAACCGCATATAAGACTGATATTTAACCTTGGCTGTACTACAGGATATGTACCTGAACACTGGCATACAGCAACAGTGGTCCCACTCTACTAAGGAGGCACCTCTACTGACCCTGGGAACTACCGCACCATAAGCTTAACCAGCCTGGTCTGCAAAGCTATGGAATGATTCAGTATGGGACGCATATACAGCGATATCGGGTACCTGCAGACACTTGTTCCCGGCTAGTCTGCCTTTGTGATGGGATGATCCTGCCTTTTGAACCTGGTTGACCTTTCAAAACAGTCACTATAGCCATTGATGAGGGCAACGCAATCCATACAGCCTACCTGGACCTGCCTAAGGCCTTCAACACAGTACTCCACTCAGGCATCATAGACAAGCTCATTAGCTTACGTTACTACATATGTCACATGATGTGTTGCACACTGGTTGACATACGGAATCCATAATATCGATATTGTAGGAGCCATGTCAGACTCAATGCCAGTCACATGTGGTATCCCACAGGCCTCTGTCCTAGGACCCCTCTTGTTTGGCATTTATTTCTCAGATGTAACAGCGAACATGTGCGGGTTGTGGATGACAAAGTTCCCAGATGACTGCTAACTAAGGGCTATAGTTGTTACACCAGTTGACCCACACATCCTACAGACAGGCCTCACTGCAACAGAAAACTGCTGCCAGGATCATGGCCTAACACTGAATGACATGGAATGTATAGTCATCCCCTTTTGGTGGAACTACGTGCACACAACATATCACATGGACATACCTATAGATACAGACCTATGACACATATGGGGGGTTCACAGTATGTAGACTATTAACCTGTTACTTTACATTACCTGTGTTTGTCGCAGCTGGTTGCGTTACCGCTACTACTGCTTCCTGCTGTTGCTGGCATGGCTTGCTACTGTCACTGTGATAGCTTAGACTCAGTGTGTGTACCGTGTGTTGTTGTTTGTGTTTTTTTTTTCTCTCTCTCTCTGTCTCTGTCTGTCTCTCTCTCTCTCTCTGTCTGCCTCCAGACAGTGCAATGAACGTATTGCATGTGTGGAGTGTGAGTACAGGATGCTTTTGTAGGTATCTGCATAAGTCCATGTGATGGCTTCTGCACCAATTGTAAGCCAACATTTGCTAATTGCATGCAGCCAGTTGTGTACTGATTGCAGTTCACACTGTGATTTCAGGACAGTGCTATAAAAGGGTATGTGAGATAGGCGTTGCCCTTTCAGATTGTAAGGGCGGGGACCATGCCGGTATGCTGTGGACACTGTTCTGTGAGTGTAAAGGTTAGTATCTCTCTCATGATTCAGGCTGTGTTGTAGATTCACATTTCTCCATTCCTCTCTCCTGTTTCCTGTAGTAAGTGTGTATGCACACTGACACCTACAACTATATATATATATATATATATATATATATATATATATATATATATAGATATAGATATATATATATATAGATATATATATATATGTAAATATACATACATTTATATATGCCCATTAACTGACATTATTACCTACTAGCTACCAACTAGCATGGCTGTTTCTGTTCACACACTACTATTATGGTAATCCATTAGTTTTGACAAAGTATAAATGACATGCTTTGTGTACTACACATCCTATATTCCCTTTACATTCATTCCTACTATTACATGATATATTTATTTTAGCACAATGTTCTTTTATAAGAGTCATGGCTTCGTGGTAGGTCATGCAGACTACTGTTTCCAAGATCCTGGGTTCGAGACTGACAGTGGGATTTCATTTTGCTTTTGAACTGACTACAGGACCTGTCAATCAGAGTGACTAAGGCACTTTTAAGCAGTTGTAACCGGGTTAGCGCTGGTTTGTGCAAAGCTCCCGCATGTGCACTGGCGTTCAGCTCCGCGCACACCCGCTTACAACCACTTAATAGTGCTTAAATATTAAAATAATTTAATGAACACACAAATAAAATTAGCGCTTTCGGTGGGTGAAATAACCTGCCTTCATCAGATTACACAATGGAACAGGAAGAACATTTATTTATACAACAATAGGTATTGAATGCCCAATGGACATAAAGTGCATTGTTTGAATACTTTAATTGTCATAGCGACCTAAAAGTGAAATCGCTACCCATGAGTTTTTACAGACACTGCTGTCAGGTGCAAAAGCACGTATAAAAACAACAAGTCTAAAATGCATTTCTTGCTTGTTACGTTGTAAATAAGCAAAAAAAATATATATCTTCTATGACATTTAAGCAGGTTATCCAAATGCTTAAATTGAAAATTAATATTGATGTTGATGGGACGATGGCAAGCTGGGATAGTTCACATTCACAGAAACTGTGCAATAAATCTGGTGCAAAGTAACAACAGTTTAAGTATCCTTGTAGCTTACCAAATCGCAAGAATGATTATAGAAATACTGTCAGCTTTAATTATGAAATAAAAATTAATAAAAAAATATATTTTATATGTAAATATGTGTATATATTAGTGTGAATGTATAAAATAACATTTTTTACAAATCATTACTTTTACAGCTGTGTGATTATGTAGAACACATCAAATAGGCACAAGCTAAAGTGCTGTGTATAACTAATTATTATAAATATATATACATGAAAAACATGTCTACATTATAAGGCCCACAATCTGTATATTTCTACTAAAATAAAACAAAACTATAATGTGAAATTCACAATCCTGCCAAATACTGGAATTTATCTATTGTAAGCCAACCATTTCAATACACATTTAATGGAAAGGGCCTCATTTATGCCTGGTGTAACATGTGCCCTGGTACGAATTTGCCAACATAGTTCGTCTATTTCAAGCGAACTTGCCAGGTCCCCTCTAATGTCTTGTTTTCGTTGTTGTAAAATGGCAAAATTAAATACGTGCCCACTATTTTCCCCAATGTGTTGAGCTAGTGCATTGTTTTGGTCATTTTTAGAAACTGCGTTCATGTGCTCATAAATTCTGATCTTTAATTTACGCTCGGTTTTTCCTATGTAGAAAGCCTTACATTGGTTACATAGGGCCACGTAAACCACTGACTTTGTCTCACAAGTAAAGTGGCTGTTGATCTTGTATTCTTTACCATTAATAGTACAACTAGTGCCAGTTTTAATATGCATGCATTGACTGCATGCTCCACATTTATACATCCTATATGGACGATTGGACATATGTTTTTTCTTTGTTTTTTCCAAAATCGATTTAAGGTTATCCCCTCTTCTATAAGTTATTTTAGGTTTTTCACCTAACAAGGTAATTAATCCTTTTTCGTGTTTAACAACTTCCCAATTTTTATTAATGATTTCTATTATCTGTTGGAAATCCAAAGAATAAGTGTGCAGAAAACTGCTACAGTAATTAGGTTTAAGTTGATACAATGTAGGTGTTTCTACTGATGTAATGAGAATAGCAGAATTGACATCTTGATCAGTACTGTTTTTAAAAGGTAGCAAAGGAAAAAAGTGCCCTTCAGTAATACAGTAATGATCAAGATGTCAATTCTGCTATTCTCATTACATCAGTAGAAACACCTACATTGTATCAACTTAAACCTAATTACTGTAGCAGTTTTCTGCACACTTATTCTTTGGATTTCCAACAGATAATAGAAATCATTAATAAAAATTGGGAAGTTGTTAAACACGAAAAAGGATTAATTACCTTGTTAGGTGAAAAACCTAAAATAACTTATAGAAGAGGGGATAACCTTAAATCGATTTTGAAAAAAGAAAAACATATGTCCAATCGTCCATATGGGATGTATAATGTGGAGCATGCAGTCAATGCATGCATAAACTGGCATTGGTTGTACTATTAACGGTAAAGAATACAGGATCAACAGTCACTTTAATTGTGAAACAAAGTCAGTGGTTTACGTGGCCCTATGTAACCAATGTAAGGCTTTCTACATAGGAAAACCGAGCGAAATTAAAGATCAGAATTTATGAGCACATGAACGCAGTTTCTAAAATGACCAAAACAATGCACTAGCTCGACATTGGGAAAATAGTGGGCACGATTAATTTTGCCATTTTACAACAACGAACACAAGACATTAGAGGGGACCTGGCAAGTGTCTTGAAATAGACGAACTATGTTGGCAAATTGCACAGGGCACATGTTTCACCAGGCATTAATGAGGCCCTTTCCATTTAATGTCTTTTGTAATGGTTGGTTTACAATTGATAAATTCCAGTATTTGCAGGATTGTGAATTTCACATTATAGTTTTGTTTTATTTTAGTAGAAATATACAGATTGTGGGCCTTATAATGTAGACATGTTTTTTATGTATATATATTTATAATAATTAGTTATACACAGCACTTTAGCTTGTGCCTATTTGATGTGTTCTACATAATCACACAGCTGTAAAAGTAATGATTTGTAAAAAATGTTATTTTATACATTCACACTAATATATACACATATTTACATATAAAATATATTTTTTTATTAATTTTTATTTCATAATTAAAGCTGACAGTATTTCTATAATCATTCTTGCGATTTGGTAAGCTAGAAGGATACTTAAACTGTTGTTACTTTGCACCAGATTTATTGCACAGTTTCTGTGAATGTGAACTATCCCAGCTTGCCATCGTCCCATCAACATCAATATTAATTTTCAATTTAAGCATTTGGATAACCTGCTTAAATGTCATAGAAGATATATATTTTTTTTTTGCTTATTTACAACGTAACAAGCAAGAAATGCATTTTAGACTTGTTGTTTTTATACGTGCTTTTGCACCTGACAGCAGTGTCTGTAAAAACTCATGGGTAGCAATTTCACTTTTAGGTCGCTATGACAATTAAAGTATTCAAACAATGCACTTTATGTCCATTGGGCATTCAATACCTATTGTTGTATAAATAAATGTTCTTCCTGTTCCATTGTGTAATCTGATGGCGGTTATTTCACCACGAAAGCGCTAATTTTATTTGTGTGTTCATTAAATTATTTTAATATTCCAGCCTACTCTTATTGCGTTCCAGTTCGTCTTTGTGTTTTTTACAAAGTTCATTTGGTGTGTTTGTTGCAAAGTTACGTTGATGGCGACCGGAACCGGAGAGGCTTCTCCACCACTATTTACACAGCGGAATGAGGAGAATGATACTAGTGGTAATCCTAATGGTAATTTGACAGCACTTGTCGAGGCTCTACTGGGCAGGGTAGATGCCTTGACACAGAAAGTAGACGCTATGGCGTTTCCTGTTTCAAGAACTGGGAATAATTTACCACCACCTGGATTTACTATACTTAATGGAAGTTCTTCAACTCCACCGAACGGACAACAGTCTCCAGTACTTCGTAATACGGATGGGGGTTTACTAGGTGGCAACAACAGTCTTCCAATGTCTAGCGACCGTGTTTTTCCACTTGCTGCTAATGGTGGGCAACCAGGTAACAACTCTATTAACATGCATTTAGTTGAAAATATGGAAGGAATCCCAAATAAGCAAGGGATTCCGGTTATGGCTAATTTTTTGTCAAACAATAACTTTTTCAGTCAAGAGTTTCATCCACATGCAATGCCTTTTTTAAGGGAAGCTCCAAATAGTGGCATGTTAACTGAAAAAATAGACTTATTTGACAATAAATTGTATAAATGCAAAAAACTACAACTCGAAGTTTCATATTTAACTGAATGCATTAGGAACAAGGTAATTCCAAAGGGCTTGCGCCAGTGGCGATTTCCTGCTGGCCTTCTGGAGAGTTCCCCTTTTTATCAGGAACTCATTGACTTGTTCGATCGACAAAGCACAGAATTTCTACAAGCCTTGATTGTGTATTATTCTAAAGACATAGTGGCTTTATCTGAAGAACTTGAAAATTTAGAACAATCTATTATAACTGATAGGGAGTTCTTTCGGTATAAATATGAATACTGTCGTATCTTCACGAGCATTGAAGCTAGTATGGAGAAACTTCTAGCGACAAAGAAAAAGAAACTTATAAGAGATATAACTGATTATAATAATAAATGTGCCTATCCAAGACCTTCCAGGGCAATATCAACGGCTCCCGATGAGGCTGCTGACCAGCCTCAAAACACTGGTGAAACTAATCAAAGGGCAAATAATAATTTTAGTAGTCACAATTATTCAACTGAACAAAGGCAGGGGCCAAGAAGGAGCCCGAGATTTAATAACAACAATGTTAACTTACATGTCCCAAACCAGGGATATGCACAAGCCGCAGGGTCAGTGAACATTAATCAACAAAATATCCCTATGGAAGAGGAGAATCAGCAAACTAATCAGGGTTTTCATATGGTCAACAATTCCAAGAGGAAGAACCCCCCTCAAACGCAGAGGCAGAACAACACGAGGAACAAAAGACGGGGGAGGAGGAGATGATTGTGAACCCTGATTTCGGTACTGACCCTATCCTGTTGAAAAGCTCACATAGTGACTTTGTTCTATACAATTATACTCTTTTGGTAATACAACAGGACATGGTTGACTTCTTTGCTAAGGACCTTACCTTTGTTCCCACTCGACATATGGACATAACTAGAACTATAATTGATTTAAAAATTTACGTTAGAAAATTAAACCTGAATTTCCTAATGGGAAATAATTCCTCGGTTATCAACAATTTAAAAGTGTCAAGTTCCTATAATCCACCTTTACATCCCATTTTATCAACCTTTGAAAAAATGTGTGAATTAGACTTATGGGCTATTAAAAATCATGTTACATACAACAGAGAAAAATATGTTAACAACATGTCTAGCTTGGAATGGGATTTTCTACACTTATTGAAGGATTGTAATGTCCGGGTCATGAGACCTGATAAAGGTGGGGGGGTGGTGTTGATGGATCATTATAAATATGTTGAATATATGATGGAACATCTTGATACAATGGCTTATAAGCAGGTATCACTAAACGAAATACATGGTGCATACAAAAAAATCTATGGTATTCTTAATGATCTGTTTTTGGAGGGATTTATAGATCTAGATGTCTTTCGATATTTGGAGATGTCTGCACCTAGAATTCCTGCGTTTTTTGGTACACCTAAGCTCCATAAACGATTACAAGCCCCACCTTTTAGACCTATAATTGATGGCAGAGGTTCCATTACATACGCATGCGCTAAGTACGTAGATAATATTTTGAAGCCCCTTATAGGAAAAGTTAAGCATGTCTGTAAGGACTCCTGGTCCTTCTTGAGGGATATTAGTAATCAACTTTACATCATCGATTCAGTATTTTTAACCATAGATGTTAAAGACCTTTATACGGTCATCCCTCAAGACATTGGTCTAGCATGGGTCAGGGAGTTCATGTCAGCTAGAAAAATACAAGATGACACTATCTATCTAGTTGAAACCCTCCTAGAATTAGTGTTAAAGAACAACTTTTTCACTTTTGAAGGTAATTTTTACCTACAAACATCAGGGGTGGCGATGGGCTCCCCATGTGGTGGTTCATTTGCTAATGCAGTAATGGCCTACTGGGAGGACGAATTTTTGTTTAAAGATGATATTTTTCAACAACATGTCTCTTATTATACAAGGTACCAGGACGACATTTTTTGCATTTGGAAGGGGGATAAATCAATTATTCCAGACTTTATTGAGAGGATGACTAGTATGACAGAATTTCTCTGTTTCACATACTCAATAGCCGATACTGAAATTAATTATCTGGATATCCTTCTATCTAAAGATACTAATAATAATAGATTCAAGAGTACTATATACAGAAAGCCCACTTATTCTAATTCCCTACTACACTTTTCAAGTAACCATCCATTTTATCAAAAAAGATCAGTTATAAAGAGTCAATTAGTTAGAGCAGCACGGATGGTAACGGATGATTGTGATTTTCAAATAGAATGTAGAAAATTGGTAGATATGTTTACATCAAGGGGGTACCCTTCACACTTGGTCAACAAAATTGTTTTAGAAGTTACTAGTAAACGTGACGAAGGGCACTTTTTTCCTTTGCTACCTTTTAAAAACAGTAATGATCAAGATGTCAATTCTGCTATTCTCATTACATCAGTAGAAACACCTACATTGTATCAACTTAAACCTAATTACTGTAGCAGTTTTCTGCACACTTATTCTTTGGATTTCCAACAGATAATAGAAATCATTAATAAAAATTGGGAAGTTGTTAAACACGAAAAAGGATTAATTACCTTGTTAGGTGAAAAACCTAAAATAACTTATAGAAGAGGGGATAACCTTAAATCAATTTTGGAAAAAACAAAGAAAAAACATATGTCCAATCGTCCATATGGGATGTATAAATGTGGAGCATGCAGTCAATGCATGCATATTAAAACTGGCACTAGTTGTACTATTAATGGTAAAGAATACAAGATCAACAGCCACTTTACTTGTGAGACAAAGTCAGTGGTTTACGTGGCCCTATGTAACCAATGTAAGGCTTTCTACATAGGAAAAACCGAGCGTAAATTAAAGATCAGAATTTATGAGCACATGAACGCAGTTTCTAAAAATGACCAAAACAATGCACTAGCTCGACACATTGGGGAAAATAGTGGGCACGTATTTAATTTTGCCATTTTACAACAACGAACACAAGACATTAGAGGGGGACCCTGGCAAGTTCGTCTTGAAATAGACGAACTATGTTGGCAAATTCGTACCAGGGCACATGTTACACCAGGCATAAATGAGGCCCTTTCCATTAAATGTGTATTGAAATGGTTGGCTTACAATAGATAAATTCCAGTATTTGGCAGGATTGTGAATTTCACATTATAGTTTTGTTTTATTTTAGTAGAAATATACAGATTGTGGGCCTTATAATGTAGACATGTTTTTCATGTATATATATTTATAATAATTAGTTATACACAGCACTTTAGCTTGTGCCTATTTGATGTGTTCTACATAATCACACAGCTGTAAAAGTAATGATTTGTAAAAAATGTTATTTTATACATTCACACTAATATATACACATATTTACATATAAAATATATTTTTTTATTAATTTTTATTTCATAATTAAAGCTGACAGTATTTCTATAATCATTCTTGCGATTTGGTAAGCTAGAAGGATACTTAAACTGTTGTTACTTTGCACCAGATTTATTGCACAGTTTCTGTGAATGTGAACTATCCCAGCTTGCCATCGTCCCATCAACATCAATATTAATTTTCAATTTAAGCATTTGGATAACCTGCTTAAATGTCATAGAAGATATATATTTTTTTTGCTTATTTACAACGTAACAAGCAAGAAATGCATTTTAGACTTGTTGTTTTTATACGTGCTTTTGCACCTGACAGCAGTGTCTGTAAAAACACATGGGTAGCGATTTCACTTTTAGGTCGCTATGACAATTAAAGTATTCAAACAATGCACTTTATGTCCATTGGGCATTCAATACCTATTGTTGTATAAATAAATGTTCTTCCTGTTCCGTTGTGTAATCTGATGAAGGCGGGTTATTTCACCCGCCGAAAGCGCTAATTTTATTTGTGTGTTCATTAAATTATTTTAATATTCCAGCCTACTCTTATTGCGTTCCAGTTCGTCTTTGTGTTTTTTACAAAGTTCATTTGGTGTGTTTGTTGCAAATAAATAAATATATACATGTATGCATACATATACAGATATAGCTGTATATAGTAATGTGTATGTATATATATATATATATATATATATATATATATATATATATAGATATATAGATATATAGATATATAGATATATATATATGTGACTGTAAATATACACATGTATATAGCAAGGATATCATACAGCAGTTACAAATTACATATGTTCACAGGCCGTGCATATGGGGGTGAGGGGTCCAATCAACAAACGTGTAACACGTAGCATCAAACCACCCACCCCAGCTAGGCTGGTGAGACATACAGATACACAATAAAAGTGAACACACCACTGCTTCCCAGACCACTGGCAGGATACTACCTGTGGGTGAGACCTGCCAGGTCTAATCTTGAAACAAAGACATCAATATCCCTTGTGGGACACCCCAAAAATTAATGATCATCGGAGTCAGTCTCTGTAATGATTCATCAAACCAGGCTGTAGACTTACACAGACAACTAGGTTTTGCAAGCCTGATAACCCGTGGGTTGACACAATGTACAACATGTGTCCCAACACATGGAGAGTGGGCAGTGTGTAGTGGTGTGTTTATACCCCACCTGCACCCACAGTAGGGATGAGTGCTGTAGAGAAGGGCAGGTGGAGGAACTATGGGTATGCAATTATGGGCCTAGGCATGCAGGTGTTGGCTGGTGCATTCATATTAGGACCACCCCGGGGATGTAAGTAATATTCCGAAACGGGCACAGCTTACGCCCATACCTCTCATTTTGACTCAAATTCTAACTCTGTCCCAATTAATCCCTCCTAAAACTTGTGACTTTTGGAGGAAAGCTGGTGAATTACATATCATGAATAATGACAACAATTAAGTTATAAACTTCATTTACCTCAGAAAATGTGTATTAATTAATATGCTCTGAGTCTGTCAATGTGTCAAGTTTATAGCACTGATATTTTAAATGTGTCCCTGATGTTGTCATGACTTGTCCCTGATTCAGCTGATATTTGTCCCCAATCGTTTGAGAGGTCTGATAGGGTCAGAAAGCACATATTCCACTTACAACCTTAGAAAGATGATAGAATAATAGGTATGCAGTAGAATGTCTCGGCTGAAGGATGTTGGTTCCAAAATCCAATTACTTGTTTGCATTGAATGGTGTCAGTTCCCATGTATTAGCCAGACAGGTGCAAATTGTAAGAGGAGTGCACCAATAATATGAATCAAACTCTGGACAGGCCACAGATTCTGTACAGTCGAACGGCATGCTTACGCCTAACGGGCAGCTATTCCTGATACTTTAGGCATGTAATCCGATGTAATAGTCATCACAAGGTAATATCATAGTCCTCACTCCCACCCAGTGGTGTGAGTGTCAGATGCAAACACCAAATGCAGTGCATTTGCAAGTGTGGGAGTAAGCGGGTGTAAGCCTGTTTGGCTGCCGGTATGCGAGTATCACACTGGTGAAGCAATGTAGAGGCTAACTGAGTGTAAGAAACTGTAACTGGAGGTTAGCATTGCTTAGCTCCATGCAAACCTGTGCACACCTGCTCACAACAGCTTTAAAGTGCCTTAATCACTCTGTACCCAGCAGCTCGTGTTTTGGCCAGCAACAAAAGAACCAGCTTCTGCAAGGCTAGAACGCAAGACCCTGTATATCACAGTCATAGTAGTAAACCACTATGCCATGATAGCAATACATATAAAGGAGGTATCAGCAAGCTAATCCTTACAACAGGGAAACAAATCAAATATGTGAACTGAATATATAACCTGCCACAGACCATAAATACGTGAATTGGAGTACTGCAGTAAACATAGAGTTAAGGTGTCACTCTAATAAGGTTCAAAAGTCCCCAGGACCCCATACAGTGTATGTACACATGAATGACGGATACCAGACACATATATAGCCTGTAATGAGTAAGACATCATTAGCAAAAGTCAACTATAATGCTAGATAACCAATAAGCAATGCTAACCACTGCACAGCCCAACTAAGTAATTGTAAGCAATGTGAAGGGAAGCCAATACAATATGCTCACAGGTACACCTCTTTAAACAGTGCTAACCTGAAGTAAGCATGTGTGCCTATAGCTTAGCTTTTTCAAAACTGGCCAATTACTGAAAAGTGCGAGAATCTGGCCCTACTTAAACCAAAGAGGTGGGAATATGGCACATAACTGGTTGAAGCATCCCCCTGCAGGCAGAATGGCTGGAGTGGGAGAAGGCACTCACTTTAGAGTGCAGCGCTGGGGCATCCAGGAGTCCAAATTCATGGTATGGCTCCTGGTAAAGCACCATGACAGGAGACTATTGCAGGGCCAATACCAGGGCTTGCAGTACAAAACGGAGGCCTGGGACAGTCTCACCCGTGACCTTACTACTGCCACAGGTATCCCCCGGACTGGTGAGCAGGTCAGGCATCACCATGCAGACCTGAAGTGGTGGAGGGGGGATGTCCTGGAACAGTGGATCCAGGAAGCAAGGCAGATGCAGAATGCCCCAGAACTGAGTAAGTACTCCTTCCACTATGTAGTTAATAATTGCCTAACATGTGTATACTATGTGTAGGTATGGTTAAATATCACTGTACTTCCCTGACAGCTACAGATGAACGTGCTACGAACCAGCAAGCCTATGATGCTAGGCTGCAAAGGATGCTTCGTGAGGCAGGTTAGTAAATAGCCTGCATGTACTGTCATAACAAATAAATGTAAGAGCCTGAGAAAGTGTTGTACCAGTATACAGAATAAGTTAAAAAAGTTGATGTTTGGCTTAAAGATATATATAACGATATCCCCCACTTACTTAAAGATTCATGGGATTTTTTACGAAAATTTCCGATGACCTTAGAAGTCTCAGATATGTATTATGTGACTATAGATGTTATAGATCTTTTTTCCAGTATACCCAGTAAAGAAGGTTTAGAGATGTTTTGTGAAAGTATAAGAAAACACACGAATATAAATTGAGATAGGTTATGTTTGATTATGGACTGTATGTCTTTAGTTTTGGAGAATAATTTTATATTATTTGAAGGTGAACATTATAAACAAAGCAAAGGAGTGGCAATGGGTTCAGCCAGTGCTCCAATATTTGCTAATTTAGTCATGTTGTATTGGGAAGAGGAAATACTCTTTAAGAACAAGTATTTTACATATATTTCCCATTACACTCGCTTCTTGGATGACATATACATTCTATGGAAAGGTAATATAGACGAATTAAAAATTTTTTTTACCTTTATTAACAATAGTAGCAGTTTTTTGAAATTTACTTATTCAATAGGTAAAGAAGGCTTACCATATCTGGACACAATAGTTACACATGATGAGGAAGGCTTTAAATCCAATATATACAGAAAGAGTACTTTCTCTAACGACTATTTACAATATGATAGCAATCACCCAAGGAGAATGCTTCATAATATTTTTAAAGGCCAGCTCATTAGAGCGGCTAGAATGACCTCTAGGTATGAGGACTTTTTGGTAGAGATTGACTATATTACCAAAATGTTTACAGAGAAAAAATACAACAAAATTATGTTAGAAGATGTTAAAAAGTATGTGATTTCCCAAAGAGATTACAAGTACCTTCCAATTTTGGGAGAAATTTCACACAGTGTTTTTGACTCTGTTGCAAAATCCACAAGCAAATACAATATGGCATGTATATTACCCTATACTCCATGTGTCAACATAATTAAAGAAATATTGTTCAATAACTGGAAAATATTTTTAGTAAATCCTGAATTATCCCAGATTGTAGGGGATAGGCCCCAAATAGTGTACAAAATGACCCACAATCTGAAAAAGATTTTGGAAACTGGTAAAATATCAAACAACAAGAGTGTTACGGGTGGGGTGCCTACATTCACTAATAAATGTGGGAAGTGTAATCAGTGTAGATATATTTTGTGCCAAACAGAAATGGTATTGGATAATTGTAATGGGACTAAAATTAGACCAGTAAAAGGGAATTGCAATACACCAAATATTGTCTATATTGCCAAGTGTGAAGTATGTTCAGCTTACTACATTGGCAAAACTGAGAGGGCATTTAAACGAAGAATTTATGACCATTCATATTGTATTAAAAGGAAAGATATAAACAATGCCTTGTATAGACATGTGGAAGTTTTTGGTGTTGAACACAGTTTCAAATTTGCCATAATAGAACAGGTTAAATATGATCCTAAAGGAGGTAACATCAAAGATGTTTTAAGTTATAGAGAAATATGGTGGCAACTTTACACAGACGCTACCACCCCACCAGGATTAAATGACACCATAGCTATTAAACCCCTATTGACAAAATGAATTTATTTTACATAATATATTTATTTAGATTTAAACATTGTGGTCATCATTTTTAACACACACCCTCCAAATTAACATAAGTACACCATTAATAATAACATTCCTTTTTCTTAAATAACCTTTTAAGGAAAAAAAAATTTTAAATATATAATATTTATTTTTTAAAAAAATTTTTTATAAATTTATAATATTTATTGTTATTTGTATTTATAATAATATTTTATATATAAGAAACAATATTTGAATTCTAATACTTAACATTAGGTTATACGTTTCTATATTAAATTGAACTTTTTGAACATCGCAGTTTGACATTCAGACATTTATGCATAATTTTTTTTATATATTTTATATGGAATACAGATTAATTTTATTTTATTTTTAATCACAAATGTTTACAAGTTTAATACAAAGGAAACATTAGAGCCCCTAATTTCATAACATTTATTTATTTAGATTTAATATTTAATATACATTTATTCATACATTATGGCTGTTATTTTTTAATATTTTTTAATATTATTAGAAAGAAAAACATATGCGTAACAACAAACATTGTGGTCCCTAATGAACATACAGGTGAATATAGATTAGAATTGATGGGATTTGGAGCTTATAATATAATTGTTCTTAATTTAATTGTTTTTAATTTCAATGTTGTGATTTTTAAAGTTGTAATATTTATTAAAAAGCACAGTATCACTTTAAATACCAGCTGTTTAGTTAGCCCAGTTTCGCGCCTAAAAGTTTATTTAAAATGGCGCTTATTTCAAATGTATGAGTTCTGAAGAAGCCTACTATGTATAGGTGAAAGCGCTTAACTCAAGTTCTAAGATTGTATATTGCTGTTTTACTTTGTGTTATTCAATAAATGTAATTGTGGTCGCAACGTACTGTGTTTCCTCATAAGTTGCCAGAGAAGATAGCACAGTTACAGTATACAGAATAGTGAAACATGCTGCAAATAAAGGTGTAACCCCTGCATTGCTTCTGTTTACTCTGCAGTCATATGTTGTTGTACGGTTGCAGTTATTAAATAGTACTGTTGTAGTAAGCAGTGTTACCTACACTGTAGTATGCAGATACAATGTTTATGAAGTGCTGTATAACAATGTCAGAAGTGCAAACAGGTCAGTCATATTACACAAAATACATGGCAAAGCGTCACAACAATTGCCTGATAGCATAGTGTACAGTGATCTTAACTGTAATGCTTGTGTCACACACAGCAGGGCTTTGGATCCCAGGAGCACTAGTAAGGTGTATGCATAATCATTCCACACAACTGCACACAGTCTGTTAGAATGTTCAGAGAGAAAGCTGTATTCATATTTACACTTAACAACTGTACAGATTTTGCTAGAATGCTTAGAGAGTGGTATGCATATTCATACCCCTCAACTGTTCCAATCTACCCAATATGTCCTGATAAATGGCCCACATCACCTGCCTTTTGCCCTGTTCCCCTAACAAATTAGTGTGAAGATCCAATAAATATAGGCAGCTGTTAATGACATATAAACGATAGTCAGACTTGTACATTGTCAGAGAATGTACAAGAAAACATATCTGTCATCCCAGCATCTCACCCAAAGTGTATGAGAGCAGTCTCAAAACATGTTGCATTAACACCTGCATCTTGTCAAGCCTGTACATAAGACACAGGTCCCGTACATACTAATCTACAGACATACCATTGTACAATATAATGCTATTGGGTAGTGTAATAATACATGTAAGGGACAGACCACTGCAGTGACTATAAATGTTGTGAAAACTAGAAGGATGTATTAGTTGTCAATTGAAGTCTCTCTCTCTCTCTCACCCCTACCATATGTGCAAACATAATGGTTTTACACAACTCATTTGGTATGTCTACTCTCCTACCCTTTGTTGGGACATATGTCTTATTGGTTTATAAATATTCACATCTGTTTCTATGCATGTGCCATGTTAAAATACACCCATATTGGTGGCCTGTTGCCATCAACGAAACCTGCATGTTGTTGTAATGGCCACTGTTTACCCATATATGCATATGTTCTGCCTGCTCTGCAACTATGTTATATCTGGCGCCCTGGGTAATGGGAATACATATGCATGCTGTTATAACTAATTGTGAATGCTGTTGACTATTACTAACCCATATCTGCCTTAAACATACTACAACACAGCTTGTATGGGAAGGCCAGTCCCAGCGATCCCACCTGTCCCACCTCAACTGGCCATGGCACCGGGCACCAGCAGATCTGAGGCCCAGCCAGGGACCTCCTTGTCCATTGGCCCTGCACCACCTTTGGGTGGAACCACCGTAGGGGATAGGGCTCGGCCCCCCTGGGAGTGGGAGCGGACAAGAACCTGTCACCTGTGGTACGGTCCAGGCCATGGTACGTAGGGAGCTTGACAGGAAGATTCGAGACCGCCTATATCAGCTTGAGGGCCGAGTGGCGGAACTAGAGGGTGAGCCTGCCCCTCCTACACAGCCCCCAGCACAGCCACCTTCTGGGCTGTGAAGGTGCAGTGGTGACTGCCCATGGGTGGGGACCTCAGTCCCACTGTATCCATTGGTGGGCTCATGGGCTTGCGACTTCCAAACACCCCTTCCCATCCAAGGTGTTTCGCCCCACATGTGTCATATACCACTCCTGTACGTGTCTTGTTTGTCTTGTCTGTCATCCTACCCAACCTATCCTCCCTGATCATACCTACTCTCCTTTTCCAACATCCCATTCTCACCTAAACATAAAAGAAAAGAATGGTAATCTGTTCCTGCAAAAAAAGCATGCCCCATGCATAGCTGTCCATTTTGCACACATGTCCACTGGACACATGAAAACATTTCTAATTGGCATCAGAACATACTATTGTTGTCCTCACTCCTCTGTCAGGGTTGTGAGTGTCCAAATGTCCCACCAAAATTATTGCATATGCACAGCCATTGCTGTAGAAGAAATGGACAGCTATGTACCTTCCTTACACCTTTCCTGCACATCCTTAGCTATTTTCCCTACTGTCTTTCCCTCTTTGTGCCCCTTTTTCACCACTTTCCTATCAACCCGTTTTTCTTTTCTTTAAAAAGAAATTAGCGCGGGGGTAAGCAGAAGTAAGCACTTTTAAGCAGCAGTGAGCGAATTTCAGCCTGTTTGTGCAGGGGTAAGCACTGCCTACACAGGTTAAGCAATCAAGAAGGTAACTGAGTGTAAGGAACTGTAATGAAAAGTAACCACTGCTTACCATCGTGCAAACACATGCACACCTTCACACAACTGCTTAAAAGTGCCTTAATCACTCTATATCCAATGACCTTGTGCTGCCCAGCACAAAATAAACAACCTCTGCAAGGCTTGAAACCAGGACCCTGCACACCACAGCCAATGTGATTTACCACTAAGTCATGGCAGATATACAGACATTGGATGTTATCACAAACATATAATCCAGCACAGTCATTCAACAGTATAGGAAATGTATTCCATCATATAGATGTATGTGTGTGTGTTTATGTCCAGATATAGATACATACATATATATATATATATATATATATATATATATATATATATATATATCAAGAACATCCCATGTGACAACAAAGCATTAAAAAGAAACGAAAAGGGAAACACCAGCAACTCCTGTATTATGTAGTGGTGTTGTCCTATGTAATATCAAGATTCCCTCAGACTGACATGTGTCATTAATACACGCAAGCATTTGTTCTTTGGCCAAATACATTACTCTGTGCATTTTATTTACATTAACACAACAGCTCCTGTCCAATCATTATGTGAGAACAGTACTCTTGCAAGGTGCTGTGTGCAACATCATCATCATGAAAAATGTAAATGGGGTAACCACAGAGGGACTGGTAGTGTCGCGTGTAAAATGGGGTCATCTGCATCACGTGTACCTGGAACCTTCAGGAGTCAAATGCATACCAGGATCGTGTGCCTGAGAGACAGGGGTGAGGATGACAGTAGTATGTTGTGATGCAAATTAAAAAGGTTACATGTGTCCAGTGGACACTTGTGTGAAATGGACAGCTATATGTGGGACAAAGGCTGTTATAGGAACATATTGGCCTTTTGTTTCCATAAGGTGAGAGTGGGATGTTGGGGAAGGAGTGTAGGTATGCTCGTGGAGGATAGGTTGGGTAGGATGACAGACAAGACAGCATACAGGGTTGATATATGTTACATGTGGATGGATACACCTTGGAAGGGGAGGGGTGTTCGACAGTCACAAGCCCATGAGCCCCCAGATGGAAACAGTGGGATGGAGATCCCCACCCATGGGCAGCCACCACTGCACCAAAACAGTTGCAAATGTGGCTGTGCTGGGGGTTCTCTAGGAGGGGCAGGCTCACCCTCTAAATGTGACACTCTGCCCTTGAGCTGGTGTATCTGGCCTTGAAACCCCTTATTGAGCCCCCTTCGCACCACGTCCAGGACTGTACAATAGCTGACAAGTTCCTGTCTGGACCTGCTCCCACAGGGGAAAAGCCCCATCCTTAGTGGCGGTTCCACCAGAAGGTGGTGCAGAGCCAACAGAGGTAGAGGTCCAAGCCAGCTGAAGTGGGACAGGAGGTTGCACCAGGACCTCCAATCCCATACAGCCTATGGTGTTGCAGTTTTAACACAGATATGGCTTAGTAATAGTCAACAGCATTTAGGATCACTTATAACAGCATGCACAGATATGACCATGAACCCAACACAACAGATGGCATACATTTGCAGAAGGAGCACAACACATGCATATATACACTGCATGACATCTTTACAAAGTGTAGAAGACTTGTAACTGCAGCTATGAACAGTGGCCCATTATTGGCATGTCACTGTGAGAACCTCAGACAGTAACTGTCATACCACTGTTTCATGTGATATATGTCCAATCAGGGATGCGATGGCAGTAACTCTCATCACCATCACCATGTACTGACTGCAATCCTCACATTATGCTTCTGCAGTTCATAGATGTGCGTTCAATGAGTAACACAAGAAACAAATGGTTCCACACACTGACCAGTCCAGTGATGGCTCTACAGGTCAGGGTTCCCTCACAAACAGAGCACTGTCTTGTCAGTTTTAAAGCAAGAAGACTAGCTATTACCACACACAACTTGTTAAACTGGCAGTAGTCTCAATGAAGCATAGCTACACTTACATGTTGTAGTCATGTCTGGCACATCACCCTCCTGTCTTTAGGCTATTTTCCACTGTGTATTTTGTTTGAGGAATATCCAGCTATCATCTGTGATGCTTTTTACCAAACATCAGATCCAGGTTCCACTCACAGTGACTGTCATGGGCAAACACCAACATGATGTTCCTAGATATTGTACTGTGTTTCCATGTGATTGGCTATGGGAACATCACCACAGCTGTTCCACATGCAATCAGCTAGAGAAGAACTGCAATAGGTGCAGAGGGCATCACCCGATCATGACCATCATTTACAAAACACAAGCTGCTGCTCAGCAAGTGTACAACTCCACATCCACCAGAGAGTGTGTGGGAGGGACAGACAGAGGCAAAGTACATCAGAGAAGGGCTTGGAGACTAAAACCTAAGCATCATCTGTCACCACCTGCCAGTACAGGGGTTCAATCCCCTGACTGACTAGCCATTATTATTACAAGTGCATGCAGTTACTCCATCTGCCACATAGCTGACATGTTGGTGTGCTGTAAGAGCATACATGTGTGCTGGTGAGCGACATCTGCAACAGAGATATAGTAGACATACATTAGGTGTAACACACATGGTTGTCCACATGAACAGATGTCATTGTCAACACAACCACACTCTCTAAGGGACTCAGACACATTGCCACACTTTGTCAGGCTCACAAATACACTTCCTAACTACTTAGTTTTCCACACTGCAGTAATGCACAGGTACTACATGCACCACATGGGATATCCTGAGGTACGATGGGTTAGGGCATGTGAACATGTCTGACATCAGTTGGTATGCCAATGGGAGTTATACTGGGTGTGACTGTGGTTGGGAGCATCATACCTCACACGCAGACACAAGGTGCCAGTACTGACATGCATGTGTGCATTGCTTCATGGGTGTGTAGTGGTTGGCTGTGCAAGACGGCTTTACAAGGCTGGGTGAGGGGTAATCCTTAGCATCATGCCACCCGATAATGGTGTGCAGTGTGGTTCAGGGGTGTAGTGTCTGCAATGTCCTACACAGATGGGTATTGTATGAACTGTCCTGTCATCCTGGTTACCATTGTATATGGCCATTGCTTTGCAATGCATGCCAAGTCTGTGCTTGATAGTCCTTGACATGGACATTGCCTGGGATGTGCACAGCCCACAATAATGTACAGTGACATGTACAAGTGTACCTGGTTTGGCTGGCACATGTGTACACAGACTGTTATCATCAGATATGTCAATACTGGCCTGGTGTGGCAGGACCTGTTAATAGACAGCAGGTTGATCCTGCACCTGCATTGATAGCATGACACAGGTATTCCCTAGTGTCAGTGGCATCTGTCCATACAGGGCATGTGTATGCATTGTATGTCCTTTGTGGATCACATTTGATGGCACCACATATGTTGCAGGCATCCAGTGGGGAACATAGTGAAGACACATTGTCCGCAATTATGTGCTTATTGTACTGTTGGACAGGGTGCCATGCCCTCTGCAGCCCACTGCAATCACGCCATTCCTACTATATGTCATCAATGTGCAAGGTACTAGCAACATAGCGGGATATTCTAGGCAAGTGTGTTTGTGTATGACACGTGGGTTCAGAACGTATTCCGGGTAATAACAGGGTTGCATACTTTGTTTACCAGGCCTTTTGCCAGATGTAGGGGTATGGCTTGCCAAACCAGCCCCTTGGCTGATTGACATCTGTCCTCCTCGTGAGGTGGACATTGTGACATATAATATGAACACCATATAGGAAAACTACAAAAGCTACTTCCCAACATGTCTGGACAGCCACAACCACACAGGCTCTGACTGTCAAACACACACGCACACACCTGCCATGTCTTGGAATAGAAACCCTATGTAACTAGTTTATCACCCTCCAGCATTATGCAGTAACAGCACACGCTACTAAGATTACTGGGTTACAGCAGCCCCAGAGGTGTATTTCTAGGTGGGTGACATCAGCAGGATTGCCAAAGGTGTGTGCGTAAATTGTAAAGAGTGTGCATACTCTAAAACACTTTGTTCTTTTCTCAGGCAAACAGACACACAGTTGGCCTGTCTGGGATTAGAAGACCTGCCAAACGAGTTTATCACACTACAGCATTATACAGTTACAGCACGTGCTATGGAGATTACAGCAGTACCAGAGGTGTATTTGTAGGTGGCTGACATCAGCAGGATTGCCAAGGGCATTTCAAGTGTACTGCGAGTTTTACATGTCTGTTACCTGTGTGTACCCGCTGCTTACTGTCATGAAAACACATTTACACCCACTTACAACTGTCTTATTCAGTCCTAATTGACAGTATCAACAAGCCATGCAGGTCTTGAACCCTGGACAATGCACACTGAGGTCACTGGACTTACCACTAAGCCATCTGTGTTGTATATTGTTTTGTGGATTTTATAATGCACATCTTACTACAGGTATTCCACAGTACTGAAAACAAATGGGACAGTCACTTTGTGTGCATATGTACAGTACCCTTCAATGTACTGTACTCTGTGAAACAACAAAGACAAGTCTACGTCTGTACAACTGTCATAACTAAAAATATATATATGCACCTACGAGATATGTGCACACACACACACACACACACACACACACACACACATATATATATCTATCTATATATATATATATATATATATATATATATATATATATACATATACGCAGACACAGCTATATATATATATATATATATATATATATATATATATATATATATATATATATATGTACACATGTCTGAGCACCCTTTGTGACACAGAAGGGTTCCAAAGGAACTGACGTGTACACAAAACAGAGGCATCGTTTGTTTTATAACATTTAAATCTTAAACAGTTCACCAGAGAAGGGATGGTTGTTGTGTATGTGAAGTTTGGGGTGGGGAATGATGGCTAATGTAATCTACCCCGGGGATTGTGGAGTTTGGGTGGGGGAATGATGGGTATGGACTTACACCCGGTGACCACTTCTGTGTCACTTTTCGACAGTGGCACAGGAAAATAACATACCCAACTGTAGTCGTTCTTGACTGTGTATTCTTTTCCATTCCTTTTGTAATACTTTGTAGACTCCAGTCACCACGGATGGCTACCATGGCGTGCAGCATGTTAAAAGACATTACACATGTGTATGCCTGGCTACAGAGTAGTCACACACATAAACACACAGACACTTGCCAGTATTGTGCATGCACGTCTTGCCTATGTAAAGGTAACTAGTACAGTGGTATGCAGTTGGAGTATGTGCCACAAACACATACAATTACACTTACCCTGATTCCACTTCTGAGCTGGGTGACATCACAGGACTGATTACTTGCAGTGGGGAGGGGAGAGGGGGGAAAAGAGAGGGTTAGCAGTTGACAAGGATAAAGGCCGGTGCAAAAGGTGGTAGCTCTTTGGGATGCAGCAAAATCCACTGTCATGACAGGATGCAGACACAAATACACATGCACACACACATCCATTTGCTGACACACACACTCAGGCATTTGCTGACACACACACAGTTGCCAGTGGTGGGATCAGAACTCCTACCTATCTACAAATCACTGTTACAGTACTACACAGTTACAAGATGCGCCACAGAGATTACACATTCCAAGGAAGTCAGAATGCCCTTCTATGATTGAGGACAACAACAGTGATACTGACAGTCAAGATGTACATAGCTGTAAACTTGTGTGTTTAAAGTAGGAGTCCATTACAACCTGTAAGCACAAACAAGACACATCATCTGCAGGTAAGACATAGGTAGGCCTGAGAGGTATAGTTGTAGTACAACAAGCCCTGAACTGGAGTATGCCCATCTGTGGAATGGACAACTACTATCACTATACAAGGTTACAGTGGTCATGCTCATACACATAGAATCACAAAACTTGTTTGGATGCATTGACTCCAATTACACAAGGTGACAGTGGGCATGCTCATACACTTAGTAGCACAGGGCCATTTGGGATGCACTATGACTTCAACGACACAAGGTTATACTGGGCATGTTCATACACTTAGAAATAAAGGGCTTATTTGGATGCACTGACTCAAATTACACAAGGTGGCAGTGGGTACGCTCATACACTTAATAGCACAGGGCTGTTTGGGATGCACTCCGATTAAAACCACAGAAGGCCACACTGTGCATGCTCATACACTTACATGTACAGAACACATTGTAATGGACTCCTATTGTAAACACACAGGTTTACAGCTATGTACATCTTACCTGTCAGTATATATGCACATCATACTGGTTTACTACCAGATACCTGTATGTGGCCTGCAAATAATATATCTGTGTCTGTGCTGTGTGATACACATGCATACATGTACATGAAGTACTCACATATATATGTTAAGTATACACAATCATGCAATTGTGGATGTGACAGACAATAAGTTAACTGGGACACACAGGTGGATGCTACCTACAGCATGTATCACACACCTTGCTGCCCTGAAAGGCATACATTTATAGCAAGTTGTGGACAGTGGCATTATACTTGGAACAGTGGCATGTGCAAGCATAATGTGTGAGCCCCATTGTGTAATGGTACTGAGGTGCAGGTGTCAAGATGACCTCTCTTGGCTGTGTTAGTAGTTGTCATTATTAGCAGGACTGCTACACTAAGTATATCTCAGATTGATCATATACACAATGTCTGCTGCTGTCCGTCACCTTAGATGTGGCATTTGCTACCAAGCACATTACTGCCACTTGCAGTGATGTCATGGTATGAGTGGCAACTGCTAGACCAAAACAATGAGCCAATGTCCTGCTGTTATTATGAGGTTGTCCAGTGTCTGTCATTCCGGACTGTCATGACTGAATGACAAACCTCCGACACAGAGCACATGCATCCATGTTTCAAATGAGTGTGGATAATACCTAGATCACATTTACCCATATAGTCACATTCCAAGGCAAAAGTCCTACACACAGAAGTAACACCCTGACACCTATAAGACAATTGCATTGGATGCTTATGCTAACCAGTGCTACATGTGTGGCTTTCATAATCCATTTGCTCAATGTAGAACCTACAATGGGGAATACTGACATCTGTGCAGTGAGGAACACCTGGCTGAAGGCTCTGTAGTGCACAATTGCACTACCACCATATAAGTCAGATCCAGACATGTAGGCCATAACACTGGTATGGACCATTCCAGGTGGTGGTGTCCACATATTCATAAAGGCTACTCACATGTAAAGACCACTACTTCAACATACCTCACACAGATGAGTCAGGTACAGGTGACAGTGGCAAACGCTGCATTCTAGGTTGTATCCTCATATACATCCGCCACCTTGTCCCCAGACTACCAACACACATCCATATGTTTTATGACATAGTATGGTAGACCACCAGATAACCTTTGATTGGTGGACTGTACCTAGGGCTACATCAACTGTGCAAGGTACCCATGTACAGACACAGCTGCATAATGTGCTATGCAATGCAATAATACCACTGTTTATAACCAGGTCAGTTGTACACATACCAGGGTCCCTCCGATGTTGTCAGCATTAACACAGTTGGCTGTTGCTGTACACCAGTAAACAACACCCTCATAGTTGTGTATGACCTAACTGTACCTGCCCTGGATATGTATATCCCACAGTCATACAACATAAATTACATTACCATAGCTTCCATTATCCTTTCTACATACAGGTGTCTACATTCATTACACACATGCACATGGCAGATAGCATGCTAACAGTACATATGGTTTGATATCTATGTTAGAGGTAATATTCCCTCTCTACTGATCACCCATGACACCTATCATGTCATACAACAACCCATGTGGCACGTATGCCATTAGACATGTCCACCTAATGCAATGCCTACAAACATACCAAAATAACAGGATCAGAGGACCTACACAAGGCCTGTATTGACAGACTCAGAGAAATCCAGCTCTGCTCTGTATGTTCCTGAATAGTCACAGGAGATATGTTCATGACATGTACAGCCATGTGTGGCCACAGCTCCTACATATACCCCATGTCAATAATTGCAAGCCATGCATGCTGTGTGCTGTCTGGACATTAGCTTTAGCACCACAATAGCCAGTATTTGCTAGGGTGTGCACATTCTTGAATGAGTGTACTGCCTAGCTCTAACAGAGCACATTGCTGGCACTCTTCCAGTAAACATGAGGTGTGTGTGGCAAATATGATGTATTCACTGTTGACCATTACAGTGCCCTGGCTTCACCATGGAACTGTCAAGTAACAGTTTGTAGGAGCATGACATGGAATAATGCTGTGTGTGTCTTGCTGATATGTGCTGTTGTCATATATGTACACTTGGCTACTCAGTGAAGGTGGTTGTGTCCTACCAGTACATGAATACAACATCCATTATGATGTAATACTCAGCTATGTTTCACACATGGCATGGGGAAGGTGTGGAATGTATCCTTTTGACCTACTAGTCCACTTACTGATGTAGACCACATATGTGTACAAGTTTTGATGTTTGTTTAGATTCCATGCATGTGCAGTATCTGATGTTTGAAGGTGACTGTTGTCTTATTACAGCATGCTGTTGCAATACAGCCTCAACATTGCCAACTGTATATGGTGATATGCTCAAAGTACAGTAAGCTGTACATGTATGGACAGATGTTTGGACATGACTACTAAGTGGTGGGGCTACTTTCCAGATGAATGATTACCAAGGACAGCTCACAGGTGTGTTACAACCATTCCTACAATAACCTGTGTAACTGCTAAGGTCTGGTTTTGTTTTGAAGTAGAAGACAGACAATGTAGAATGCAGTAAGGCAAACCTCTTGACACCTGTAACAGTAATACCTCCCCTGTGCATATATTGTGCATATATCAGCACAGTTGGCAATGGAAAGAGTCAGTATGCTTTATAGCGAATGCAATAGTGCTGTACCTCTGTAATACCTGTCATGAGATAGGCAGGTGTTTGATACACAGTATTGGCATGTGTGGGTGTGTGTGTGTGTCCATATATGTCACATATGGTTGGGAATACATCCCACATGTTTTTCACTTTCCTGAACACTGTTGATGACATCAGTACAGAGTGAAGTGTAGAAAGAAAGGCATAGGGAGGTGGTTGAACCTCACACATGTCAAGTGTCTGTATGTGTGTGACATAGGTGTATATCTTTGTGAATGCCACAGTGTGTGTGTGTGTGTGTGTGTGTGTGTGTGTGTGTGTGTGTGTGTGTGTGTGTGTGTGTGTGTATGGCTGTCTATGTGTATGGCTGTCTGGTCCCTGGAGTGAGGCTGTATTTTACCATAGTGAAATGTTAATGCCCCCTCCCCCATCCACTCACTGCAATCTAGTATCCCTGTTGATATCATCAATCTTAGACGGGCATTCTAACCACCTGTTAACATGTACACCCTGGGGTGTGACTTGTTGTTACATAGCCTACTGATGACCCCCTCTCCCCACATAAACTCACTGAACTGTAGTATCCCTGTCGATGTCCTTGATCTTAGGCCATTCCGACTACCTGTACATGTGTAATCTCTGTGGCGCATCTTGTAATTGCATAGTGCTATAATGATGATTTGCACATAGGCAGGGGTTGTCATCCCAACACATGCAACTGTGTGTGTGTGTGTGTGTGTGTGTGTGTGTGTGTGTGTGTGTGTGTGTGTCAGAGTGTGTGTTACTGTGTCTGTGAATCCCTAAGTGTGTGGGTGTGTCTGTGTTTACATCCTGTCATGGCAGCAGGTATTACTGCTTCTGAATGAGAAGCCACTATTTCCACTGGCCTTTACCCTTGTCATCCGCTATACCACTCTTTTACCTCCCCCCCGCTCTAGGTAACTATATCTTGTGATGTCACCCACTATGGATGTGACGGCTCTGAACACAGTATCTTACTACACAGCTATCATGCTCTTGGATCATTAGAACAGTAAACATAATTGAAACATGGGAGATTATAACTGTTATGTGGAAGCTACAAAGTGCATGCAGGTATTGTCATACAGACCTGTGAGTAGTCAACATGTACATATGGGACACTAACCACAAACACTGATATCCCCCAGCACATGCAATTACACCTGAAAGAGGAAGGCAGAACATCAAGATCAACATGCTGTTAATGTTGTTACACATGATACATACTGTCAAACGTACAAACTGCATTCTAAAACTGTAATACATGGTATGTCTTCAGCCTGTCAACACTACTCAACAATATTAATCTACAATTGTCTACCTAGTATGTTAAAACTGCATCAGACCATATGAGCATATCCCTGCACCGATGGTGTGGATGACAGGGATGCAGCACAGGCATCATCATATGCACAGGGTGATAATGTTTGCCAGAGGCCTAGGCTGCACCATTGGATGACATCATATGTGTGTGTTAGGGCCTGTGATATCATTGGGTGTGTGTAGATGTTATACGTGTGTGTGTGTTCAGGTGCCCTACATTTGTTTCTGGTGTGTGTGTATATGCATGCACACAGGTCTGGCATGTGGCTGGCCTACACAGGGGTATTACTGACAGCTGCAGACTGTACAAGGCAGGTTTCACAATTCACAGTGTCCAGCCATGGCCATGTGACCTGTGCCTGCCAGGGTTTGCACAGGCACTACCAGGCAGAGGTCCAGATTGTGTACTGCCTGATGACACATGTCCACTGGAACCATGTCCCTGTTGGGGCCATCCAGGACCATGTGCACATGGCCTGTGTGCCCTGGTGTGGGCTGCACAGCACCAGCTGCACTGCTGCCGCTATTGCCACTATGGGATTGGGCATGTGCAGCAGCATGTTCACGTAGATCTTCAACAGGTGATGTAGCTGACCTATGTTCACGTGCCCGATGCCTCACTCCCACCACATGTTCCAGCACAGACATTCCATACTCGAGGATTGACATGCATGCACAATGATTGACTATCCAAAACATCTGCAAGATGATGGTGAGCATTTGCAATTGCCTGGATGTTGTCAGGTAATGAATGGACAGCAGACCTCTGAAGCCTCAGACCTTCTCTGATGTGCCATTCAGCACATGCCTGTGCCTCCAGTACAGCCCGAAACATGCATCTGGTGACTCCAGCTGATGTGCTTTGTCTCTCAGGGGCATGTTGGCCAGTGGTCCTCCTACGAGCAACACTGGGCACATGCCTGTGTGGGACATTACCAGTCAGTTGACTGGGATCATGGTGTGCAGGCACACCTTCCATAGTCTCCACACTTCCCTGTTCCATGCTACCACCTGCCAACTGTCCTTCCTCTATGGCCAGTGGTGATGGGGTATGTGTAGGCAGGGGAACTGTGTGTGAGGATGAGAGGGATACAATTGGAATGGCAACCAATGGCACAGATTCAGCCCCTGATAACCCTGCCTGTGCCTCAATCATACTTTCATCATCACTGCTAGAGTCTGTGGGGACACAAACATCAGGTGGACTCCAAAAGGGCAACACATCTACATCAACACCTGTGAGGGAAGACAAGAACTGTACATTACAAGTTATACAACACAGACACACATACACATGCTATGGCACCCAATGGCATGCAACATGCAGGTGATATGGAAGATGGCATTCAGCTTAGACAATTATAGTGGTAGTTGTCATACATCCCTGAGTTGCACACAACAGCATGCATGTGTTATAGCAGATGGTATGTGCCTTACACAATTATAGTGGTGGTTAGCATACATACCTGTACTGCACCATTTGTGTTAGTAGCTTATGCCGCATACCTGCAACACAATGCATGCCCTATGCACCATTGCACCACACTGCCATGGTATGTGCAACATACACCACATGTTAACAGACCATCGCTGACCTTTGTACATCTGCCACTGATGCTTTGAGTTGGCCACTACCCCTATGTGTGAGGACATGAGCAGAAGGGTATGTCAACTGAATATTATGTTTGCCTGAGACCTAGCTTGCATATCTCCCCCAAAGCAGTGCATGTCTGTTCAACATTATTCTGCCTACCCCTGAGCTGAGTCTACAGACATTGTGCATGTGGCTGTACACATGTTTGACATGGCTGTCCCTACTTTGCAATTGTGCCACAGACCAGCACAGGCTTACAGTACACCAGCTGGATGTGTGGTGTATGACCTTGCCAATCACATGTAGTATGACATGTCTTCTGCTGACATGTTGAATGACATGCATACATGTGTAACACAATGGTGTCCTTTCCAATCTACAGTACGGTAATGGTGTCTCAATGCAGGATGTGTTATACTAACATGGGCCTTCAGCTGATGCAATGTTGTCTGTCCACCCTACAAATATGCAGTGACATACTGCACATTGAGCTGATGTGCATAGCCATTGCAGGGCATCATGTGGCTTCACTATTGCTATACAGTGTGAGTTACTGACACAGTTCATAGCCATGACTGTGTTCACATACAATACATATCTAATGTGGAATGTGACCCACGTCACTGAGGTGTATACACTCTAAACCCTAATGTGGAATATGTGACACAGGTCACAGAAGGGTATACAGATGACACCCCTGTACATCTGCAACCATATTACTGATGCCTGGCAACTATGCCCACACATGGCTAACTTAGCAGTACTTTATGTCCCACATGCCATCTGTGTACCTCACACACATGAGGAGCAGGCATGATGGTGATGTCTGACACCAACAAGGTGAATTTACTGTATCTGTGGCCTGATGTGGTTGTATGTGTATGTTGTGCAACACATGTATGCATTTGGATACTGTATAGGTAAATGCTTTCATATCGTGACACACTCAAGATGTTCAAAGCATGTTATATGGTGGTTTCATGTTATGCCTACACCAGCTGTGCACAGGCCTGTATGATGTTTAGTGTTTCACATCTGCAATATCACCTTTACACAAAGGCCATAGTTGTATTGTGTCAAGCCAATGTACAACAGGATGTGCACACATGTACATCACTTCTACTGTGTGTGTTGCTTCATGTCTCTGACCATCCTCCATGGCCATGTGTGCACATGTTCTGTCCAATGGTTGTGATGGCCATCTATTTCACATGTCAGTGTTATCCCATATGACATACACCCATATATGTCATATGCTCCACTGAGGACAGGGTTATGCAGACAAAGGGTGGTATGTATAGGATGTGAGAGATATCATGTTTTGCAGGATAGTTGAGCAGTGTTGCAGTCATCCCACTACACATCATGGACATGTCAGATAGCACATGACATTGTGTGGCATTCATAGCAAGGGTATAATCCACAAGGGTGCATCCTGTGAGCTGGTCATACTGCAGCTCCAACACATTTAGAGTGTGTGCACACATATGCTCTCTGTACAGTACTGTTTGTATTCCCAACATGTGTAATGCTGGTCAGTAGTACCTGTCCCTACAGTGAACCACACCTCCACCATTGTATTCAAAGTTGTCCACACATCTGGCAATAACAATTTGGAAGGTTTAGTGTATGTGTTTCATATAGTCTTCAATTGTTTCACATGGGTAACCACTGTGATGCATTGCAGGTCTGACAAGTGTTTATTAACAGGACCACCATATATTATGTGTACATGTGTTATGGCAAGACAGCATGCGACTAATGTGATCTGTGCATTATCAAGCCTGGTAAATAATAACAATCTCAACTGACACAGGCTGCTGTCGCTGTAAAATGCCAGAGGTACCTAAACAGGAGTGTCAAAGCAGTAAGATCATTATCCACACCTGTGTGATAGCTACAGGATGCAATGTCCATGTTAGCACATAAGCCAGTACAATACACTATACTATGGAGTATGCACATCTGTGCATACATAGAGTAGCAGACTATAGTATATGGCATGGGTGCATACATGTCTTGTATATGATGTTACATTACATATTGTACAGTAAGACATGTAACTTTGTGAAATATAGTTGTGTTATATGTGCAGTACTGACTTACCAGGCAACTCCAGGCTTGGTGGTTAAGAGACACCCACCTCCACAATACCAGCTATAGCTTGTGAATGGAGGTCTGCAGATGTTCCCAGGTTGGCCAGAAGCTCCTTGGTATGTGTGAGTGGGGGCTGGGTGAGTGGCCCCCACCTGTTGCACCTTGTTCCCTGGCGATTGCATTAGCATGCTGTTTCACCCATCTTATGAGGTCAGTGCAGTGTTGCTGCATCTGCTGATAGGTGCGATTGTGACCGCCAACATCATTTACCCTCCTGCGGAGTTCCTCCCACAGGGCATCCCACTGCTGTGCATCATGTGGCACATGGCTGAAGAGTGTTAAATGGTTGTCAAGGAGGTATGGGATGAGGACCTCATCCTCCAAGCATGTGCATGCTGGCAGCCTGCCATGTGGCATTCCTGGAAAACATAATGATGGAGACAGGTCACAGTAGCTCACAAAGAAGTACAGAAGTACAGCTGAACATACATGTGTATCACATTTATTAAGATTACAAATAAGTCTTTTCAAATCTACATGCCACTAACACCACTAACATGTTTAAGTCACACAAATTTGACACTTACTGGTGATGTGATGTTATCACCATATATGTGTGTGTCATGTGATGACATTGCTCATACTCCATGTGGATGTTGTCTTGACGTGGGCATGTCTGTTTGCCTGTACTGGTGTCTTTACCTATCAGCACATACCTGGATGTGTTCACATTAATGCAATAGACCTTAATGCTGTGTATATGTCACATATATAGTCATACACAGCTTTTAGGGACATGACCTGTGACCCTGCAGACTTTCTCACAGAATGTTTTACATGTATGTGTTTTGCCATATACATCTACATGGCACTGTACAGCTGTGTAGCATCCTGCCATGTATTGCCTGTGTTGCACATGTGAAACACATGGGACAATAGCTAGCCTGATGGTATTTGCAGGTTTGAATATCAACTATAGCATTGTATGGTCATAGTGAACTAGTAGGCTATATGCCCTATGCCATTTATGAGCCTAGGCAGAAAGGTTACCTAGCTGCAGCCAACAGACAGGTAAGTTTCAGTGGCCAGTTCAAGCAGTGCCACAGAACTGATCCACAGGGTTACTGATATATTTGACATACGGTTATCACACCATGTCACAGAGAAGGGTGATGTGCAGCTTCGCTGGACAGGGATGCATAGTATGGCAAGAGTATGTAAAGTGTATGGGACAGAGATCTGTCAGGCATGTTGCGATCCTTGTACTAGAAAGGTGGATGTCCATGAAGTATGTGTTTATTTGGAATCAGGATGTGTTAAGTGTAGCATGTCCAACCTCTCTGGGTTGGACATGGCTTTATTCAGGGTAGGCTGCATGCTAAGTAGTAGAGCTAGGGATTGGGGATGACAGTGTAGGCCATCTACATATGGGCAATAATCTTTAAAGTAAATATGTGATCTATTATGGGTCACATGAGTGTTTAGTATGGCTGAACAATTATCTCTATATTCATGGAAGGTTCCCTGTCATGATTAGGGGAGCCACATATGACTACCTGACTGGTGTGGTGAAGTAACTATCAAAGGAAAGAATACTGTTCAGCTGCATCCCATACACACACAGTTGCCATTACATTGACCGTTGCCTAGGTTGTAGTTCATGGGTACATGGTTTTTAACATAGGGGATGACAATGCAATACTTAGCTGTCAGATTGTGGTCATACGTCGCACACCACACATCTGACACACAAAGGCCCTTCTGTATGTTGAATGCAGCACACACTGAGTCAACTATTGCTCCTAGTTCATAGTCATTTGCAAACATCAATAGGCAGATGCCTTCTGTGTTAGTCTGTGTGGTATAGATAACAAAGCGTGGGAATACCAGGAATGAACTCTGTATTACTGTGGCTGGCAATAGTTTGATGTGCGTGTATTAGTCAGACACCTTCTGTGGTGTTGGTTCTGCCAGCAGTCCAGTTGCCAACCACTCCTGTGACATAAGAATATACACCTAATTTACTGAGTGTAGCTGGAACGCAGTATGGGTGATGGTGTCCTAAAGCCTGACAAGGTTAAGATATGCTGTGTGAATCAACCTTACTGTCATCTACATCTGTACTGAGTACATCAAATAAGCTGATCATGGTTCATGGCCTTACAGACCAGACTCAGCAGGGTAGTAGTGCACTATTTCCCATTATCAATGGTGTCTCCCCCTTTGTGGGGTGTGATAACTGTTGCTGTCCACCATTCAGTGTGTACACAGCCTGACATGGAGCTATGATTGAACATGATGTGTATGTGGAGAGCTGATTGTTCTTACATTTGTGTAGGATACACCCTGGGATGTTGACAGGTCCCATGAAAGTTGTATGTATGGCTTTAGAAAGCGCAGCTCGCACCTGCATAGTTGCTATTACAAGGGCTCTGTAGTGTATATGGATATATAACTATGTGTTCCTGTTGGGGGGGTGGGAGTGGGTTTAAGTTCTCCTAGACCCTGTCTGGATGAACAGGTGCTATTTCTGTAGATGCAGTACTTCCCATGCCATAGTGCTGTGCAGTATGGCAGGTCTTATTGTTGTCATTACGATTAATGACACAGCTATTGAATGCACTGTGGTTGGCCTCATCATATGTGGCTGATTAGTTTCACAGTAGCTTTGTGTGGTTTTGTATGGTCTATCTGCATCTTACTGAGACTGACCAGGGATCACCTACACTCATGTGTGTTCACTCTTGCAATAGTTACTACCTTCTGTGGTACAGTTTAAAGCATGGTACCACCAGTTTGCCTTCTTGTTTGTGTTTGGTTGAATCTTGGTTCTGTTTCAATGGCACAATCACTGCATGTATGTGACTGCTTAAGGTTCATTTGTATGGGATTTATCATTTGCACATGCATTGTCCATCTGCATGGGTGCCATGACAGTCGCCACTTTGCTCTTAGGAAGCATAGCATTGACTTTGGAGACTGACTATGTGTAGCATACTGTTAGCCCTGTTTGAGTGACTACTGTAATCCAGGTCAATGGGGTTGATGGAATCCAACATGCATTGAGCGCAGGTGTTGGTACATGAGGAGTCTTCCCAGTTCATAATGGAATAGTTGAGAGTAGCCATTATTATGGTTTTCTGTCTCAAACCTAATCTTCCCCATTACAGCGCATTATGATAGTTGGGAAATCTGTGGCATGGTGAGTGATCTGTCACAAGGTGCAATTTGATTTCCACTTTGGCACAAAGATAGTTGCTCAACATAATGCATCTGAAGTTATGCAAGTGCAACTAGCGTGGGGGTGCACATATCCTTCAGGAATATGGACACACCTGCGGCCTGTGTGTTCCAATAAAGGATAATGGGCAAAAAGTGAGATATGTGTTATAACATGGTCATGCAGGATTGCTTTCCAGACCGTTGAAACATGTATCAGCCACTGCACAGATATGTTCTCCATGTTAGAGATTGACATATGTGAGTCCATATAGTGCTTCTGACATGTATCATTGAGTAGTGAGACCCGCAGTTTATTGCTTGGCTGTCCCTGTAAGAGCAGTGGACCTTCACTTGAACTGTGCATGATGAAGGCACTATAGGGGAAGCATGAGCCCTAGCCAGTATCCAGATTCCCAGGGGTGACAGGTGCAGGCTCTGTCTGGCAAAGCATCATGGTCTGTCAACCATGTTATCCCAGGCAGACAGATGCTGGATACCCTTTGACTTGCACCACTACATTAGACAATTGTGGAATACAATCCTTTTGTCCCAGTACTGCAGTATCATTCTGGCCAATGACAGAATGCTACCCAGGCCTTGGGACATACCTGCATGGGCTACAAGACCTGACAGTTCCTACATGTGTTTCCATGCAGTCCAGGATACTGCATCACAGGTCCTGCACAACAACATGTAATATGCCAGAGCCATGTGTATAGTTAAAAAGGTGGTCTGAGTGTATGGGTATGTGGCTATTCATGGCAGACAGGCAGCTGACAGTATGTATGCCCTCATATAGGTTGGAATGTAACATAGTGCTAGAGTTTGCATTCACAATTGAGTACTGTTGGGCATGTTCTCAGCCACATGTTCTGAGGTGTGGCATAATTATGCAAACTATGCCATAAAGTTTGTGTATTTCATTGTCTGTCTATTCCAGCTTGGGGGGGGGGGGTCACTTCTTTGGCCAGATACTAAAAAGCATCTGTGACTGTGTGCGATTTCTGGTAGTGTGTGTGCATGTCCTTACTGTGTTCTGGTAAGGGTATGTGTTGGTTGTGATGATGAGATGCACGTGTTAACCTCATGACTGTCCAGTCCAGTCATGGCTGTAGACTGGACTGCCTTCCAGCTTACCCCTGTAGCTGCATCCCAGACAATGTGTGGGGTGTGGTGTTAGGTGGGTTTGGCAGTGTACATGGCATAGAGTTTACATTCCCCCAGGATGGCCACATACACAAAGCAATTAGTAAACACCAGTAACTGACTAGTGGACATGCCTGCATGAGCATTCAGTACTACAAGTACCAAGTACTGTACTTAGTTTACTTATTGCTTATGAAGATGTTTTAGACAGTGATGCTCACATGTAAATATTTGTGTTATGGACGTGACAACACTGGCTATTATGGAAACACTGTAGCTACCTTTAGCAGCAATCCTCCTCTGAGGAGCACGTCACATCCTGATAGTTGATTACAGATGATGCAAGTGTCTACAGGTCTGTTTCCTTTTCTGGGTATATACTCACATATCCACCAGGGCCATGAGCTCTGCTGGGCACAGACACCCACTCCCCAAACAGAGTCATGTATCAATAGACTCTGATGCCACTATCAGCATAATCAGGATATAATCAGATAGTGTAAGCCATCACCTATGAAGCGGCTATTACACATGGGCAGCAGTCTCCTACATCTTACATTCCTACTGCAGATGTTACACTGAAGTTAAAGATGATATGCAACCTGTTTCATTACCAGTACTGTGCACTAGCTTACATACTGTATGTGCAAGTGGCTGTTAAATTGGCAATGAGAGGTTAGGCTACACAAACCTGATAGTTCAACCAGTGTGTCTTTACTCTCAATATCCACTCTATATAGGTGTGCACATAGCTATTTGGCCCAGCCCTGTAACAAGGGTCACTACACATTTGCATAACATTTACACATGCACAGCTGTTATTGCTTGCAAATTACACTAGAGAGGTCCAGCCCTGTAACTAGGGTCACTACACATTTGCATAACATGTACATATGCACAGCTGTTATTGCTTGCAAACAATACTAGAGAGGTGGATATTACATATGTTATGTGCATGGATAGTTACCTAGCTCTTACAATTATCTTTGCTATCATGCTGCTAAACTATCAGATGAATAGAAGTGATATGTATCCTATTATTGAGTATTGTAATTGCCAATAGAAATAACTACTGTTTGCATAACATAACGGAAGTGCTATGTAGAATGGAATACAGATCTGCCTAAAATACTGTACATTACACAGTTATTGGCAAAATATCCCACAATGCAAACCATATTTGCACAGTAAGCCCACCTTTGATATGTTCATCTTACTTATACACCCATACATATGTCTACAGTTACAATATGTTGACATATACTATCCCATGTTATAGCACATACTTGTTGGACCAACCATGACACTGACAGTGGCTGGAAGTGAATTGGTGAGTTCCACCCTTGTGGTGTATGAGGAGTTTGCCTTGTGACCTACAGCAGTACACACATAGAATACTACAAGCATTACTACTGCTCAAGAATACATTGCTACAAGATAGCTCTTTCCACTATATGCACTGATTACACTGTAATTCTTACAGAACAGGTGCTACATACACAGACATACTACATGTTATACATACCTTCTTAGTAACTGGAGGTGTTATTGACTAGTATAATACTCGTTTTCGGGTTGTCTTTCAGTGTTTTGTACTGTCCTACAGGTAGATACAGATGGTTTGAATGTGTGACAAGGCAACCTTTTATAGTTACAGATCAGTAACATGTGCTATCCCGATAACCAATTGGTGCTCCTAAGTAGCTAATTACATGCACATCAGCTGCGCTGCTACTGCCTTAGCCAATACTATAGCAACAGTGGAGTATAACTGAGTACTCCACTTGGGCGTTGTCCCTTTGCCTTACTTGTGAGGAATACTGCCTGGAAGTGTTGTTTGAAATCTATTGCAACAGCTGTATGAAGACGAACAGTAATATATTGTGTGTAATGCCTAGAGGATTTGGTCTAAATGTGAGTACTGCTGTTATATTTCTGAACATTGCTACTTGTAAAAGGTTTGTCTGTACCTAATTATATATGTGTATATGTATATAGATATAATATATAATACATATTACTGAATACGTGTATCTGTACCTACATAGATGTGTAGATGTTTTTAACCTATCTATATATCTACATATATATGTAGATCTGTATATATCGACATGTCTCTCTGTATCTCTCTCTCTCTCTCTGTATATATATATATATATATATATATATATATATATTAAATATAAAAAAAAATATATATATATATATATATATATATATATATATATATGCATATGAGCATACACCTTTCATTGGGTACATGGCGGGTTGTCCTATTCAACACATTCCTCCCTTTTATGTTTTATCCTGTCTGCATACACAACTGGCATAGGTACATCTCAGGTAGCTTAGTTGTAGGTTACTCTGAGGATGGAGTACATGTTTGCGGGTTCTAATCTGGGAAAGTGTTATTATTTTACCTCTCAGAGTAGGCACTGGTAGGGAAAGTGTGCATAATGCACATTTAAGCGGTTGTAAGCAGGTTTGCCCATGGTCTGTGCAACGTTAAGCAAAGGTTAAACCTGTGAAGTGCTTCTCCATTTAACAGTGTTTAAGCGCCGCTTACCATTGCGTAAACCCACTTACAACTGCTTAAAAGTGCTTTAATCCACCTGCATCCAACAGCCCTTAATCTGGCCCTCAAAATAACTTAACAGCCCTTGCAGGTCTTGAACCCAGGACCATAAACACCACAATCACTGACTTTACCACTAAGGAATCTGAGATATGTACAGATGTTATGGTATTTAGAATATACATTTTACTACAGGCATTCCTCACTACTGAAAACAAATGTGACAGTCAGTTGGTGTACATATGTCTGATACATATTAATGTTCATATGTTTGTGAAATTAGGTGTTGCAATGTGACATGACAGGGTGTATTATGAATGAGAAAGGTTCTTGTTTTATGTTCTTTTTATATTGTCCCCATACTCCATGTATACCTCTCCAGTTCACTTATTGAACATCTGGCCCACGCTCTCATTGATGCATGATTTCATTACCCATCATTCCTCCCCACCCCAATCTGTACATACACAACAACCATCCCTTCTGTGGTGAATTAAGTTAATATTAATAGTTATAATACCAGAGCTGCATGTGTTTTGTCTACACTTCAATTCCTTTGGATTGCTTCTGTGTCACAAAGTGTGTTCATAGATGTTTATTTATATGGTTATTGATGTAACTGTATATATATATATATACAGATGTATCTTTATATTTATATCTATGTGCAGACATCAGTAACATGTGTGTCTATATATATATATATATATATATATATATATATATATATATATATATATATAGTATTAATTTGTAACAGTAATACATATGTAGATTTGTATGTGCTGGTTCACAAACTACAGTACCTTACAATGTACTGTACATATGTTCACAAAGTGACTGTCCCATTTGTGGTCATTACAGTGGAATGCATATGGTATAAGGTGTAGTCTAAAGACCACGAAACATGTATACACCTCAGAAGTAACATCTTACTATGTGCTTACATAACATTACATTCTCTGTTGACTTTACTCTCCAGCACACACAAGTTTATATGGGTGTTTATGTTTATTATACAGATGATTACTACCTATATATACAAGCTGTGGTTAAGGTATACTTTTTAACATGGTAAACATCCCTGACTTTATTTGGATTGGGACCTCGAATGCACAGATACTATGCAGATGCTGTAAGCATTACACTATTGACATTAATGTTGCTTCCACCTATTTCCTATTTAGATGATTTCTATGTTTAAGCTAGACTAAGCAAACGGCGGAAGCCCCCAAACCCACTGAGCTTCACTTACTCTTGAAATAACAACATATAACAAATGTAATGTGAGACAATAAATTATATTCCTAACTGCATTAGGCAGAGTCCCTCACTGACACACTTCAAGGGAAACCTTGTTTTGTGAATGGGTAACAGAATATACACCCCTGGGATCATGTGTCCCAGAACCATACAGCCAGAGGGTGGGGGAGCCCATCCAGTTTGATAGCTGCAAGAACTGTTGGGGAAATTGAATGGTGTTGAATTGTTACATTAACATGCCCTCTTTAGATCACTTACTGCCACTATCACCCTCCACCACCCCAGTCTTTAACAGCTTCCAGCAACTCTGCCCGGAATTGCTTCATTGGCTATGCTTGACAGAGGCTCAGTTACTTCATCAATGGTACTGAGAAAGCCAACACACTGTAGCTATGCTTCTAATTGCCATTGGGCAGATAGGTAGTAGGCTATCTGTGATCCTTTAAAGTGCAGGCCATCACAGCCATAATATGTGAATAAACAGACTTTCAGATCACAATATAAAGTGAGAAATCACCATCTAGTCAGGAAACAGTTAAGTACAGCAAGAACATACAGAACACTGATATTTACTCACTACAAAAGCCTATCTTGGAAGCTAGAAGACTTGTATAAGTTTAAGGCTTTCTATTGCTTACCAATAGGTTACCTACAGGAGAGATGACAAACAAGCACAGATGGGAAACATGCATGTAACAATACCATACCGGCTTATGTGTCAGCCTTAGGCTTTGGAATACTGGCCAAGGCAATTGGCACCCCATGTGCCTTTTTTAGGAGAGTGTCAAAGGTGAAGACCAGCTCTGTAAACAGCACAGTAGCAGAATCAATGAGGATTATGCTACTCAACACCAGGGGTTGTGATCACAACATGCATGCACTCACAGCACTTCTCAGGATGGACAATGTCAACATCTGTGCAGTAACTGAGACCTGTCTTAAGGCTCCTGGGAGCACACCAGCACTACCAGACTACAACCCATACCTCACATTTCGGCCACAGAACATAGACTGACACAGACATGGAGGTGTTGTATCCATATTCATCAGGGATGCCTACACTTCCAGGTTAGCAGGGCAGCATGATACCTCTGAGATCATCTGGTGGACCCCTGCAATAAACAAGCTATACTACAGGAGAAGGACAGTGTTTCAGACAAACAGCAAATCCCACGAAGGGCAGACATCTGTGACCACTATTAGTATGATACGTAGGTCCCTCATGAAATCATGCAAGGCTAACATCAACAGGAAAATATGCAAGGATTCAAAAGATAACCACAAAGCCTTCTTTGCCTATGTCAAAGATCTACGTGGTGACACACAGATTTGCACTGTGCTGGTGAAATATAGCACAAAATATGCTGACCCTACTGATATTGCCAACATCCTTGCAGATACATTCAGTGCATACTTCACCCCCTAAAGAGCCCACAACACTACCCAAAAGGTACAGTATCCCACACATCAGAGACACACAGGTGGAAATGGCCCTCTCTAACAGCAGAACACAGCATCAATGGAGGCAGATGTTGTCCAAGACTGTATCTTGCAAACAGTACAAGACAACCTGACCCCCCACCTAATTAAGCTTTGCAACCTCAGCCTCTCCACAGGCTACATGCCCATATGATGGCACGTGGCAATGGTTATTCCACTCCACCAAGGTGGAATCACAACTGACCATGGTAACTACCACCCCATAAGCCTGACTAGACTGGTCTGCAATGGTATGGAGTGCATCCTCATGGAACTCATTAACAAAGACATTGGTAGCCTCCAAACATGTGACCCAACCTGGGTCAGCTTGGTTGAGTGCAGTTCATGCCTACTGAACCTGTTTGATGCCTTACATACAGTCACCAAGACGTTAGATGAGGGGGGAGGTGGTTCACATATACTACCTGGACCTCGCCAAGGCTTTGACACCATGAGCCACTCAGGTATTATTGAACAAAACACACAAGTCTGTACATACACCCATACATCACAGGTTGGTTTGGCAATGGGCTTACACACAGAACCACATGGTATGACTTAGCGGTCTCCAGGTCCAACTCTTGACCAGTCACTACTGGTGTCCCACAGGACTCAGTCCTGGGAGCCCTACTGTTTGGCATATACATCTCAGAGGTACAGGCAAACACAAGTGAACTATGGCAGACTATGTTAGGCAATGACTGTGAACTGGGAGCCATGATGGATAGTCCAGCTGACACAGACATCCCACAGGGGGCCTCACAGAGACCGACACAGGGTGTCAAAGTCATGGCCTCCAGCTAAGTGCCACTAACTGCATGGTCATTCCATTGTGGAATATTAAGCACCCACATATTAACACATAAGTGGCAGCCACTTTAATACAGATGAGGTAATGGGATATCTGGGGACTAAGGTAGATAGTGATCTCTCCTTTGACAATCATATCTCCAAAGTAGTTAGGACATCCTTCTATGTAGGCCATCTGGTTACTAAAGGGTTCCCATCCAGACAAACTGTGGTTATAGTGCCCCTTTACTTATCACTCATCAGTCCCATCATAGGGTATAATAACCCATTTGGGATGTACCTCAGAAGACACTTCCAACAGCTGGAAAGTCCACAAATGTACCTTGCCAAGGGGATTACTGGCCTCAAACATATGCCCTATGCAGCCAGACTGAATAATCTCCTGATTTACTCAGTGGCATCTCGTTTACCCAGAGATGATCTCTGCTGGCCAACACAGCCATGTCAAACTTAGGCTTAATGGATATGCTCCACCTATGGGAATCCATGTCACAGTGAGCTACACACTGTAGTGAGCTGAACCTTGCCACAGCAATAACTGGAAGATGCTGGAGGGACAGATTATTGTCACAGACATTCCCCATACTTTGGAACAACATCCCTAACTACATTATACAGAGCCCCTCACTAACACTCTTCAAGACAACCCTTGAAGAGTGGATGGGGAACAGTAGATACAACCCATGGATCCTGCCATTGGTTCTGCTCCACAGATGGACAGTTAATGAATCAATGGGGTAGCAAAAGCTGACACATTTTGGCTAGGCTTATGAATAGCCTCTGGCAGTTGCCCAAGTACCTACCTATAAACATATACATACAGTATCAGCATATGCTGATAGCTTACTTTACTGTTCAGGTGTTGACTTACCTTGTGCCAATGGCAGTTGTTTGTGCAATAGTTGAGGGCTGCCTATGTTGGATGCACACAGTAGACTGCCTATACATGACAATTTACAGGTAGTCTTGTGTGTGTGCCATTCATTTTTACTGTGTGTGCAGGTGGAGAAAGGTGTCAGTCCCTAGGTGCCTACACTGTCAGTGTGTGCTATATGTTTCCTCCTTGCCAAGGCATGGGCATACTGGGCATACCTCCATCTGCCTACTGGGTCTGGCTCAGGGTATTCGTGGTCTGAGTACCTCTGTGCCTGTGGGGCCCTTGGTACTGGTGGTGGGCTGTGAGGTCTTTCATCATTCTTTCCCTGCTTCAGCTGTTTCTGCAGGATCATATTGTATAGCATGGCACATACTATGAAGATGTGGGCACACATGCCTGGAGAGTACTGCAAGGCTACACCAGATATGTCCAAGCAACGGAACCGTGATTTCAGCATCCCAAACACATGCTCTATGGTGATTCTGGTTTGTGTGTGTGCCTCATTATGGCGTTCCTGCATGGGTGTGTGTGCATTTCTGATGGGAGTCATCATCCACGGTTCCAGTGCATAGCCAGCATCCCCCACCAGGTGGCTATTTGGGATGTCCCCCCCTAGCAAATACCTGACACAGCTGTGAGACATGCCAGATGTGGGAGTTATGATAGCTTCCAGGGCTGCCAGTACACACATCCATAATAATGCCCTGGGCATTGCACATGACATGACAGTTGATGGAGGGGTATCCCTTGTGGTTTATTTAGTGCCTACCCTGCTCACTGGGTGGTCACTTGATACGTATGTGCGTGCAGTCTATTGCACCCAGTACCTCTGGGTATTCTGCCACATGGTGGAAGAGACGCATATTGCTGGCCAACTCCTCCTGCACTTGGGGGAAGTATATGTGCTCATTGGCATGTATTAACATGGCATCCAGGAACTGGTGTAGTACCCTGGATGCTGATGCCTGTGAGATACCCATGATATCTCCAGTTGGTCTTTGAAAGGTACCTGTAGCTAGTATTCTCAGGCTTACACATACGTTTGTATCCACTGGGATGGGTTCCCCTCTGTTTGTTCTGGCCGTGAGGAGTGGCCGGCACAGCTCTGCAAGTTGCTGTAGGATGTCCCTGTCCATCCTGTAATGCTCTACTATCTCCAGATCATGTAGCCCCTGGTAGGTTACCCTGGGTCTGAACACTTTCCTCCTCCTCTGGTGTGTGAGGTGGTCATGTGCATCATCCTCCACACCACCTTCAGTCTCCAACACATGCTGGTGGATCAAAGCTATGGCAACCCCTAACATGTACATACTAAAAGTTCCCTGTCTGTATACACCACTGGTGCAGAGTGTGTGGGAATACACAAATGCGTGTGAGGTGCTTTCACACTTTATACTATTGTGCTATGGATGCTACTGATGTCATTGGGTGTGTATGAGCTATTCCAGCTGCAGAGTATCTTAATTATGGGTTTTACAAAGAGTACTGCAAGTGTGGGGCCTTTACTGTGGAGTAATGTTTGCCTGACTTGATTAATCTGTTGTCCTTTAATTCACTTTTAAACCTGTATCCCCTCTTATTATCAGGCATGCATCCACCTGCCGTCTTTCTTGTTTTGTACTTTCCCTACCCAGTCATGGCAAAATGTGTCTTGTAGCTGATATACTGCAAATCGGCTTTGTTCTGCTTTGACACTTTACTGTTTTCTTTGCAGTATAGCCACTCCCCTTTCCTGTTCTGCAGGTAGCTGCTTGCAGCCTTGTTAGCTGTTGTCAATGGCCCACTGTAGGCTCCTAGGTGTTAATTAGTCATTTGTACTACAGTTTCCCTGCTGCAGCATTTCCTTATTTCTTTCCTATATACTTCCTGCTTCAGCTACAGTGCGCGCCACGCAAACCCATTTGCCGAGTTTAAGTTCATTTTCATCTCCGTTCACATACATACTTGGTTACCTTGTGTACTCTCAGCTAAGCAAAGCTATGGCCAGTTCAACACACCCCTATCCTGCAGCTTTGCCTGGCTAGGGGCAAACCAGTTTAGCAATGCTCCATTGTGCTTACAGCAATGGCAACACACCCCTCTCTTGATGTCATCTTTATCTCAAGGGCACACCTCGTTGCTATAACGCTACACTGTGAGGTGCATCCTTACACCAGCGAGGAGTCTGTGATTCACTATTACTCCTCTCATTTGCATGGCATTGCCTACTAATTCCTAGCTACCGCACATAACACTGTCACAGCCTCTTAGCATCCCTTGCTCCATAGTATGGTGTAGCATGCCTGCCATTGACTATTATTGGGAAATCATGATATGTGTTACATTGCAGTTTTATTCTAAATGTTTATATTTTCCTTGTGATCCCCTTAGAGTGCCACTGCCCTGCGCTTCCACGTCACGATAGTGCGACTATATATATTAAATGTTAATTTTATATTTTGTACATTTTTTTTATGCCAATGGATATATATTTAGCCATTGGCATATATTAACAATATAATACATGTGTTTGGTCGGCTGTCATGGCTCCGATTTTATGTTTGCAAAAATGTAAACCGTTTTCTACAGTTTACATTTCTGCAGGCTTACACTATACCTGCACCACTTCCTGGATCGCTACATACCTTCATTTGCATGTTACACTGCTGCACATGGGGTAATTAGCATACAGAGCCCGAGAGCTGTGTGGGTATAGTGTACGCAGGTAGTGCACGTGGGAACAGCTCGTACCTGGATTGCTCGGCGGCCATATTTAGTGTTGGAACCCCGACACTACAGCTCTACCTGTTGCAAGCTTTATGAATCCTGGGGTATGTTTGTTATGCTTTTTTTTATGGCTTGGTGACTAAGGTGGGGATGGCATAATGGTTAATGTCTTCACCTCATAAGCAAAAGGTACAAAGGCTTAATTCTGACCTTGGGTTATTGGCTAGGCTTATGAACCAAAAATATTCCCCAGTACAATGGTAAGACTGCACCTATGCAGGGACGTTGGGAGGCATATTGATTTCAATACAACTTTTTTAGAAGGGGGTAGCTTTTTTGAAAAAAAAAAAAAACTTACGTATTTAAAGGGTGTTGGCTCCTTTAAGGAACTTGGAAGGCAAGCAATGGATTCGCGAGCGGAAAACAATTGTAAATGGATTATCGGAAGGCAAGTGTGTGAAGGCAATCAACAATTGAAGTGAGTTGGAACTTGGAAGGTAAGCAATGGATTCGTGAGCAGGAAGGCAAGTGTGTGAACTTTGAAGCAAGGGCATTCAAGAGGTGTGATTGTGTGTGTGCATATGGTTCTGGGTTCAAGACATGCATGGTGATAACACAGCATTTTATTCTAGCAACTTTTCAAAATTATACAAGCAATGTTTAAAACGTGTCCCTGTTTTTTGGGCTTTTGTCCCCCCCCCCTAATAAATGTTGGCTTTTTCCAGATTTCTTGTGCTGCAAAGTTCAGAGATACAGCTGAGTGTCAATATTTTACAAGGAGCTGAGAGCTGCAGGGGAACTTAAGTTTAGTGCTGCTTATGCAGAGTCAGCTTGTACTGTTAATAGCACAACAGGTAGTGTACTTGCTTTTGATGCAGAAGGCTGTGGGTTCGTCTCTCACAGTAGGTAGATGCATTGCTGATACTGTATTGTGTTGTAAAGGGGGGTGGATGCTGTAGTCTGTTTTGGCGAAGATATCTAATAGTAACTATGAACCTGTTATCAGTTTGCCATCCATTCCCTATTGCAATATTACTATCGTATCATTGTTTTTAATGTAACATAGACAATTTATTCCTCAAGGACAACAGGCACATTATAGGTTCATAGGTTCATAGATTAGTACTAAGCTAACTGCCCTTGCGAGCCATTTTAAGCTTAGCCAATTGTCCCTTGTTACACTCAAACCCTGCACCTTGTATTTGTAGATGAAACCATGAAATATAAAGATGTTTGCTAGCAGCAGCCTCTTCATTAGTTACAGATTTCTCTAATGTGGAATTATGTAGATGGCTTTTACTAGTTCAGTGATTGTGCATATTTACTGATACTGGTGGACTGTAGAAGTTTGATTAGACTTTTATGATGGAAGGTGTATCAAAGAGCATGTGTATGTTTCATGTGCAAGGGGCCTATGATTTGAAAACAGCCCAAAGTTAATCTTTATCTGCCATTGGCAAAATGTATTTTCTTTGAATGTGGGTGTCAATGCTGTTTCAATGAATGTGAGTTTCAAGGGCAGAGAAGTTTTAATGCTAAGTCTAGTTTCATTGTGAGACTGCATTGCTTTGTTTAGCAGATATGTATTGGTGTTCGTGCTGTAAAATGCAAAATAAAACTTTTTCTGGCAAATCATTTAGGAATGAAGTCACTAAATAATGACTGACGTTAAGTTTCAGATGTCATAATCTTCAGAAAAATGCATGCTAAAGCAAGACCTGATATTCTAGCAACTGTCTTAAGTTTATACAAGGTCAATTTTTAGTACTGTTTGTATGTTCCCCCAATATATTTGGCCTTGTCCAGATTTCCTGCATTAAGAGGTTGAGAGGTATGTGCAAATAAATTGCTTTATAGAATTAGGAATATCCAAACCACTCAACTGTCCCCAATTTTGGCTCAAAATGTTGCTCTCCCCCTAATAATCTCTCCGCAAAACAGCAATTTTGGAAGAAAACGTGGAGGGTTTACTTTACTTTTATAAATAACTGTAATGGTCAGAGTTATACATTACTTTTATTTCAGAAATGCATGTAGCTTCTCTAATTTTGTCAGCTGCTCTAAGTTAACTGTGCTCATATTAAAATGGTGTCCCTTCTTTGACAGGTTCCCAGCTGTATTGTCTGGCAATTTTATATTTTTGCATCACATTTTTGGTCCGTTTTTCATAAAATTGCGTTTTTCTGGCAAATTAGTGGCAAATTGTTAAAGACTGAAGTTAGAAAATAATGGCAGACATTTGAGTTTCAGATTTCATACCTTTCAGAAAATTCGTACTAATGCAAGACCTACTACTATTCTATTATATTTCTAAGTTTATAAGAGCAATATTTAAAAACATTTCCTTATTTTTGGGCCTTTGCCTCAGTTTTATGAGTTGTTGCTCTAAGAGGTTGAGAGGGGTGTGTGTGTGTGTGTGTGTGTGTGTGTGTGTGTGTGTGTGTGTGTGTGTGTGTGTGTGTGTGTGTGTGGTAGGTAGGTAGCATACCTCTCAACTGTCCAAATTTTGCAGAATGTCCAGATTTTTGCCCCATATTTTTTGTCTGTTCCTCATACATTTTTTTGATTTTCTAGAAAATCATTGAAGGCTGAAGTTGCTAAATAATGACAGACATTTGAGTTTCAGACTTCATGTCCTTTAGAAAAATTCATACTAGCACAAATCCTGTTATTCTAGCAACTTTCTCATACTAGCACAAATCCTGTTATTCTAGCAACTTTCTAAGTTCATGAGAGCATTATTTAATATCTGTCCCTGTTTATTTTAGGCTTTGTCCATATTTCTTGCACTAAGAGGTAGGTAGGGGTATGTGTGTGAATGAAACATCCTAGTTAGGGGTAGCAGGTGGTTAGTAATTTACTCAAGCACAAAACCTGTACCTTAGTTACAGAAAACAAAAGCATAAATTCTCTACCCCAACTACCATGCTGCATTTTTCAAAGAACTGACATTTCAGGTTAATTTTCAATTCAAGGAACAGAGTTTGAGTGAATTTGTATTATATTACTGAAGAGGCATAACAGCGAATGCCTCTTCATCGACACTAAAAGAGCGAACCATGAATTACGAGAATGGCCGTAGCTTGGCTGGGGAGGGGGGTAGCAGATTGAGAGCTGTGAGTACAAATTTGAAAATCCTAGCTACACCCCTGCACATATGTGTACTACAGCTTTAACAGACTTGAATGCTTCACAAGCATTTCTGCAGCTAATCATCTGATAGTGGACTAATCAAACTCACTCTTTTCAGCCATTACCTCAGCATTAGCAATATGTATTTAGAATTTAGAATAGCTAATTAATCAAAGGGCATTTAGTTAGTCAGATTAAGCCAGACTACTCTGAAGAAACTCAAAGAAAAGGAGAGTAAGAAAACTAAAATAAAGTAACTGGAAATCAGAAATTAACAGGAGTTGCTTGTGTCTAGAGTCATTAAAATAAGTATGGTTGCACCATTAGAACTATCTCACCTAATGAACTGATGAGTTATAATGCATAACCCTAGACGACAACCACCACTGACAATGAACTGAGGAGGTGGAAGAGGATGGTATCCAGTACAACAAGCAGGGAATATAAATTCAGGTGTGGGTACAGTGATCCTAGACAACAGACAGTGAATATAAATTTAGAGTTTGGTTTTGTTGACTTTGGACAATGAACATTGAACATAAATTTGAGACATGAGTGTGACTTTGAACAGAAAATTATCAGAGTGACTGGATGGGTACAAAGACAGTCCTAGGGATTCAATAAACTCTGTGTAGGCTTCACTCAAAGTATACATGGAGTTTACATGTTTAAGTGATGAGCAGTACTGCTAATTGCATATGCATGCCATGCATTGTGATTACACAAATACAAGCAATGTTTCATGACCAGCAACAGTGTTTCTGGCCAGGAAAGCATGCAGAGAAGAATGAGTGTAGAAAGAACATGCATACAAGTTTGCCTATGGGCAAACCTGCTTTGTGAGATTGTGCAGACAGCCACAATGTCTACCAGGGGTGCAAATACTGCATCAACTGCAGTACTAACACATTATAGAAAAGTGTACTCAGTGCAATGTATACTACAACAAGTATTTGAAGACTGAAATAATAGATGTTGGGTTAAACAGCAAGGGCAAATACAATAAAACATAAATACATAATGCTGATTAAAATGGCCACAGACATGAATGACAGGAATGAAGAAAGAGGAAGAGGGCATGTAAAATATGGCAATGTATCCAAGACAGGATATGCCAATTTATGTTGGAAGGAGTGTCTCACATGATGTTCAAAAATGGTCTTCAGAATGAGAGCTAACTAAACACATAGAAGCTAACTACAGTGCAATTAGAACCCCTACCTATGTAGTCACATAAGCTGAAAAAGACAATATTTAACATTAGTGCCACAGCATGAGTCTAATTTTCATATTTTCAGAGTACACTTTATAGCTGATGACATCATCAGTGTATGGTGTGAAGATAATGTTGGTAGCAGTGTCTCACATGCTACTCTAAAATGGTCTCCTAAATGAGAGTTAATTGAACACACACACACGTTGAGTGCAGTGAGATTTGAACCCTTATCTAGTAAGTTATGCAAACGACAGAGCACAGCACTTAATACTAGCACCACAGCACAAATCTAACTGCTGCACTGTCAGATTATACGTTATAGAAGATGACATCATCAATGTATAGTGAGAAGAACTAGTTAGGAAGATATGTTATGGGAGAAATAGCTGACAGGTACCATGCTGTTTAGACTGCTATTTGCCAAACTGCTATTTATATTGGAAATGTTGTGTCATAACTTTTATGACATTAAGAACTGTTGCTAAGAACTGCGGATATTGCCTGCCCTGTTTGCACAGAGTTCAGTGATGAGCAAACACAGTTCTCTTCTTAAATTGAAAAAAATAGTAATATTTCTATTGGTTCTGCTTCCTTTACAAAAACAGGCTAAGTGGTGACGTGTGGTCATCAGCAATCTGGACAGTACTGAGCCTAGCTTTCCCTGTGGTACCAGATGTAAGTGCAGTACACTCCTGGCCATAACATAGGGTTCAAATCCAGAGCATTCATCTTTTTCACAGATGGTGTCCAGATGGCATTAGCTACGTAAATGTGATAATTATTGGAAAAGTGACAATAACTACAGTAAATTATGTGTCTTCCACAACTTTAATCATTAATGCCTAACTGTTAACAGTTGTACAACTATTAGCTGCATTTCAGACCTCACTGCAAATCACAATTTAATTGTGTCTACAACTTTCTAGAAATGACAAGGGGTGGTACATGTTTTAAAATTATTATTTCTGACTCAGCTGATATGCTAACTACTTGTGCATGACCATATATCCTGAAATGTGTGTGCAGTATGGTTTGTCACACTAAGGACAGTTGCCACATCACACTAGATGAAGATGAAGGTCAGCAGGACTAAGACAGAATATATGTGTGTGAATAGAGGAAGGATAGAGGAATGGTGGGGATGCAGAAAGTTCAGTTGGCGAAGGTGGGTGAGTTTAAATACTTGAGATCAACAGTTCAGAGTAATGGCAATTGTGGAAGAGAGGTGAAGAAAAGAAGTGGGTGGATAAGAGTGTCAGGAGTGATTTGTGACAGATGAGTACCAGTAAGAGTGAAAGGGAGGTCTACAAGAGGGTAGTGAGACCAGCTATGTTATATGGGTTGGAGACAGTGACATTGACAAAAACGCAGGAGTCAGAGCTGGACGTTACAGAGTTAAAGATGTTAAGATTTGCACTGGATGTGACAAGGGTGGACAGGATTAGCAATACGTATATTAGAGGGTCAGCCCAGGTTGGACAGTTTAGAGACAAAGCCAGAGAGGTGAGATTGCATTGGTTTGGACATGTGCTGAGGAGGGATGCTGGGTATATTGGGAAAAGGATGCTAAGGATGGAGCTGTCAGGTAAGAGGAAAAGAGGAAGACCTAAGATAAGGTGCTGAGGAGGGATGCTGGGTATATTGGGAAAAGGATGCTAAGGCTGGAGCTGTCAGGTAAGAGGAAAAGAGGAAGACCTAAGATAAGGTTTATGGATGTGGTGAGAGAGGACATGCAGGTGGTTGGTGTGACAGAGCAAGATGAAGTGGACAGGAAGAAATGGAAACAGATGATCCGCTGTGGTGACTCCCAATTGGAACAGAAAAAGAAGAAGAAAAAGAAGAAGACTAGATGAAGATTTCATCAATCATCACCTGAACATATCACAAACAGAATCCTATAGGTGATTTTAAAACATTCCACAGGACATGAACACTGATAAACAATTGAATTAAAGTAACATGTTAGTATTATCCATCAGTACAGTCAAGTCAGTCTGCAGACATCAAACAGCAAACTAATAGATACACACAGAGGAGTTGGAGTGATGGGATGAATACAAGGAGAGATGAACATACACCTAGCAGTGTTTTTTTAATTGCACATTAATGGTCATTTTTTGGTCTGTTGTCATTATTAACATTATATGCTGTGTAGCTTAGGAGAGGGAGAGGAGACTTATGACAAGCAGAACAAGGTTAGCTAAATATGCGATAGCAGTGGGGATGGATGTCACTTCAGATATTCATGTTTGGGCAGTAATCAATATATCTTCATGAAAAATCAGAACTTTTGCAAATTTTAATATGCGGATGACTAAATATATCATACCCATATATCATCGCACTTAGAAATGATGAGAGATTCATCTAAAATTTAACCCTTGAAAATATTGTCAAAATAAATCTTCAGGTAAGTCATTTACGTCAATAGTCCACAGAGAAATTTGCATTTTGTTACATTCAGCAGTCTAAAGAATTGTCAGAGTAAATGTTTCAAAATACCACCTTAAGTTTGCTTTAACTCTATGTCCCTTTAGTGCAGTGAGTTTAAGCAACATTGCACGGAGGTAAGTGGACTAGGGCAGCCGATGGCAAAAACTCACCAGCTTTTGCCATGGGACATAAAGAGCCATTCACCACCGCTCTGCATTGGTGCACTTTGACAAACTCCTCACAAATGCAGAGGGCAAAAAGTGAAGGCTTTATTATGGGCCCTGTCTGGCCATGTGTGTGTGCATGTGTGTGGTGTGTGATTTTATTTTTTTGACCAGATTAAAGATGTGAAAATGGGGTCAATAGGAAAGTGGTGAAATTGGGGGCAAGCAGGGGAAGAACAAAGGGGAAACAATAAAGGAATTTGCAGTAAGGATTTAGGTAAGAACCATAGATATCCACTTTTTTAACACTGTAATGTGAACATAGATAACTTGATGAATTTGGACTGTCACCACAACACAGATGGGTGACAACAATGCAATCATGTGGTATAGCCAATTGGATCAATTCATGTATGTCTATAAGACACATATGTAATGTGGAGCTATGTATGGGACAAATTATTTGTGGGACAGGTGCCCATTTTTTTTGGATTTCAGAAAGATAGGAATGTTGGGGAAGGAACATAGAAATGTCAGGATTGGGTAGGTCGGGTAGGTGAGGAAGAAGAAGGTGCAGACAAACTGGGCATACAAGACAGACGCAAAAGGTTGGAGGATACCATGATTGGGAATAGGTGGGGAACATCAGATGCACATGCCATTCAAGCATGGGAACAGTGAGAATCTAGTCCAAACCCTAAGAACTGTTACCACTATCCCCTTCCTCAGCTCCCTGTAGGATTGCTTGGCACAGGGGTCTTTTTTGTATTCTAAGGAGCAACTTCTCCAGATGGGTGAGGCAGGTACCAATGCAAGTTTCTAATACATCATGCACCATTCCTGGCATCTTCTGTCAGGTGAAGTCATCTGCATCTCTAGCAATACTCCCAGCGGGTACCAATGCACCAGCAGTAAGCAATGCTACCTGATGTGGTTGAGCCAGGTAGTGCAGGGGCTATGGAAGCAGCACTACCAGATTGCAGCCCAGATGAGCAAGGTGTTGGTGTAGCACCCAGTGGAGGGCTGGCAGGCTGAGCCGCAGTAGTTGGTCTACCTCCCTGTGCTGAAAATCATTTTGTTTGTTGGTAGAAAAGTATGACATCAGAATGGTGGATTCACATATATATAAAAAAGAAAAGAGAGAGAAGGGGGGTAAAACAAAAAAAAAAAACAGATGATTAGAACCAATGTATGTCACATAAAGTCTTAATTACAATAAATATATTTTTGTTATTACATTAGTTATACAGCTTTCCAGTTCCTAAATAGGATTGTGAGTTGTAACAAGTAATCCTTGAAATATGTAGATATTGCATACATGCTTTTAAAGATAATACCGATTAAGTTAACAACATCATGGCATTAAAGCCAATTTTGCTGAAATTAAAATTTAAAAAATGATATTTTTGTAATTTGAACATATTTGTTACTTCTGGGAATTGAACCCACCAAATATGAATACATTATTACACTTGCCTAATGCAATTTCTAGGAGCTAAAGAAGAAACCATGCATGTTTGTTTTTATAGTCAAGATGTGCATGCTTAAGTTTCTAATAGTGTATAAAAGAGTAATAATTTTAATTCAAGCATGTACATTTGTGCTGCATACATACCCCTTCCCTCTCTGAGTCTTTCTAATCTTTCAGCATGTGCCTCCCTGTTTGCTGAAATTTCTTGAGCAGCTGTAAAATAAAGAAGGAGAGAAAAAGAAACATGAAAGCATTATGCATACCATTCTTCACTATCTACAACTTTGTATATCATTTAAAGTTGCTTTATCTGTATACTTGCACAACTGCTAGATGTCAGCAGTCAAACTCATCCAGCCACTGGTTAATTTGTGCCTACTTGTGTCATTTCAAGTCATTATAATGATATCTGCATTGATCCCCAGTGCATTGTAGGACAGTTGCACTGGAGCAGCCTTGACTAGACTATTCCAAGTCTCAGCCTTATACCGAGACCCAGTATAGTCCCCCTGCAGCAGCTTACAGCTGTAGCTCTCCTCCACAACCCAACTTTGATCCCTGAATTGGGCACCATCCTTGTCAGCTCTTGCCATGTCTGCACAGGTCCTCCAACAACAGTAAAAGTGTTTTCCTGTTAATTTGTGATATTGTGTTTTATGGCCAGTGCGCAAGCCTGCACAACCATGCCAACAGCATTTGCATGATGTTATGTGGAGATCAGCATTGGCACAAAGAGGAAAGGAGTTTATGAAATAGGAAGGATAATGTGACACTTGGTATTAATTTATGGCATGTGTGCTGCTATACCTAACAACAGTTTGTCCAATGGTCAGCACCGATATGTTAAATGAATTGACTTTTAAGACATTAATTTGGGGAAAACAATTTTATGAGTTGACACACATTTTTGGGGGCCTTACACACTGATAAATGTAATTTGTACAATGTGGGACCCAAATCTATATAAAAAAGTGAATATATATATTGCCACATAAGTGTTTTTTCCTCATTACCACAGAAGAAATGTTTGCCAAACATGATCATTACTAATATACACATAAAAGAGTGAGTGGTGCTATACTTCAATTAACCATGTATGTGTGTGACATGACAAGGTCCTGATTTATGCATTCCCATGTGTGATGCAGGAGTAATGTGTGACAATATACTGGAAATGCATATACTTGTATTACTTTCAGAGAAGATTTTTGAATTCTGGTTCAGACCACACAATACTTTCTCTTTTACAGCTATAGTTTTATTATGGGAGTTGTTTATATGACTGTCAGTAAACTATGAAGTCAATACTAAGTCTGGAAATGCATTTAGAATCACATAATCATAATTGTCATGCTATGCCAGTTAGGCATATAATACATATGATACATATAATACCATGTGTATGTTCAAGCAACCTGCTATACATAGTTATTGTTGTGTATAATTTTCTTTATATTATACTTTTTGTGAAAAGTCACAGTGGGATGACATTAATGAAAAGTGGAGTGTGCTGGATCAGGATGCTGGCTCAAATAGCTTCTGGTCATGACCTTATACTTGTGCCACAGGGAAAGCTAGGCAGCAGGAGTATTTTTACACTCAGTACTGTCCACAGTGCCGACGACCATGCATTGCCACTTAGCTGGTTTGCATGAAGGAAGGCAAAATAAGTAATATCATTTCAGCTTTTTTCCCCTTAAGTAATGAATCTTGTTTGCACACAAGTGAGCAACACACAAATGTAACAGGCATAGCAAGTATATATTCCTTCTGTTTATAATCATTATGATCCTTCCTCTAAAAGTAACTACTCTGGAACTCCAACTACAGTCTACCTATCTTATCTATTGTGTATCTCAATGTATTTACACCTTGTGCTACACACACACGCGCGCACACACACACACAGTTGGTCACAGGTGTCATTTCTGCTGTCATTATCATCCAAGTTGCTGACTGCCACGTAATGCCGTTAAGTGTATTTGCACTTCCAAAGACATCTAACCTTCACTTTTAAATGTTTATACATTTAACCATGTTTGCACTAAGCCACGCACAGAGCAAGTGTAAAAGATCAAAAACAAAAATTAAAAGTTAAACAAATGCTAAACAATTGCAAAGCTCTGGATATGAAATATCAAAATAATGAAATTAAAAAATAAAGTTGGAGTGTGTTATCTTTCTTTGTCACAGACACAGCTTTGCATCAGCAATCAAATCATGTGCATACCTTCACATTTCCTCTACAGTGAAAATAGGACATACACTTGTACATTCTTGGTTGTACATGTGTGGCTAACATATTTAGTGCAATGAAAGCTCACACAGCTATTTATGAAGATATGTTTGCACAAATATAACTCTGTCTTCTCGTTCTATTGTATTAATTCTTCCCTTATAGCTGTTGTAATCTTATACATGCAGTGTACAGTGTATTCTGTATCATTTTCCTTTAAATGTGTGATAAAAATACATGACAGTGAACAACAGTTTCCTGCAAAGGCAGTAGAGTTTTGATATTAGTGAAAAATGATAAATGTGTGGTGTTTTGTTTCATTTAAAAGCTCACTGAAGTTAGTTGCACACTTTTAATTCAATTTGCTCACTGTTCCTACATAAGCCCCATGTTTGTGTGGGTTTAATCAGTGCTAAAATCTCGAGTTTAGGCAAGATCCTTTATATTGTGTTTCTCTAGTATTATATTGGGTAACACAGCTAGGCTTATAAAGAACTTTGGGTCAATAGCCCAGTAGCCACCTATGAACCTTTGTATGTGAATCCTCACTAACACACCCACTGCAATGAAAGTTGCCTGAATTGTTGTTATGTTTTCCTTCTTTCTTAAACTAATCACTCTCACTCACAGTTGCAAGCCATGGTGTAGAGCCTAGCTTATGTTTACATCTGCTAGACAAAGTCAAAAGTTTTGTATTCAGTAATTCTATTGAGTCACACTACATTTGCATCTTCACAGTGCTCAGAGGTCTGAATCTACAGTATAAAAAGTAACCATGTAACTAGGAAACTTCAAGGTAAGGAAACTTTTGTATTTGGACAAAACAGAATTGATATTCCTTTGAATGTGATATATCTGCAGAGAAGGCTTATAATTTTGTTAAGGTTTGCTTGTATTATTCAACTATATTGTAGATTTTGTAAAATGTTACAAATGTATCTATATATCCAGGAGAAAATTAAACTTTTATCTGTATGCGTTTATATTTTACTGTTAGCACAGGCATTTGTGTCAGGCATTTACATTTCTGAGATAAACAGGTTATATTTTCAGCACAGCTATTATTTTTAAAATTTGATTTTTCAATGTTCTGTGTTATTGGCGAGAAATGTAATGTACATGTTGCTGACACTGGTGGTATGCTTTTGAGATGGTACAATGAAGTGACTGGCATTCATGAATTGAATTTTCTGTTGAAAATGTGTACACATCCTGATAATTGTGTGGAAAGCATATATACATTACTTCGCTGGTATTCACTGGTTTGCACAAACCGTTGTTTGCTGCTTTGGTGGTGGGAGAGCCACCTACCATTCTGTGGTCCAAAAAGAGAAGCATCCTTCAAGTGCTTTTCTGTTGAAAGTGAGTAGGCATCCTGATATTTCTGTGGGAAGCATATATACATTACTTATGTGGTATTCCATGATTTGTATAAATCTTTGCTAGTGTGTGAGTGGGAGGTGGGACAACCACCTAACATTCAGTTGTAGTAAATGAAAAGTGTGTTTCAAGTGCTTAATGTTGACAAAAGGGTACATAGATTCATCATTTTTTGTAAGAAATACAATAATCATGCGATATTTACTGTATCAGTTTTATCCTTCTCTGTTTTATGTCACATAGGACTATGGCACTCAAGGCTACAAATCCATGAAAATCCCCTTTCAGTGGCATGGAAAATGAGATCATAATACAGGCTCTGAGGTGGCATGCATCCTTTCTGCTTGAGAGATCCGTAGGGATATGGCTGACAGAAAGGAGATTCGGAACCAGTTAGTCAAGGATGTAAATGCAGTTGGTGGTCACAGTCATAATTAAGATCAGGTGTGGCATCGGGCCGCTGATGTGATTTCATCAGCCTGAAGGAGGGCAGCTGCAGTAGTCCTAGAACAGCTGTCTACTTGGGGTGGTCCTGCTACCGAGCCACCACTAACACCAAATGAGGAGTTCCTGTCCACTGTCAGAGATCCAGAGAAGCTCAGTGGAGACTAAATACCATGTGCTTGATGTCAGTGCTGATGTGGCTTGGAGGACAAGTATGTTCCAGGAGAAACATCCAGGTAAGCTCTATATGGCAACATTTATATTTGCTTGTAGAATAAAATATATCATTTAACTACTACTTCCAGTGAATTTTTTTTTGTATCTGTACAAGTAATTGAATCTGCGGTGGTGATGCTGTGGTAGCGTTGTCACCTCACAGTAAGACGCTGTCCAGTTCGATTTTCAGCTAGAGCGTCTTCTGTGTGGAGACATGCATAAATGGGCGTACCTTTGTTGAAGGTTGTGCATCAGAGCTGGTAACTCGGCATGTAAAAATCAACTACCAATTATTAGCGGACCGGAGTTCCGCTGTGGCAACCCCTAACCAGGAAAAGCCAAAAGGCACAAGCAAACCTATTCATAAGTAATTGTGTTACACAAGAGTTGCTCAGTACACATGGGTGTGGGTGGATGTCTCAGCCAAGTTTCAGTTTCAGCTATTTCTTACAGGACATATAGATGATTGTGCATTCACTGTCCCCCTGTGTTATTCTGAGTATGATGTTCTTTCCTTGTTTCATTTCTTCCAGGACCATTCTCCCTGCAAAGAGTGGTGACATCTGCACATGATAAGCAAATGTTTATTTGCTTATTACTAAACATTATTTAGATATATAATTACCTGTGCATGTGTAAGGAGGGTATAATAAGTGTCTGTATTGCTGTACCATCTGCAATTGTGTGGCCATTGTTACTTTTTCATCATCTATATCAGTTTAATATTTAGTGCAGTAGTAATTTCATTCCTGCGTTTGCTGCTTATTATCACAGGTGATCCTGATAGCGGAAGTGTAAGACTCCTACCACCTGATGTTGGAGTATCGATAGGGTCTAATGATGATGGTGCTCAAACAGAGGCACAGTCAGGAGGTACAGAGGTTGAATCTGACACTGAGGTTGTGACTCACACATCCCCTGTATTTCCTTCAGATGCAGTCAGTATGCCAATGCATACCCTTTCCACTGAGCCCTCAGATAGTGGACAGGTTGAGAATGACACACTTGATCAAGCTAGTGTGATTACTGTGGCTTCAGTGCTGGCTGATACTAGTTGTAACCAAACTGTGGGCAAAATACCACACTGAAAGGTTGGTAGGGTTGCTCAGAGGAGGCTTGTTGTCCACCGTCCACCTGATCCCAGTGTGTCATTATGTGCCACTTGATGTATGTTTAAAACCATCATGAAGGCATAGGCATGTTCCACTAGGGCCTCCAAGGAAATGCTTAGGGTTATAGATATGGCACAGGCTGATGTGCATGACTGCCTCCACTGTGTGGCTGAGTCAATGGATGGGATGAATGATACAATGGAATGGGCAGTGTCTGTGATGGAACATCTACTGGAAGGGGGACAACATCCATGTGGCCGTAGGTTAGCAATATAATCTGCTGTTAGCCAACATGGCATGCCCAATCCCGATCCCATAGTGCCATGACTTTCATTGTTCCATCAGTGGTTGAGATGTCCACTCCCAGAGGTGGTAGGCCATGGGGTCATGGATCTGGGTGTAGTCGTGAGGAGAGCTTATCCAGTAGACATCACTCACATTCAGGTAGGACTAAAACATTTGTCCATGGGCATGGACGTGCCAGTGCAGCTCCTAGCAGAGCCAGTTCTCACACTCAGGGGCAATGACGGTGAACTGATACCTCTACCATGCATGGCTCACACCTGTCCAATATGCCAGGATGTAGAAGTAGCACCAGACACTCACACACACATTTAACATTGAGTGCCCATACAGACACCCACACATAATAGGTACATGAGGCATTAATGAAGCTTGCAGGTCATTCTGTCTTGGCAGTCATTTGATAATTAGCTACATTTCTGCATGCCCATCTTTCTTACTCACATACACTCATTACTTTTGTGTCAGCCTTGGCCTTCTGCCCCCACAAACCTCACCCTGTGCAAGTGATGATAACTGTGCCATCACCTAGTGTCTACCTTTTGAATTCAGGGAAACATATTTTTTTCTGATGCACAGGGTATATAGCTAACTGAGTACTTAATATATGTATTGGTGATGCTGTTTTGAAACTTTTACTGATTTCTTACATCCTTTTTACTGTTGCGATTACTACCTTGAAATCAATACATCAGTAAGACTTATTGCTCCACTTGTGAGAATGTAGGGATAGTTAGACTTTGGACTATTTTTTCTATTGTATTTTAGATGCATGAGGCATGTTAGATGATAAACTGCAGAAATCTATCGACATAAGTCATATATTGATGTCATGATAATTCAAACACATCCTACTTAGGTACATTTTCAAATAACAGTATGCAAGTATCTTCCATTCATTTGTGTTCTTACCCATATATTTTCCTGTTCCAGGTTTAAGACTTACCTTGAAAATACAGCATACAACTGTTGTAATTCAGGGATAACACTGCCTGATGCTAGTAGTACACAGCCATTACATGGGTAAGTACAGGTTGTGAGTATTGCCTGGCATCAGTTTTACTGTATGTGTATGCATAGGATGAACGTTGTTCCTCTTAGGTGGTCAGCATATGTGCTATCCTTTGCCTCTTGTCCAGGGCAAGAGCATATTGTGCACACCTTACCTACACCCACAGCATCTGGTGGTTGCTCCTCTGATTTCTCATCTGCATTTGGCTGTGATGATCTTGCCAGTGGTGGTGGAATAAGTGCTCATTCCCCTTAGTGTTCCTGTTGCAGTTATTTTCTTAGGATAATACTGTGTAGTAAAGCAGATACAGTGATAATTTCAGCACAAGTACATGAATCATACTGCACGGCACCCCCAATGTATCTAGACACTGAAACTTTGACTTCAGCAGCCCAAACACATGCTGTGTGATATTTTTTGTTTGAGTGTGTGTGCTTCATTATAGTGTTCTTCCATGGCTTTGTGTGCATTTCTTAGGGGTGTCATCAGCCATGGTTTGAGTGCACCCCCATCTGTGCTTTTCTGAAGAATGTGTTCTCATAAGTATAGGAATTCAATACATGGACACAAAATCTGCAAAATGTGATACAATAGATCACACTCAATGAATGACTTTAAAATCACAATTTTAGATTAAATAGCATGGCTTCATAGGTTGATAGATAAGTACTAGGCTAGCTGCCATTGTGGGCCTTCTGGGATATCCCCCCTGGAAAACCTCTGGTAGAGGTACGAGTTGTGCCAGACATGGGAGTCATGGTAACTGCCAGGGTTGCCAGCACATTCATCCAGGATGATTCCCTTAGCATTACACATGACCTGGCAGTTTATGGAATGGAAGCCATTTCTGTTTATCTAGACACTTCTCTGTTCCCCGAGTGGTGCTTTGATCTCAGTATGTGTGCAGTCTATGGCTCCCAAGACTTCAGGTAAGTGTGCTACTGAGTAAAAATCCTGCATAATTGTAGCCCTGTCCTTTGGGGTATGGGGAAAATATATGTAGTCACTGGCATGCAGTAGCATATCATTCAGGAATTGATGTAGGATCCTGGATACCATTGCCTGTGACACCCCCAGCGTGTCTCCTGTTGATCTCTGGAAGGTTTCTGTGGCTAAAATTCTGAGTGCTACACATGCCTTGTTCTCCACAGTATTGGTTCCTCTCAGTTCTCCATTGCTCTCAGTTGAGGATGAGGTCTATTGCTTAAACTCTGAGTTGTCACAGTCTTACCTAGGGAAACTGGCTAGGCTTAAAATGGCCCACAATGGCAGCTAGCCTAGTACTTATCTATCAACTTATGAACCTATGCTATTTAATCTAAAACTGTGATTTTAAAGTCATTCATTGAGTGTGATCTATTGTATCACATTTTTGCAGATTTTGTGTCCATGTATTGAATTCCTATACTTATGAGAACACATTCTTCAGAAAAGCACAGACTCATAATTTTGATATATGTAATATTTGAGAAGAGCCTTCAGAATACTCATCACAGATATCCACATTATGAAGTCTGTGAAATATCACAGATTACATCTTCCAGATTTCCACATTTACTGTAAAAAGAGTGAACTTTTGTAAAGTTGTGAAAAAATTACCACCAAATTAAACAGCAAAACATCAATCTGATGTCAATATTTTGTTGCAAAACTTTCAAACTTTCCAGCTTGTGAGTCTCTTTTATGGAATTTGAAGCAATATTCTATCATTCTTTCTTAAAGGATTCATTTGTACAGTAGCTATGTGATATGATGCTTTCTGCCTGAAATCACTTTGAAGCAAAATTGTGGAAGGCACATGTTCTGGATGTGAAAACCCATTGATTTATTTATTTTTTTTTTTGGTGTAAAAATGCTGTACTTGAAGTTAAAGGAAGCATTTGCAAAATTAAACAAAGAGCACCAACTTTGACAGTTTGCAATGTCTGACAGCAAAACAACGAGAATATTCAGGGGATCATCACTCAGTTTCTAAGGTGTTGTAGATGGCATTTTGCAACTTTGGTGTAAAATATTGCATTTTAGTAAAGTTATCAGGAATTTTTTGACAAATTCAATACATTCTCATAATGTAGATAACTAATAATAGTTTGGGCCAACACTTTCAAGAATACTCATTTTATGAGTGTATGCCATCAAGATCTAAGTGCCATTTTGCAATTCTATCTTAAAATGTAATTTCAACCTCAATGTACAAAATTGCACTTCCTGTCCAAGAATCACCTTTTGGGGCAGATTTGTATAAAGAAAATGCAAATGTTCATAAGTTCCTGTAGATGGTTGCAAATGTGCTGTTCAGCTTTGATAACATCATTAGGGAAACTGTAAAAGTATCTACAAGCACTGCACCTATGAGGAAAAAATACAGGCAGTTAGAAGAACAAGAAAAATAAATGATCCTCAAAGCAAGGCATCCCAAGGTCAGTACAGTTTATATTATTCCTTGATTAGCTAATTTGGCTGATTGATTTACTGACTGACTGACTGACAAAATACACCAATGAGTACAGGACTTTTAAACACTACAGACAATGAAGTGTTACCACCTGGGTATAACATACACAGGCTAAATCATGTTTCCAGGAAGGGGGGGGTACGAATGCTCTACAAATCTGAGTTGAATGTGACCATAGCTGTTAATCAACCACCTCAGATTAGTAATTCAGAAATTCTTGCTACCAGACTGCAAATTAACAAAAGTAAATACATAAACATCATCTGTATGTACATTCCCCCGAGTAATAATATAGCCACACTTGAAGACACTCTACACTGGCTAGCATGTCACTACCCCCAAGAAACCCTACTGTTTGGAGACTTTAACATAGACTGGGGCACCTGTTCTTTAGAGTCCCCTACTACCCACTTTAACCTGCTTGCATTTTCGCAAATTATAACTACCCATACCAGGCTAGGTAAACCCAACCAAAAGGAAAGCATACTCGACTAGATACTCATAAATAGTAACTCCCAACTGTACAATGCTGGTATCCTCCCTGTTGACCTAAGTGACCATCTTCTCACTTATATAGCTAAGCAGAAAGTCAATAATCCACAAATAACCTTGCTCAGAAAAGTCAGAAAGAAAAATGACTTTGACCCTACCGAATTCCAGCAGGAACTTAACTCCTGTAATTGGTCTATGCTAACTCACTTTCACTTCCCTTTGGAGGAGGCAGTTGTATATTTCAACAATAAATTTCTTGAAATCCTTAACTGGCATGCACCTGCCCATTTAAAGTGAACTAAAGCAAAAACTGCACCATAGCTATCTAAAATGTCTTGACTAAAAATTACTAACAGAAACAAACTTTGGGCTCTATGGCACTCTACTAAAGACCCCCACGATCAAGTTAAATACCGACAAGCTAAGAATGAAACTACAAAATCTATCGTACAAGACAAAAAACAATACTACTGTAATTTACAGACAGTCAACCGGAACAACCCTCAGAAGTTCTGGGCAGGTCAAAATAATCTGCTTCATCCTGGTAAAACTTCCACCCCGATCCCTGCTGGTACCACTGATAAATCCCCTGAGGATATCTTGGACAGTTTTAATTATTTCTTTACCAAGACAATTCAAGCTGTAGCTAGACAATTACCTTCTAGCTCTCCTTGCCCTGATAGTACCACCCATATAAACTTACTCTCATTCAGCTTCCAACCAGTGTGCACATCATTTATTTGCACCTTAATCAAAAAATTAAAACTCACCACTCTCTCAGCTGACCAACTCCCTGCAGAATACCTTCAAAAATCAGCTGATGCTATTGCTTATCCAGTTTAAATATTAATTAATCATACCATAGCTGAGACTAAAATTCCCACCGTTAGGAAAACATTCTATGTTATCCCACTACATAAAGAAGGTTCCTCCACTGAATTCTCCAACTACAGACCGATAACTATACTTTCTCCACTTGCAAAGATCATGGAAAAATGTATACACAAACAACTCATGCACCACCTAATCCAGAATCACCTCTTGGCTAATACCCAACATGGCTTCCATCCACACCATAGCACGACCTCAGCCCTGCTAGCTTTTACTAATACTATTAATAATAACTGTAACAATAACAAAATATCCTCAGCCCTCTTCTTGGATCTTTCTAAGGCATTTGATATGGTGGATCATCATCTATTATTTCACACCCTGCAGACTTTCTGCCTAGATTCTAAAGCCCTTCAATGGTTTAAATTCTACCTCAGTGGGAGGCAGCAGACTGTTCTCTGGCAGAATAAGCTCTGTAAACTATTACCTAACACCCTTGGTGTTCCACAAGGCTCCATATTAGGGCCCCTACTGTTTTCCATCTTTATTAACGACCTAAATATCGTCATCCCTAATATCAGCTGTATCCAGTACGCTGATAACGTCATCCTGATTTGTTCAGCTACATCTCCTGTGGACTTGAGATCTGCTTCCTAGTCCACCTTTAATACTATAGAAAACTGGCTCTCTGAATGTCGATTGTTACTAAATCTGCTATTCTCACCCACACAAAGGTCCACTGCTTTTACCTTCACCATAAATGCAAAAGATGGGACAATAATCTCCCCTGACCCTTCTACAAAACTACTAGGCGTCATTATTGATAATAACCTAAAATTTGACCTACACGTAAACCAATTGATCAAGACCATCAATACAAAACTTGGGTTACTATACAGAATTAAAGCCTTCTTAACCCCTCCAGCTAAGATCATCATAGCCCTCTCTCACCTACTCTCAACACTTCTATATGCTTCCCCCCTTCTCTCTAATCTAAACAAGTCTGTACTTAACAGACTGTCAACATGTTACAATCACATTGCTAGGTTTGCCACAGGTCTGCCTTTTAGAACACACCATTGCATCAACCTTAAACAACTTGAGTGGCTAGAACTTCCCTGTCTTATTCAATTTAACCTTCTAATTTTGGTCAAGAAAATCCTCCATAACCCAGATAATACACCAGCTCTTAAGAATATCATCACCCCCTATAACAATCCGAGACTGCTTTGCTCCTCAAACAAACTACTAATTCAAACTATCAAAACTAACAATGTAGCCAGTGACTGCCTCTTTGCAAACTCTATTGGTAGAGTTTGGAACCTACTCCCAGCTGATATCACATTGCTCTCCTCCCTAACCCAATTTAAAATCAGACACACTACATCTGGCTCTAAACTGGCTTTGCTACTGTAACAAGCCTGGCTAACTCTTATCTTAAATGTTAATTACTAGTCAATTTACTGCAAATTTTTCCCCTGACTGTAACCTGGGGTAACTCTAACCTGAGAACTTGCTTTTACATTCTTTGTACATATCAAATCTGTAAATTTCTTCATTGTTTTAATGTTATTGTTTGCTTTGGAGCTTTTCTCCCTGGACCTCCGCTGAAAATGGACATGATTCTAGTTGGACTATCTCAGTTAACAAATGAAAAATAAATAAATAAATAAATAAATAAATAAATTCTTGACTAATGCAGTCCTGCCTCTTTAGATATACATCATGTCCAGTTGGTCATGCAATGTGTCCTAAGTTGGTCATGCAATTATTGCAAGTTTTTTTTAAAGTGCTGTTATAGCAGACTATTTTTGTAGAATTGCTATACAACAAGTTTTCCTTTTTTGGTAACAAGTACAGAGTAATCATTTCTTGCTTCAGCTTGCTTTGTCATCATATGTTCTTACTGCTTAATTGTCTTATCATAACATTTCTAATAAGAAAGAGTATTTATTATTGTTACAGCTGCAGTTTACATTATGGCTACTGTTGAATAATTCAGAATTAATGAAAATTTGCAACTTACAAAGTAATACAATGCAAAAGCTTATTAAAAACTTCATATAAAGCCTACAACTTGTACATGCAAGGCACACCTGTTCCTGTCATTCATTCTATAGATAATGTATGAAATAGAATAATATACATTTCCTGATTCTTTGATGTTTATGGCATATATGTACATTTTACAGATCATGTATTTTACATTATTTCCATTCTTCACACATATAGTTTAGGAATGTTTTGATAGAAATAGAAAAGTAGTGATTAATGCATGTTTTATACAACTCCTAATAGAAGAGTCATTCCTGCTGTTACAATACATAGTGTGTGTCAGTGTGTGACCCTTGTTTCAGGCTGCTGTGACCTTTCCATTCTATTTTTTCCTAACAAGTAACTGAGCTAAAATTTCTAAAAAAAAACCTGCAAAATCTTATAGCTAACTTGCATCTGTTGTCTGACATTTGATTATTAGAGGAATTATTTTCAACATAAATATTTGCTTATATTAATAACTATGCCTTGATAAAGAGAGGAATTATTCATAAGCACTATCTTATCTTGGCTGATGCTCTTTTAGCCAGGCATTGTATTTCCATGCAGCTTTGCATTATTTTATGTCTCTGGCATTCACATAAAAGATTGTTCACACATGCTGCTCAGAGAAGATTTCTGTAAGCTGGTGTCCCAACATTGCTTGAGATCCCAATGCTATAACAGTTCTCCCTGAACAGACATGAGAACTCATGTTTGTTGATTTTGTTCAGTGAATATTATCAAGCTTTATTGGTTCAGAGTACTTCATAAATCGTACAATGTCTTGGACCTGATGCATTTGGTCCACTGGCAAAACCTGTACTGCTTGCCGTTTTACACATTAAATTCCACACTTGGTGACAACAATTACAAGGCTTATGCATCCTAAAATGCCAACTATAAACAGTATAAGCTGCATTATTTTTCCTTCCCAGGCACTGACAGAACCACTCAGCCAAGAGAACCATGTTTCTTTTCTATTTGTGCTTTTTGAGCAATTTCCTCAGTTATTTTGAGGTGTCTCCTGATTTCAGGTTCATTATCAGGAATATAAATACAATATTCCTCTCCTACCAATGCACAAAAGTTAACGCCATGTGGTTTTGTAAGACCATAGTTTTTATGGTAGTCATTTCTATGGTAACTTTTAATTCCTCTAATAGACCTGCCAGTTTTTTTTTTTAATTTCCCAAATAGCTTTTCCTTCTCCATAGAATGGAACGATTGATTCTCATGCAAGGACATCATTTCATGCATCCATTTTTTTCTATGTCAATATATCTTCTTAATCTAACATTTCTAATATTAGAATAAGACAATGTAGTATGTCCAATGGATGGAATTACATGTCCCAAATAACAAAATCCATTCCAGTTCTCAGGAAGCCATTTGTTAGTTCTTTTACCACATATGTAATATATGCCTGCTTGAATCAGAACCATCCATGTAACCCAGTGTTTAGTTTTAGATTTTTTCCCCTAAATGTCCAGCAAGTTTTATTACTAAAAACATTCAAAACATTGTACTGGCATTTCGGGTAGCATGAATAATACTACAAGGACTTTTCCCAAGAAATGGGTAATTACTTGTTCCTTCTCCTCGTAAACAAACATCATTAGTTACATTTGTATGGACAAGCCTCAAGAAAGGATGTGTCTTTGGGAAAGAGTTATATCTTGGAACCCAGTCTTGATTTGTGAGGTTCAACATTTCCAGAAGGGTAAATGGAATAGGTCGTAATGGAATTCCACTGTTTGCATCTTGTGGTATCTCAGCACAGATCCAACATTGTTTAGCATTCAAGGTTTCTGAGCACATTTGTAGTGATTTGGTAAAGGTATTGAAGTTTATCCTTCCTTGTATGGATGAGTACAAACTTGTCAGGATCACAATTAATATCAGGATTTTCATGGTTTGATATTTACTGGAAGAGAAAAGAATCATGTTCTTTTAGTTATATCTGATACTATGTCCCTTTATATAAATTATTACATTTATAAGTTATTCAGTTTTCATGTCTCCATTTTAATCTTTTAACATGATCTTTATGAATCCAAACATATTTTGGTGGCTGATTTTTATATGGATGGATTTGTACAGCCACTAACCCCACTTTGGTAACAATGTAGGGTCTTCTCCATTTTGAATCCCATTTACTTGTGTTTCCAAACTGACGGACCATTACAAGATCTTCTTGTTCCAATTGTACCTCCCTTGATTCCCAAATCTCATTTTGCTTACACAGTTCTAGATTATGGGCTTGTCCAGCTTCCCAGACTCTCCCTTTTGCCTAACTGATTTGGTCTTGGAGCTGATCCCACAATTTTGTTTCTTCAAATGGCATCCCATAAGCGATTTCTCCTGCTTGTAAATTCATAGGTCAACCCGTCATTAGTACATATGGAGTTAACCCACATCCCTGAGGAGAATTTCGCATCTTAATCAAAATGTTGGGTAAATGTTTTACCCAATGAGTCCCATACTCAGAAATCATTTTTTTTAATCCTTCCTTCAGAGTTCTATTAGCTCTTTCGACTTTTCCAGAACTCTGAGGATGGTAAGGAGTATGAAACCTTTCCTTGATTCCCCAAGTTTTACACATTTGTTTTGTCACTTTTCCGCTAAAGTGAGTCCCTTGATCACTATGTATTTCTCAGGGCACTCCCCATGTTGGAATGATCCTTTCACTTATTATTCTAAGTACTGAGTTTGCATCTTCTTTTTTTGTTGGATGAGCTTCCACCCATCCAGTATATTCATCTATCAAAGTAAGTAAGAAACGAAACCCTCCTGGTGCTGTTGGAAGAGGTCCTACAATATCCATTTGTACCCTTTTCCAGGGTCCCAATGCTTGTGGGAGTCTATTTTGTTTTCTCCTATTTTGTTTTGCCACATTGTGCATGGCACATATGACACATCTATCTACATGATTTTGGATGTCTGTTGTCATTCCTTCTCATTTAAATCTAGAACTAACAATTTGTTGTAGTCTTTCCCTTCCTGGATGACCTAGTAAATTATGATAATAAGTTAACATTTTTCCTGTTTCAGGCTCAATTGTTTGTAGTCTATCTAAAGGACCTTTTTTGAATTCTCCTGGTACTGGCCAAGGTTCTGGAAATCTAACCCATTTCCATTCACTTCCTTGTATTATTTCAAATTCTTCTATTTCTCTTTCTTAATGACGTCTGGCTGTTCTCTTAGAATTTTTACTAAGATTCCTAACTGCTGATTATCTTTGTTTTTGAATTTAAGGTCATATGAGCACCTTGTTCAAATTCAGGACCCCATAATGGCTTCATTTCATCTGTTACTGTCACTGTTACTCCACATACAAGTACGTGTTATGATGATCCCATCACACTGGATTTGGGTAATTTTGCCTACCTCATTTTCCACTCTATGTTCATACTCTGTGCACTGATCATTACAAACGTAAGCTGTACAATGTAAAGGTAAATAATTAAGAGGTAAGTCCATTTGTATTTGGCACTTATTCAAAATATTTTGTACCATTTCCCTTATTTGTTTTTCTTCTATGTCATTTGTTTCCCATGCCCAGTATTGAGGAAATTTTTGTATTGGATAAGTTTCTTTGGAGTCAAGGGCCCCTTCTTTTGCTAGCTGATCTACTGTTTTATTAGCCTGACTGTGTACCTCATTTTTGGTGTGAGCTTTGACCTTATTTATACTCACTGTAGAAGGATTGTCATCTTTTATCAAGCTCCAAATTTCTGTCAACACTTCCTGATGACTGATTGGTTTATTATCAGCTGTAACCAAACCTCTCCTTGCCCAAATGGGAAGAGATGATGTTAAGACTCGGGCTATATATTCATTGTCTGTATAAATGTTTACAGGTCTGGGCAATAACAAGGCTTGTTTAACTGCTTCTAGTTCAGCTCGTTGTGCTGAACATCCCCCTGGGAGATTACCCTTCTTGTGTTCTTTGGTCTCTGCATTGTATATTGCCCATCCTGTCACAAAACACCCTATTTCAATGCTCCAGAATCTGGCTCCATATATATATATATATAATTATGGTGCTCTTCAATAGTTTGGGTACCCACCCTTTAAGTGTTCTTCATTTTCTAAGTCAGGACACTCATGAGATGTCCCTTGGCAATTAAACAGTTCTGGTAAAAACTTAATCCGAGGGACTTCTACTCTCATTCCTCCTTCCTGACTTGCCAGATTTGCAGTGATTCTACCAAGTCATGCATTATTCATGCCCTTTGGATTTACTTCTAACATGTATTTCACTGGAGTATGTTTGGTCTGTAGCACAATTGGAGAGCCATGAATCATAAGGCATGTTACTTCAGTACACCATTCTGCTATGATGGCTTGCTTCTCACTTTCTGTCATTCCTTTCTCAACTGGACTCATAGATCAGGAATAATAACCCAAAACCTGATATTGAGATCCTCTCTTTTGCAACACTATTACCATCATAGTTAGACCATTGTGTCCACACTGTATGATGAACTCTTTATCTCTTTCTGGGACACCCAAAGCAAGTGCAGAAATGAGTTCTTCCTTGACCTTAGAGAAAGCTGCTAGTGACTCATCATTCCAAATTGAGAAGTTCATCTTCCTTTTTGTTTCCTTTAAGCATATTAGTCAAGGGTTTGCTTTTCCTGTATAATCTGGTATCCATTACCTTGAATATCCAAAGATTCCTAAGGCTTGGTGTAACCCTGTGATAGTAACTGGAATTGGTAACTGTCTGATTAGTTATTTTTTGTCTTCATTAATGCTTATTTGTCCTATTGATACCGTGACACCCAAGAAGGTAACAGAATCTTTCATAAACTGACTCTTTTTAGGGTTCAGTTTTAATCCTGATTGTCTTATTGCTTCGAAATTTTCTGCTAATGCATTTAAGTGCTACTTTTCAGTTTCTGTTCCTACAAGTATGTCATCCACGTATTGAATAATAGAAGGTCTACATTCTACTTTTACTATTTCCTGCATTACATTATGAAAAACTGTTGGAGCATTACGGAAGCCATGAGGCATTATTGTCCAAGTATACTGTTGGCCTTCTGCAGTGAAAGCAAATTTCCATTGTGAGTCTTTATCTAGAGTAATACTCGAGAAACCATTACTCACTTCTAATGTGGAGAAACTTTTCATTTTTTCCTGAATTTGAGCAATAAGATCAGGCATGCTTTCTACTATTGGTAAAGAATGAGGTATCACCTTAATAAGTTCTCTGTAATCAACAGTAAGATAATAACATCCATCTGGCTTCTGTACAGGCCAGTATAGAATATTAGCTGATGAATTAACTTTTCTCACTACCCCTTGTGCTTCTAAAGCTTTCACAGTATTCTGCCGCTTTCTTTACTGGATATTGTTTTATAGGTTTATTGGGACTGCCTCTTACTTTAAGAATAAAGTCAGGGACTTGTCCACAATCATTCCTATGTTTGGCAAAAATATCCTGATAGCAATAAATTAGCTGAGACATGTTTTACTTTGGTGTTTTTAATAACTCAGCTAAATCATACTGTCCTGGGTCTTTGACACTGTATTTGCATAATGCTTCAGATATGATTAATATTTCATTTAATTGTCCCTTAATCAATTCTCTGTTACACAAATCTATAATGTAAACTCTTTGTTTTAAGATATCATTTCCAATGATGTTTTGTAGATGAGGACCTGATAACCATGCATGCTGGAAGGTGTCTTCCCCTATCTTTTTTTCTACAGAGAGACTTACTTGAGCTTGAGAGATTTTTCCTCCCAACCCTTGCAAGTTTATAGTTCTTGTTCCTGGGAATGTTCTTGTAGTAATGCTAATTGCAGTTTCTGTATCTATTAAATACATATCTAAGTGGTCTCTTACCCAAATTTGAGCATGTGGCCTTGGTGTTCTTTTTCTTTAATTTCATTATGTAAAGCTGTTAGTTCATCTGCTGTCTTTTTTACCTCGCTCTTGAGATGAATTTCTTGATAGCTATGTCTCCAACTCATAATTTGGTTTTGATCAAAGATCTGATCATAATCCTGTTCATTTGCACTGATGAAATGCCCTCACTGTCTGTGTTAGTGTGAAGGGTAAAGGCTATCAGGTGATGGTGGTGATGAGCTACAGTGGTGGATGGGGGATTTTGTTTGAGTTAGTGATGGTAAACATATTAATGTAACTTGAGTCATTCATTGGTCATTAGTGTATACTCACGTCGCATGTTAAAAGCTTCAATTACAATGTGACACAGATAGAAGGAACAGAAGTAAATTAAGCAATGGAAAGAGTGGCAGGCAAAGAAAAGGGGTGACACATGGACTTACACTAGATACAGGAAATTACACTTTCCACAAGGGTTACATACCGAGTGCAGTATTGTGGGGGAGAAAAATGTAAGATATTGAAAACAGATATTCTTAAAATAACTTTGAAGTGTAAGTTTTGCTAATGAGGAACTTAAGTATGCCTGAGGCTAACTGAAATGACTGCAGCCTAAACAAAGGCTCAAATAATTCTTCATGAACAAGAAACAGGTTTCAAACAGTTTGCACAAGTAAGAACAGTATTAGACCTTGTGTTTTCAATTTATGGCAGAGGAAGAAATTCTCAAATTTGTAAGGGAGAAACCATGTGGTGACTAGCAATCACCAAACAGTGCTCTACACCATTATCTTCACTATACAGTAGTGTGAATCAAAAGTAGTGGATTATGCACTTTGGCAAAACTGGCTAGTGCCTTAGAAGTATCCTAGTTAACGGACATAAGGGCATAATGAAAGTGCAGAAAGCAATTAGGATACATCCATATATGTCTGTGTGGCATAGACAGATGAAGCCCTGTGACCCAGATGCCCTGAGTTTTATTAACAGCTTCAGTACTGGAATACTATGCAGGAAGTGGGGTTTGGAGTGAGTTGTAATATAGGTAGGCCTATTCTAGGGAAGGGAAGTATGGATATAAGGTATAATTCCCAGGAGGTGGAGGCTTGCTACAAGCTGTTGACAAGGGGAACATCAGACTATTCCCAGCTAGTAGTGGCGGTTTTCAAGGGACATGTGCAAGGGCACATTCAAACATGAGGAGAAGGGTAACAGATACTCCACAGTGCTGCAGTGTTATCATCACCATCAGAGGATGTGGTTAGAAGTAATAGAGAATACCCATTTGATGGTGATGATAACACTGCAGCACTGTGGAGTACCATCACCATCAGAGGGTGCAGTTAGAAGTATTAGAAAATACCCCTCTGATGGGGATGACAGCACTGCAGCACTGCAGAGTACCATCACCATTAGAGGATGTGGTTACAAGTAATAGAAAATACCCCTCTGAGGGGGGTGATGATAGCACTGCAGCACTGTGAAGTACATTCACCATCAGAGGGTGCAGTCATAAGTAATAGAAAATACCCCTCTGATAGTGATGCTAACACTGCAGCACTGTGGAGTACTATCCTCATCAGATGGTGCAGTTAGGAGTAATAGAAAATAATCCTCTAAACCCCCTAACACCTTATTCATGTGCTTTTGCCCCTGACTCACAACACATTACCTCACCAAAAACTTTCCCTAACAGTATATACAAGCACACACATACACACGTATGCATACAGTCTCCCACCCCTAATATTGAAACTTTTTGTATATCTGAAAGTATCAACACTTCAAAGCCCACTTAACATAACATTAAGCACATCACATGCACCAAGGAGCAGCAAGCAGTCCTGTGTTTGATATCTCCAGCAACTGACTTGCAGAGATTTTGTTAAATGACTACAGTAAGCTCTGTTGGCAAAATTTGCATTCACCAGAGTATACTGCAGCCATTTCCACATGTAAATTTATCTAAGGTTCTTTGGATGCTATGCATAGGCCCCAATCACCTTGAGGTGAGCAAAGGTCTGTAAGTAAGAAAATCTGAAGTTCACTTTACATTATGCTTTCCATAACCTCAGGAAACTGAAGGCAAAAAGAAAACTGTATGATAGCTGAAAGAAAATAACGGATTCCTCTTCTAAAAGTCAGGTGTTAATGTGGGTATTTGTTCAGGAGGTGCTAAAGAATATAGTTTTGTGAATAAATCTGAGTTTTGTTTTTGACTTGGATACTGGCTTTGCTGTGCCATTTGTTCTCATTTTTACTCCAATGTTATTTTACTTGCATTAAATTTTCTTCTAGTTTTAAACAATTTTAAGTTAGGGCAAACATCAGTTTATATTAATTGCATTGTGAGGCCTAGTGTAGGCTTTTAATTGCTTTCTGAACTAAGGAAGGAGCTGAACAACTGATTTTTTCAAGGTTGTCTTCACAGTGTTGCTAGAATAGATTGCTGTGTGAATAAAGCAGATTTCATTCCACCATGGTGTTATTTTATATAACGTCTGTTCTTTGAGTAAAAAAAAAAAGCATTAGCAAGGACAGAAAGCAAATGTTGCTTTATAAAGCCATTAGTAACTTTGCAGTTGCTACGTGTTGCCTGTTAGAAGATGGACACCTGACTTTTGTGGCTAATTAACAAGGGGATCAGGTAAACGTTTCCACAGGGAGCTACCAAAACACCCCCCATTTGTGACACATTCGGATTTCTGGCATTGGATAGTATACTAACATAACTTTAAATCTCACTCCCCCCATTTTCTCACATTCTCTTTCAATTCAAAAGGGAAAAGAAAGGGAAATTAAAGAGCATAGAAAAAGTAAAAAAAAAAAGTACACCCCTCACCTCTTGTCTGTCTCAGGTTTTACATTTTCCTATCTCTCACTCTTTCTCTCTCTCATCATAAGTCTTCTCTATGCTTCTCCTTCATTGTATGTATTAGAAATATCATAACAGCAGATCATTTCTATTTAATATGAATATTAATGTGTTTATAATCACCTTTGTGTACACTATACATGCGACCCTGCAAATGTTTAGCAGTTTATTTCTTTGCTCCTGGACTGGGTCTAAATATAGTCCATTAGAATCAGTGCACTACTTGCCCTGATAAATAAATTCAAATATGTGCATACATACATACATACATACATACATACATACATGCATGCATATGCACATATTTATCTCAGGTCACACACCCTGCTCCAACTTTATTTTTGATACCAACAGATGTTGAGATATCTGCTCCTATTGCTAAATTAATTTTGGTAACACTGGTACAATCTGTTTACTCATTCAAGTGAATGCTACAAGACCACATGTTACAGCCTGATCTTTTTCTGTCATGCCCATAACTCATCTCCATTGGCCACAGCTGACAACATATCTTCATCCCAATTGCTCTATGATTACCTAGGACATCAGCATTGTCGCATAACCTGGTATCAACCCACAGGAGGTAGATCTATTCTCCTTGGATGGAATGAGTCTCTCAGCTATGCTGACCACAGTGTTCTGTGGCTGTAGAGTATACAGGACAAGTGGGAGCTCTATCATATCATAAACAGACAGTTGGAGCAGCTGCTTGTGTTTTAGGCTATACCTCCCAGGATTTGTTGGCTTAAATTCAACTATGCATGCAGCAAGATGTTATGAAGCAAGCACACTACCGCTGTGGTGATATGCCCCTTTCTGATTTCCACCTATATGCCTGCCCAGCTGTTGGTGATCGTCTGAACTCCTGGTTACATCAAGAGCAGACAACAGCATACCCAGTACATCTTCCTCTTGCCACCTTCTCTGACAAAGGGGAGCAGCTATTTCTGTGTCACTCTCCACCACCAATACCAACACCAACACCATTATCATCAACTTCCCTAACACCAGGGCCACCAGCTAAGCCCAGATCATTTTAGTTGCATTAAAGACTTTATCAATCTGCACCACTGCAGACTCTGCTTGGAGTAATCGAATTCTATTCACTCTCCCACAAATATTTCTACACCTGAGCCTGCTGCCCTACTCATGCCATCTGCTGCATAAGAAATGAGTCTCACGGATGAGTTAACAATGTAATTCAAGGTAGCAAGCTGAGCATTGACTTTCTCTGCCACTGCATCAGCTACAGCCCCTTGGAGGGAGTCTGATAATTCTTTAATCAGGTCCCTCTGCAGTTGTAGTTGAATCAAATGACAATAGTCACCAATGGCTCTGGTAAATCCACCTCACATCTGGGAACCCTGTATATCACAAAACATGAGTCACAGGATGAACAAGTACAACAAGATGTGAGGAGATAGCTGTCCACAGCATTAAGGTAGAAGACTGACGTTACTTTCTTATTATTTGTGAAAAATATAAAATAAAAAACACTTAAACATTGCAATATTAAGCAATAGTAATGAACAATTCATGGTTATATGAAAATTGAACAAGACATATTAGTGAAGCAGACAGAGGCAGTCCAAAGTAATATGGCATACAGAAAGTCTGAGGAAAGGCAGAATACTGAAGAGGCACAAAACAGGATAGGGAAGGGCTATTACTGACTACTGTAGAGCTTAATGACTGTGAATACGGACATTTAAAGATCGAACAGCTGTCAGATGGCATGAAGACTAAGCACTACACAGAGGGAAAAACTATTCTCCACATCTATAGAAAAAATCCACTCCCATATGGGATAGTTCCGCTAAGTACAGGATAATATAAGAAATTGTTACAAAGTCCCAGAAATTGATACAGCCAGACATATTTATTTATTTATTTATTGGCATTTGTTAACTGGGTTGGTCCAACTGGCTTGCGACCCATTTTTAGTGGAGACCCAAGGAGAAAAACTCCATTCAAAGACAGTTTACAGTAATTTACAGTAGTTAGAACTATTTTAAGTCCGAAGAATTACAAAACATATTGTTAAACAGGAACTTCAAGACACAACATAGAATGCATGCCCAAGGAAATACACCTAATGTTTTGCAGAGAATAAACAATATACTTACATATTTACATAAGAATTTTATCCAGCAGCATATTTGATTGAGTTTGGAAAGTATCTGCATAGTATGGTACTAGATGAAAGGGGAGGGATCATTTAGAAGTATATAAAGGGTATGGGGTGCTTAGGTTGAGTCTTGACAAGGGCAAGTTTTGGAGTTAAGTAGAAGTTTGAGTTTATTTTTAAAGTGTGATGGGTGGGTGATGGATCATATGCCTAGGAGAAGTTTGTTCCAAGCATGGGCAGCAGAGTATTTAAATAGAAGTTTGCCTACTGTTTTGCTGGGTTGGTAGGTGTGGAGTAGTTGCTAATTAGAGGTACGGGGGGTCCGAGGTGGAGAATAGATAGAGACAAGAGAAGAGAGAGCTCTACATGATAAAGGTTTATAAAATGGAGTGTAACATTTGAAATTGTGATACCAGTAGTTGTTGAGTTAGTTCAAGCCACTGGAGAAAGTACAGGGCAAGGCAGTGATGTGCACTGAATGAAAAGTTTGTGATAAATCTAGCTACCTTATGGTAAGTTTGTTGAAGTTTATTCAAGGTAGTGGTCTGAATGTTAGTAAGAACTGGGGCAACATATAGTAGGGAGAGGAAGAGGCGTGCCTGAGCAAGGAAAAGTCTGGAATTTGGGGTTAGACATTTTTTGTTGCGATACAGTAAACCTAGTTTCAGGTGTGTCTTTTGTATGCATTGGAGTCTGTGCAGGTTGAATTTGAGTTCACCATCAATGATGACTCCCAGGAGTTTCAAGTGGGTTTCGGATTGGATTATTGCATTGTTAGAGGATTTAATAGTAAAGGCGGATTTATGTTGGGCAAGAGAATGGGGAAGAAAGAGCAAGCATTTGGTCTTCTTAGGGTTAAGGATAAGTAGGTTATCAGACAACCACTGTTCAGTGGATAGATAGGCATGCTGGGTTAGGGTATGAAGTTCAGTGATGTTTTTAGAAATGGAGATGAGAGTTGAGTCAGCGTATTGGATGAGGAAGGACTGTTTACAAGATGTATAGAGATTGTTGGTGAAGACATTAAGTAGAAGGGGACCTAAGATGGAACCTTGTGGTACTCCAGTTGGGACAGGAATGAATGAAGAGAAGGATGAGAGACATTTAACAAATTTCTGTCTGCAGGATAGGTAACTGGAAACCAGACAAGGGATGTGGGAGACATGTTGAGATTAGCAAGTTTGGATAGCAGTAGTGGGTGGGAGACTATATCATAAGCTTTGGAAAGGTCTAGGAAGAGACAAGATATGAGTTTGTTGTTATCTAGGGCCTCAGTGATGTTATGAGTGAAGGTTAGGAGGGCAGTAGTTGTACTATGGTTAGGACGGAAGCCGTGCTGAGTGGGAGTATGAAGGTTGTGCTTGAGGTAGTTAAGAAGCTGTGAGTGAATGCATTTTTCAAAAATCTTAGAGAGGGGGTATATGATGGTGATGGGTCAGTAATTAGATGGATCTGTAAAGTTTCCTCCTTTATAAAGGGGAATGGTAAAAAAAAAGATTTCCATAGGGTAGGAACAGTTTATTCTTGAATTGATCTATTGATTAGAATAGATACAGGATAGGCAATGGATTCAGCAGTAAGTTTGAGGAAGGTAGGAGATAGGTTGTCAGTGGATGGAGAACAAGGTTTGAGCTTTAGAAGAAGAGATCTCATGTAGGAAGTAGGAACAGGGTGAAAAGAGAACAGATTTATGTTTGGAGGGTTGGGAGTGGTTGGCAGAGAGGTTGTGCTACATTTGGAAGGTATGAGTTTTTGGTTGTTTTCAATAAAGTGTTTATTGAGGAGGGTAGCAGTTTCTTGAGCGGATGTATTAGAATAAAGGCAAGGGTTTGAGGAAGAGCCAGGAGAAAGAATTTTGTTAAGAGTAGAACAAAACCTCAGAGGGTTGGATTTGCTATTGAGCTGAGTAGAGTTATAGTAAGACTTTTTGTCATTATTAGTTTGTTTCTTTGTAAGATTCTTTAGATGTCTGTATTTGTATAGAAGGGGTAGTTCTTTTGTTTTGATCCAGGCCTTCCAAGCACTATCTCTTTTATGCATAAGGCACCTAGTTTCCTTGGTAAGCCAAGGAGCATAATTTGATTTTATCCTAATCTTTCTTGATGGAGCAAGGGAGTTTAGGATATTCAGGAAAATGCTATTGAACATACTCACTGGGACTTGTCTAAGGATGGACCAGTCTGTACTGGCAAGAATGGAGTTGAATTGGGATATATTCAAGTTAGAGAGTTTATGATAATCTCTGTAAAGGTGAGGTTTTGTAGGTTGTGTGGAGTGTCTTAGGACAGAGATGGGGAGATGATCACTAAGGGAGTCTGGTAAAGTAGTGTGGCTGTGGTAGTGGTGGGGGAGTTAGTGAGAAACTTGTCAATTATGGAGCTGGATGATGAGTTTTTATGGAGGTAGGTGGTGTAAGATATCAGTTGAGGGAAACCATGCAGGATAATACTGAGTTGTGGAGAGTCAGGTGTACGTTTGGACCAGTCTAGGTTGACATCTCCTAAGATGAATGTTTCATAGGGTATATTATGGGAATACCAGGATAGGATATTCTCTAGGATGGACAGATTAATCCCAAGGGGATATAGATCGAGGCAACAGCAAATTTCTTATAAGGGTTAAGGTGGCAGTTTAGGATGCTAAGCTCAGCTGGGTGGAAGTCAGGGATAGGTGTGGTGAAGGGTGAGAGGTTGAGGCTATTAGAGTAGAGGATGGCTATGCCACCTCCTTTTTTTGGGAGTCTGTCAGAGTGAAAGATATTATAGCCAGGTGGGAGTATTTTGTTGTTAGTGATATGTGGCTTGAGCCAAGTTTCAGATAAGGAGAGAATGTGAGGAGTGGTATGGGCTATCCAGGTGTGCAGCTCGGTGATTTTGTTGGTTAGGCTCTGATTATTTATTGAATATATAGGCGTGTTTGGCTAAGAATGACTGTATGAGGCTTGGGATGGTGTGAAGTGTGTGGAGAGGGATGGGGGTAGATGTAGAACTGAGGGGTATGTGAATGTGGGAAGTGGGAGAGGGACATGGGTTGGGGTGAATGTCACCAGAGATGAGTACTTTTTTTGTGAGAAGAGGGATTGTAGTAGTAGGTAAATAAAGTTTGTGTAGCTTTGGTTTAGATTTGCTGGTAGGTGTGAGGATTTGGAATTGAAGCAGTTTATGAAGACATGTGGTGGAGAGGTTGAACAAAGTTGGGCAGTTAAAGTAGGAAGTTGTTGGATGAGTATCATAGGTGTAGGAGGCAGAAGTCTATAAGAGTGGGTAGGAAAGGTGAGAATGATAGGAGGTAAGAGTGGAGAGTAGTAGGAGGAGTGTAGTAGAAATGAGAAGGTGAAGCATATTAGAATGGGGTATAGAGGTTATTGGGTGGGTATACTAGTGAAGAGTATGTAGTGCTGTAGATTATGTAAGAAAGAGGTTATGGTGGGAGTGGTTATTGGCAGGAAGTAGGTAGTGAGTGGATGATGAGAGAGGAAAGAGAGGGAGTGGTTGGTATAAAGGAAATTGTAATGGGGTGGGAATGGGGGTATGGTAAGTGAATGGGGGTAGGGTAGGGGAGTGGAGTGAGCCCGAGCAGCACAAGGGTGAATGGAGTGGGGCTAGCCCGGCTGTAACAGATGCAGGATGGCTGCCAAAAGCAATCAGTAGCAGCTCTTGGCTAGTGAATATAAGGTAAGCAAACAACTAATTGAGCAGGTAACAGAGAAATAATTACAACAGGATAGAGAGCTTTTGTGTGGAAGTATGTTCCAGTGCAGACAGGGCTGACAAAGCCAGTAAGCAAAATGCCAGACTGAGAATGAAGCAGCTGAAAATGTAATTAACTTTTGGTTCAGTTAAATAAAGTCCCTTCTGTTGTAGGTATGCTAGGGGTTGGTTTGCTTGGGGAACATTTCCCTCTGGTGGTCTAAATAGGGAACAAACTGTATGAGCCTATAATATGAATAAAAAGGTCCGTGTGAGTGTGCAAGCCAGTAAAATGAATTCAAGAAATACAGTACAGGATTTACAGTATTCTGTTGGATAGCACCTACATGTAGATGTACTTGGGAGAGTCCATCCTTGATAGCTGGAGGGAGGATTTTGCAGGTTTCTAAGAAGTGAGGTCCAAAGTTGTTAGGAAACAGCAGAAGGAAAGTAGGGGCAGTCTATTTAAAATGGTTGACTACCCGAGATGTAGATGTACATGGGAGAGGCCGTTTTTGATGGCTGGTGGGAGGATTTTGCAGATTTCTAAGAAGTGAGGTCCAAAGTTGTTGAGAAACAGCAGAAGGAAAGTAGATGCAGTCTGTTTAAAATGGTTGACTATCCAAGACGTAGATGTACTTGGGAGAGGCAGTCCTTGATAGCTGGAGGGAGGATTTTGCAGGTTTCTAAGAAGTGAGGTCCAAAGTTGTTGGGAAACAGCAGAAGGAAAGTAGGGGCAGTCCTTGTAAAGTGGTTGACTATCCAAAATGTAGATGTACTTGGGAGAGACTGTCCTTGATGGCTGGAGGGAGGATTTTGCAGGTTTCTAAGAAGTGAGGTCCAAAGTTGTTGGGAAACAGCAGAAGGAAAGTAGGGGCAGTATGTTTAAAATGCTTGACTACCCAAGATGTAGATATACTTGGGACAGGCCATCCTCGATGGCTGGAGGGAGGATTTTGCAGGTTTCTAAGAAGTGAGGTCCAAAGTTGTTGGGAAACAGCAGAAGGAAAGTAGGGGCAGCCCGTTTAAAATGGTGGACTACCCGAGACATAGATGTACTTGGGAGAGTCCATCCTTGATGGCTGGTGGGGGGATTTTGCATGTTTCTAAGAAGTTTAAAGAAAAGGAGAGTAAAAGAGCAGGACCGTGCCTCCCATCTCTCCATAATTTATCAGAATATCCAGATATTTGACTCATATTTTCTGTCTGTTCCTCATAAATTTTTTGTTTTTCTAGAAAATTATTCAGGACTGAAGTCACTAAATAATGACCAAAATATGAGTTTTATACTTCTTATCTACCAGAAAATGCATGCCAATGCAAAACTTGTTATTTTATCAACATTATAAGTTTATAAGAGCTATATTTAAAATTTGTATTTGATTCTGGGCCTCTTCCTCCTATTATTTTTGGCTTGTCCAGAATTCTTACACTAAGAGGTTAAGAAGTATGTGTGGCACACCTACATAGAAGGGACAAGCTACATGAGTAAGGAACTAGTAAGCGCAGGGTCACAACAGTATAGGGAAGGCAGACAACAGAATAAGTAAGAAGAAACAAGTGTAGATTTAAAAGAAAAAAGGAAAGAGAACTGAGGAGGAGATGAGGTAAGTCAGTAAGAACTGGAACATTTTTTTGGGAATTAAAGTTAAGGTAAAGGCTGATTGAAGTGTTCATGGTATGGGACAGTAGTTTGACTCAGGTAATATTAGGCTGGTTTGTGCACTGGATTTGTAAAAAAATAGCAGATCTTTAATGATAATTTTGGAGATTGAGAGAGCAGTACGATGGATAATTAGGTAGGAAAGAGTAGAGTGTGACTAGAAAGGATGGTGCAGCCTGACATCAGACAGGGCAGTGCGGAAAAGGGTTGGAAAATGGACAGCAGAACTTAAGCAGGACTAGTAAACAGAGAAGGATATACGATAGCAACAGTCAAGTGAACAGTGCAATAAAGCAATGGTAAATATGGTAGGCAGGAGTCTACTAGGAGGATAAAGTAAGGTATAATAAAAAAGCAGAGAAGAGTTGCCCAATAGCAAGTTAGGGGGGGGGATGAAAGCAGTGTCAGTGGTGGACAGGGTGAATACAAGACAAGATGGAAACAAGTGAGGAAGCAGAGTAGAATGGAAGAGGGCACTCAACCAGAATAGATGAAGAAGAGACAGCCAGGGACAAACAGGCTGGAAAGGCTAGAAGTAGAATAGGTGTTAGGATATAAGCAAGCAAGACAGGGGACAGGACAGAGTTCACCTATCCTGAGGGAGCAAATGATATGGTGGTTATAGATCTATTAATTATTGCAGGTATTAGTTTAGGGGCAGTGGGTGGACTAGGTTATTAAAAGTGGATACTGCCCCAGCTCTAACCCTTATCAGGAAATCACTAGCAGTATCCAAGCTGGTTATGAAATGAGAGGGACACCAAGCATACAACAGGTAATATAAAATTGAAATCCTCGCAGTATGGAGTATGGAGATAACCATGGAGGTGGTAGCAATATGCATTGCTAAAGGAGTATACTGGCAGCCATTATATGCTTCCTGTATCAAAGTCCAGCAGCGCGAGGAAGGAGACTCTAAGGCTTTTCAGCTGCTGGCTCAGAGACTACAGTATGGAACAGGAGACTAAGATATTGGGTGAGAGGTGGAAAGCATTGGAGGATCATAAATATCTTGGGAAATGCATTGTTAAATCAAAGATTGGGAATGCTATTTAGAGTGGCTGTGCCTTTAAAATGAGACAGACAATGCAACAGAAGAGAGGCTGTCAGGGAGAGAAGAAAGAGCTAGTGGAGAAAGACAGCAAGTGTCTTGTAGGAAATGACAGGAACAAGGAAGAGGATAATAGAGATGGCCTGGACAGTATGGGTGCTACAGTAAACAAAAGCACTAGACGTGAACCAGGTGCTACAGGAGGATGGTATTATGGAGAAAGGAGGATATATAGCAACATAAGATGGTAGGAAGAATTAAACACGCAGGCTAGAAGCAGAGGAAGCAGAAAACAGGAAGAAGGGAACTAAAATAATACTGTGGAGGTAGGGAATAAAAAAATACACTGGTGAAAATGACAGCAGGACATAAGATCAGACCTGGTCAGTAAGAACTAGGGTGATAGAAGTGAAAGGTACAAGGAAATGAGTGTCTTCAAAAGGGAATATGTCAAGCAGAAGTTGGTTATTATTGATCAATGCAGAAAGCCTAAGGTGAAGATGCCTAAACTGAAACTACTTTTATTAGAAAGCAAGATACATGTAGTTGGAGTAAAAGATACAAGACTGAATGACTGGAGCAGATGGGTCATGGTTATACTCTGGGTATATGTGGTTGACAAGGATGAAGGGGATGGCAGTATGTCAGAGACATGCTTCGGAAGGGAGGTGATACAGTAGAATATACTAAAAGCACAAAGGAGCAGATTGAGTATAACGAGGAGAAAAGACTAAATTGGTTCATACCAATACAGTTGCTTGTTCTGGATGGAGAAAATTCAATTCAGACACCAACAAATGTAGGCCTCCCAATGGGAGTACAAATGGTATTGAGTTAATCAGAATAAGAAACAAAAACTGCAGGCAAAAAAGGCTAGTTATGATGTGAGACCTTGGACTAGCGGAGAAGGTGGGGCTGAGTATTCCATCATCCAGTGTAGGAGAGGAGTACACACTGAATTAACTATTCAGCCTGAAATGATATGATTAAAAAAAGAAACAGATGGAAAATGAAAGAGAAGAATCCTTAGTCCTTTTTTCAGTGGGAAAAGATCTTTTGGCTAATTATAACATGCTGCATTGTGATTTGTATTAGCCATGTATAAACAGCTATGAAGTGTCAACTGATATGGGTATAATGTTATATGGGAAATGACTATGAGAGAAGATGGGTACATAAACTAGGATCTGAAAAGGTGAAAGAGTGCAGAGGCTAAGGAAAAGCATAAAACAGTTGGTCAGCAAAGATGTAGGAAAAAGAACTAATGATTTTATATGCAAGGGTAATAAAATACAGTCTTAATTACAAGGGAAGTGAATACCTCTTTAAGAGATAAGAAAGGTGTGGATTGAAGGGCAGTCAATAGAAAAAATATGCAAAGTCCACAAATACAGTAGTGAAGTACACAAGAAGGCAAAGCGTCAGTTGAAAAGAGTCATCAGGAGGAATTAAGGGAAGAAAGAAGGTCTATTTGACTGCATAAGTGAGAAAAAGATGGTAGGGAGAGAAAGAAGTGTACTAGAATAAAAAGGGAAGAAAATCCCTGTTATTTAGTCCCAAACTCTGAACAAGCACTTTACAACAGTGTTCACCTGGAAAAAGAAGGGACTTTACTAACCTCAGAAGTCAGGAAATGGGTAGGCAGAAAACAAACCGGCTGAACAAGTTTTGATGTTTTGATGGCTTTCTGGTCAGTAGGACAACAGAAAGAGACCATAAAGGACCCATCCCAGGTTCTTAAAAAAGGACTGTCAAGATTTTACGTAATCTTCTGAATTAATTTTGTAATAGAATTCTGGTGGAAAAAGACAACCTGAGAGGTCCAGAGAGGCAGTAATTACTGCCATTTGAAACATCAGCTGGAGGAAGGGGGTACCCAGAGAACTAAAGGCCTGAGAATCTGACTTTCTTGGTCAGGAAAATGATGGAGACTTTTCATCCAAGCTTACATCATTCCTGGAACAGAATAGGCAGCCCAACAAATCATGTATGGAAGCATGACAGATCTTGTTAGACTAAACTAATCAATTTCTTGGTCTAAGTCACCAAGGATGTAGACACCAAGGATGTAGACAGAGGTAACCATGTTAATGTGATCTTTCTGAATTTCAACAAATTCTTTAATGCAATCTCACACTGAAGTCTCCTTGGAAGAACAAGAGGTAGAAGTGATTAATACATGGAGTGGCTTGTAGAAGTGATTAATACATGGAGTAGCTTGTAGAAGTGATTAATACATGGAGTGGCTTGCATACAGAGGTGATTAGATAACAAAAAGCATAGGATGGTAGCCAGTAAGTGAGTTACAAGTAATGTCCCACAAGGGTCTGTGCTGTGTCCAGCCTATTTAAAGTACACGTTTTATTCCTTCTTTCTAACCTAGTAGGGCTTAGTAATGCAAACTATTCAATTGTTACTTTAGTGGAGAGACTTCACCACTACCAACAGTTCTCTCATCAGGTCTAATTTGGCAACATTTATCTGTAACAAAACAAACAGGTAACAATTCACAATAAAACAAACAATGTGCACTTTCGTTCTCTGCAGCAGTGTGAACAGAAAGCAGTTCAAAACAACTTGTTCTTTGTCTGTCTGTCTGTCTCTCATTCTCTATTTTTGTTGCCAAGCATTCTGCAGCTGAATGCTTTCCCTCTTTTGTATCTTGTACTGGCTAGTCACAACAGTTCAACAAACAGGAAAGAGCTCATTCTGTTCCTCTCAGGTTTCCTCATGGCGGCTGATGGCCCACTAAGCGGGAGTTTCTCTTATGAGGTGTGTTTACAGATGAACAGGAAGTTCTGTCAAAGTAAAAGTTCCTAGTGATAGACCTCTGATGGCATTTAGATTTACATTCCACTTAGTCTGTAAGCAAAATCAATGTCTACACAATATAATGAAATTAAGAGGGCAGGTTTTATTCACAAAACTTTAAAAGGATGAAAAAACGTTTCTTACTCTTGCTTCAGTCAGGCAACACTGGAAAACAAGGAAAATGAGCAATAACCTTTCCTGCTGACTCAAGCACATCCAAAAAAAAAAAAAAAAAGTTTTACCAAATTGCTTCCGGTGCAAACTAATAATCTTGGCAGGATGCCTTGGGCCAGCAACTCACTCCAATTAGCAGAAAGCTCTCCATTTTTGTTACTACACACCTAAGATATGTGGCTTTCAGTGCTCTCTCGAGGACATCGAGGGCTAGTTACCCATTATACTCCTTCCAAATCCTAACATCTGTATGAGTGTTAAGAGAAAGTCTTAGGCTGTTTTCAGGAACTTATATGCCTAGAAGTACTTTAATCCCTGAGGGCACTACCTGTCAAGCATCTCATATTGATGACATCCCTCAGGTACTGGTAAGACAAATGGGGGAAATGGGCAGCATACATTAAATACATCTGGGGTGGATGGTCATCTGTGTTCAGCAAGCAATGTAAAATGAGTACAGGAACTCAAGACTTTCCCAAAACTGCATGCTTTGGTATTTAAATTTCAGGCATCATGCTTGTTGGTCACTACGATAGCTAGAAAAAAAGGGGTTCAGTGTGAATTTTCGGTTCAAGGCCATTGGGAGAGAGGATTCAGTTTGAAATACATGTCATGGGAATGACCATCGCCTTTTCTGCCTTGAGTCAAGAATAATGCTTCAGGATGTGCAAAGTACTGGTTTGTACCATAAACAGCACTGGGAGACTGCCTTCACAAAATTTCCAGTCTGAAAGAAAAAGGAAAATAATACTGCATATATATGTTTGTTATCAATTTCATGCATGCAGAACTATAATGTAACATGGCTTTTAACAAATCACACAATTTTAAAATAATCTGTGCCTTCGTGCACCTCACTTAGAGCTTCACATGAACACTTGACAAAAATGCAAAAAAAAAAGTTCCAATAGCTAAGCAGGATAGAGTTAAACTTCAGTTGGATAAAATGGTGCAGCAAGTTTGTAATTTGTCCAGTTACAGAACCAACTGAATGGGTGTCGTCCATGGTAGCAGCTGACAAGAAAGGCTCAGATGAAATCAGAATATGTACTGATCAAGAAATTTGAACAAAGCATTAAAGACACCGCATCATCCAATGCGTACAGTTGAGGAAGTCATAGCCCTAATGCCAAATGCCCCTGTTTTTTCTGTCTTAGATGCAAAAAGTTCATTTTGTCAAGTGATGCTTGATCACAAATCCTCATTTCTGACTAATTTTAGTGCCCCATTTGGCAGATACAGATTTCTCAGGATACCATTTGGAATAAGTTTTGCAAGTGAAGTCTTTCAGCATGCAATGGATCAAATTGTTTCAGGTTATCCTTGTGCCATAATAGATGATTTATTGGTTGGAGGCAATGGTGAAGCAGAGCATGACAGAAACTTTAAGAGAGGTCTAGACAGAGCACTTGAAGTGAACTTAAAACTCAATCCTCTGAAGTGCAAATTCAGACTACCTGAAGTTACATATGTAGGTAATTTATTTACCAGCACTGGCTTACAACCAGACACATCCAAACAAGCAACCATTCTTGAGATGTCAGCACCAGATACTGTTCAAGGTCTACAATGTTTTCTTGGTATAATCAACTATTTAGGCAAGTTTATACCAGATGCACATGAGCTGACAGCACCTCAGCACCTTTGAGAGTGCTGATGTGAAAAAATGCTGCATGGTCTTGGTTGGAACAGCACCAGAAAGCATTTGAAGACCTTAAGCAGAAAATTCCTTCTCCACCAATATTAAGATACAATGATGTCAATAAATTAGTAACCCTTTCCTGTGATGTGTCAAAATTTGGTCTTGGTGCAGTTGTTCTTCAAGAAGGCAGACCAGTATCCTATGCATCAAGAACTCCTTCTCAAACTGAAATGCAATATACTCAAATTGAAAAAAGAACTTTTGGCGATAGTATTTGCATATTTGAAATTTCTATGGTCGAACTGTTCAGATTCAAATTGATCCCCAACCTCTAGTTACTATTTTAAAGAAGCCTATGCATTCAGTTCCAGGAAGATTACAAAGAATGATCTTAAAATTGCAAAAGTACAACTTCAAAATGGTCTATACAAAATGCAAATGTCTTTATCTGGCTGATACCTTATCCAAATTGACTAGAAATACAAAGGAACAGCTTCATGCAGAGAATTTTGACTTTGACATCATGGAAGTGTGTAATTTTTTTACCACAAGACTTGATGAGCTGAGAGATCATACAAAGACTGAATCAATTTTGCAAAAGCTAAACCACTACATTAATGTTGGATGGCCGACAAAGCAATCTAGTGTACCACCTGAAGTGCAAACTTATTTTCCTTACAGAGATAAGATGATGGAAGATGGCATTATTTTCAAAGGACCTAAAATTGTTGTTCCTGCTTCCTTACAACATGAGTATATCCAGATTTTGCATTGTGGTCATCCAGGTTCTACATCTACCAAAAGAAGGGTGAAAGGACTAGTATTTTGACCTTCTTTAGCAAATATTTATAAAGTACTTTCTTCTTGTTCAATATGCAATAGTACTAAACTGCATTTGCAAAAAGAACCACTTCAGCTAAGTCAAGTTCCAGAACTACCTTGGTCAATAGTAGCCACTGATATATTTGAGTGGAACAATCAGCATTACTTGGTATTAGTAGTCTTTTATGCAAACTGGTTTGAGATTGATTTACTAACTAACCTAACATCCACTGCTGTTATTGCTAAGTTGAAACATCATTTCTCAGTCCATGGTAGTCCACACAAAGTTATTTCTGACAATGGTACTCAATTTAATAGGCAGTTGTTTCAGAAATTTGCAAAAGAATGGGACTGTACATGTTACTAGTAGTCCAGAATATCCACAGTCAAATGGTCTAGCTGAATGTGCAGTGCAGAGTATGAACCAATTACTTGGGAGGTCAAAGCATGATAATACCGATGTCTTTTTGAATTTATTTAATCTCAGAAACATGCCCCGTGATGATATACTTGGCTCGCCTGCTCACAGACTTCTATCTAGGCAAACCAGAACAACATTGCCTATCAGTTCCAGTTTGTTGAGGCCTAAAGCTAAGAACAACAGGACAATTAGAGCTCAACTATTCAGAAAGTGTTCTTTCCAAAAGTCCAGCTATGATAAGTTGAGCAGATTTCTTCATCCATTGATAAAAAGAGAGACATTGAGGATACAAACAGCAAAAGGTTTTGACTGGATTGGTCAAGTAACAGGTATATGTGACAAACCGAGATCCTACTTCGCAGAACCGGAGAGTGTGGAGTACAGGACAAACTGTAGACATCTTCCTGTATCAGAATCAATTTTGTAGTATTGTTCCTGTGATACAGACTCTAGATCTCAGAGCAATCCAGACAATGTTCCTGTTGCAGAACATGTCCTAACTTCTACTTCTATTCCTGATGATGTTCCTGATGTCCCAAAAGTTGAACATTCAGCAGAAACAGTCTCAGTTGCTACACCTGGTTCTAATTTCTACGTCACATGATTTGGTCATATTTCCAGACCTAGTGTGAAATACACAGCAACCTGGATATAACTGTCTATATGTATTTAATTCTGTATAATTGCATGGCAAAGAATTATTTATATTGATTGCATGCCAGTTAGTCTCATCAACATTGCATGACTCATTTCTCAAAGAGGGAGGATGTAGAATAGAGCATGTGTGCTGTATCTTTAAGACGCATTTCAAGGACTGAACATGCATATAAATAGTCAGCATGTGCTAGCTTCAGTGCCATTTTCAGAGTACAGTCAGATAGTGAGCAAGTATGAGTGTAGTAGCTAGTTTGTTTATAAATGTATCTAAGTTAAAGTTATTAAGCCTCAATCCTGATGTGTTTGTACATAATAAAGCTGCTTGAACAGAACCCACAAACTCTCGTCTGTTGTATTCTGACTAGACAAGCGACATATACCTAACAAGCAAACCCGGTCATTCAACAAAAAATAATTATTTACTCATTCTTTTTTAAGTACAAATATCTAAAAGAGAAAAAAAAACATTTTTCGCAAATCCATTTTCCCCATTTTTTTAAGCCTAGTATGTTTGCACACGCTGAATAGTTAAATATCTGAATCTCAGACTATTGCATACAAAACAGTGTGGAATTCACAGAACTTTTTTTGCTGAGCCCTTGTAATTTATTCCACACTGCCCTACAGCAATACCAAAGTTCAGATCCCGAACACAGCACCAAATGTTAAAGTGCAACAAATAAATACCAAAGAGTCTTACCTTTTCTGTCTTGAGTCAAGAATAATGCTTCAGGATGTGCAAACTACTGAAATATTCCATAAACAGCTCCGGGAGACTGGCTTCACAAGATTTCCAAATCAGTCTCCAAGAACAAAGGAAAATAACACTACATATATGTTTACTTATCAATTTCATGCATGCAGAACTTGGATGTAACATAGCTTTTAATAAATCATACAATTTTAAAATAATCTTTGCCCTTGTGCTTCTCGCTTAGAGCTTCACGTGAACACTTGACAAATATGTCTTTTTAAAACACAGACCACCTGGCCTAACAATGTCTTTTCACCTTGTATCTCAGTACCAGTACACACTATCTTTTACAGACATCCTTGTTACGACTCATTTCCCAGCCTGAGAAGGCCAGAGCTTATAAAAGATTCTTGGCACATTGTGTTCTGTCCTCCTTACGTTCTATTTCTAAACCAGACTCTTTTGAACAAAGTAACATCCCTTAACCCCTTTAGCACTTACTTTGCTTTGCGTTTTCTGTCAGTATGCTATAATGTGATAATGAAAAGAGAATGCAGTTGTGACATTTGAAATATAAAGCGACAACTTCTGTGAAACTGTATTTTCTATAATCGTGCATCTATATTACATTATATTTTCAATATAAACATATTATAAACATTTTATTTGACTCATTTATGAAGAAACTGCAAGTTAATATGCATTTTGTAAAGAATAATCTTGAGACAATATATTTTTTTCTGTAACAGATGGAAAATGGACAAGCTACACTAAATACATTTGGGTGAATGAACATCAATGTTCAGCAAACAATGTAAAAAGAGCACAAGAACTCCAAGACTTTCCCAAAACTGTATGCCTTGCATTTATATTTTTGGCATCATGATTGTTAGTCACCACCTATACTTGAGACAAAATGGGAAAAAATAGGAAGAGTATAGCCATCTAAGTAAAAGTGGAAACTAAAGGAATTGCACAAGTTACAGACAAGGAAGTGAGGTGGCACATGCACTCGCACTAGATACTGGAAATGATACTCTGCAGAGGGATTACATAACGAGTACCTACTTGTCAGGAAGATAAAGGTAAGATAATCCATAATATATTCTTATGATATCTTTGAAGTGGAGGTATTTGTGATTGGAAACTTAAGTATGACAGTGGTTAACTGAAGTATCTTGGGCTGCAGCCTAAGCAAAGAACCAAGTAATTCTTCCATGAACAAGAAGTAGCAGGTTTCAAAAAGTTTGCACAAGTAAGAGCAGTCTTAGAATTTAAGTCCTCAAGTTATGACAGAGGAGGAAATTCTCAGATTTGGAGGGGAGAAACCGTGTGATGACTAGTGATCACAAATCATTAGCGTGCACCATTATCTTCACTATACAGTAGTATGAATCAAAACTACTGGATTATGCACTTTGAGAAATCTGTCCAGTGCCTCAGAAGTATCCTAGTTAATAGAAATAAAGAGCATAGAGGCAGTGCAGAAACCAGCTCGGATACATCAGTGTCTGTTTCTATGGTATAGGGGATGAAGCCCTGACTGTGTCCCAAATGCCCTGAGTTTGATTAATGGTTTGAATACTGGAATACTTAGGCAGGAGGTGGGGGTTGGAGTGAGTCATAATACTGGCTGGCCTATTCTGGGAGAGGGAGACGTGGTTGGTAAGCCATAGCTCCCAGCAGTTGGAGATTTGTCGCAGGCTGTTGAGAAAGAGAAAATCAGGATATTCTAAACCATTGATGATGGCTTTCAAGGGATGTGTGTGAGGACGAATATACTCATCATAACACTACATATTACCTTATAAAAAACAGTATCAGTGCGCAAGCTACTCTCTTACCACTTAAACACACAGCATCTCACAAATAGTTTTTACACCAACCCTTACCTGGAAACACTCACACATGCACACTCTTAAAAATCTTCGCACACGCACCACTAAATACATTCCCTTCCTTATCCCTTGTTCAAACTCTAACACACACTCCTGCTTGTGTGCATACACATGACACACAGAAACACACAGATGTACACCCACCCACTCACTTCTACCTGATACTGAAACTTTCTGTATATATTAAAGTTTCAGCAGTACAGAATCCACTTACCATAACACAAGGCACATTCCACACATCAAAGAGCAGTCAAAATTTCTGTGTTTGAAATCTCCTGCAATTGACAAGCAGGGATTTTGATAAAAATAAACTACAGTAAACTTTTTTACAAAACTTGCATACTGCAACCATTTCTAGATGCAAATTTATCTGAGGATTTTGGATGCTATACAGAGGCTATAAACTCACCAGGTCTGAGGTGAGCAGAGGCCTGTAATTAAGAACATGTAAAGTTTTTTCTACAGTCCCCTTTTCTTAACTTTAGAGAATGGAAGGCAAAAAGAAAACTATACGGGAGATGAAAGAAAGTAATGGATTATTTTGAAAGGCAGGTGTTAATTTGGGTAGGTTTTTTTTTGTTTATTTGTTTGTTTGTTTGTTTGTTTGTTTTAGGAGAGCTGCTAGAAAATATTAAATATTGATTGTGAATGAATTTGAGTTTTGGATTTTAACTTGGATACTGCCATCGCTGTGCCTGTTTTCTCAGTTTTTACTACAGTGTTACTTCATTTACATTTAATTTTCTTCTAGTTTTAAGCAATTCTAGGTTAGGGCAGAATTCATACTTTGTATTCTTTGCATTGTGAGGCCTAATGTAGGTTTTTAATTGTTTTCTGAACTATTGGAGGAGATGAACAACTCACCTTTTTGACAATTCAAGTTTTTCTTCACAGTACTGATAGAACAGATTGCTGTGTAAATAAAGCATATTTCATTCCATCATGGTGTTATTTTATATAATTTCTGATCTTTTAGTTAAAAAAAGTTTTAGAAAGGACAGAAAGCAAATGTTGATTTGTAAAGTCATTAGTAAGCTTGCAGTTGCTGTGCACAGTCTGGTAGAAGATGGGCGACTGACTTTTGTGGCTAATTAACAAGGGGATCAGTTCAATTTTTCCACAGAGAACTACTAGACCCTTCTAGTTTGGGGTGATATACTGACATTATTTTAATTCTCTTTCAACTTAAAAATGAAAAGAAAGGGGAAGGAAAGAATGAACAAAAATTAAAAAATGTATTTGTTTCCCTCTCAATTCTTTTCTATCTCTCATTTTACATTCTTTTGTATCACCTCTCATCTTTACTCCTTGCTACGCTTCTCCTTCATTGAATATATTATAAATATTATAGAAATGGAACATTTTTATTTATTGTGAATGTGAAGATTGGAGGAAGATGGGTGAAGGCTGCCAGGCTAGTCAAATAGAATTTGATACATAAATCTATCAATTGTATAAATGTAAAATACAGGCTTGTGTTTTTAAATGAAAGAAAACACTGTAAAATGTGAATTTCAAGATTGCTGCAACATTGCCATCTGCTGTAAGGAAAACCAAGCCAAGCATTTTAAATGTGTATTTTGAAGCTGAAAAGATCTTATGAATCTCTTTGATGTTTACAAGTCAGCTCCAGTGAGTCTGGATGAAGGTTTCAAGCCCATTGTTTTAAGGTTAAAATTAAGGGCCATAATTTACATATGGAAGGTGCTTTATTGCTCTGGTTTCTGCTAGAGTGTATATGAGAAATGCCTTTTATTGTTGTAGTCTCCTGAGCAGGTGTTAGCTTGCTAAATAATGCAGTTTGTGCACTGGGAACTCCAGACTAAGTGTCAAAATGATGTAATTTGGGAGTGCCTTAGAAAGCTGTTGGTTAGTGTTTAAAAACTATTGTTGAGTGAGAGACTAGGAAGCATTTTGATCTTGGACATCTAACCAAGCATTGCTTATACTTTATGTATGTAAGTAGGATTATAGCACTGTGTTTTCTCTTAAGATTAACTAAAGATTAGAAAGTTAGATTATGTGGTTTTCTTTGATATCAGACCTGTCCTACTGTATTATTTTAAGTTTCTGTGTGATTTCTGAACTCTTAGATATCTCTGTGGTGTAGTAGTATTGTCTTGTGTTTTAATTATTTATTATTAAATATTTTAAAACCTTTACCTGTGGCTGGTTTATGTAGAGATAATTTAACCTCTAAAGTACATTACATATTTACAGATTTTACTGCCTAAGTCACTCCAAATTGTCTAACCATACTGCCATTGGATTATAATATTGCACAGTAATAACTGGACACCCTTTTAAGGACCTTTTAGTAGCTGATAATTATATTAAGCTGGTGGTGGCAGTAATTACTAATGTATAGTCTGGGTAAAGGGGCACAGCTGGAGAATCTGTGTCAGCCTTTCCCAGGAGTGTCTGTGAAATTGTATAAATACTTATCTCAAAGTGTAGGTGTGTGTCAGCTACCTGGGCAGGGACATGAAGCACTGGTTGGACATTGAGGTTACTGGAGATTAGCTTGCCAGCTAGGCTGAGATCTGGACCCTTTAGCTGTGCCAGTGGGGAGTCTTATTGGGGACCTGGTGAGCAAGGGAACAACCAGCCCCAGACTGACTGTGATCCCTGTGTGCACTTAAGGGAAATTGTACTTTACTGTGTGTATTAGTTATCCTTTCCTCTTCTAGGAGACGACCTCCCTGGTGTTAGTGGTGAGGATTGGGGCTCCTTGATTGCTGGGCCAGGGCACGGTCATCACAGTGAATATTAACATGTTTCTAGATTGCCTTTGTGTACACTAGATATAATATCCAGCAAATTTTCAGCAATGTATTTTTTTGCTCCCAGACTGGGTCTGAAAATGTTTTACTGGAATCAGTACTCTAGCAACCATGTTTATTTTATTTGTTTTCCAGGTAGAGCACTGATCTCTGTGGACCTTTTACATACTCAGTCTGAGAGCAGTGTCTGGTTAAGTGACTTACTCAGAGTTACATAGGCAATGGAGGTTGAGGGAATCAAACCTTGCACCACTGAAAACACTCATTAGCAGCTTCTTAATCCTCTAAGTCAAGTACCAGATATTTAGACAAATTAAAATAAATATGCACATAGATGCATACATATATGCATATGCACATGTATGCATTCTTTCTTTTAAACCAATGTTATTTTACGTTTAGAGTTTTAAAGAAGCTCCCTGGGCAAAAAGCAAAGCAAGCCTAGGGAAGGTTTATAATTACATTGTGAATCATAGGTCAGTAAATAAATAAATAAATCATGAGAGAAGATGGACAACTGAATTGCTTTGTGTTTTTCTTCATACACCTGGTAGAGTTGACTGTTTCATGACTGTTCCTGTTTTTTATCCTACCTCACCAACCTGATCCTGTTGTATTCTAAAACCCAATGGACCTTGAGCTATCTACTCTTATTGCCAAAGTAACTTCAGTAATACTGCTCCTACTATATGTTTACTCATTCTAGTGAACACTACAGGATCATATTGTGAAGGCCTGATTTTTTTTTTTTTTTTGCCATCCCCATAACTCACCTCCAATGACTGAAAATGACAACAGATCCTCACCTTTATTGCTTTTGCCCTTACCCAAGGACATCACAAGTGTAGCATAACCTGGTATTACCCCTTAGCAGACAGGTCTACTCCCTCTGGATTGAATGAGTCTCTCAGCTATGCTAACAACAATGCCCTGTGGCCAGAGAGTAGAGAAGGCAACTGGGAGCTCTGTCATACTGTGATCAGCAAGTTGGAACAGGTTTTTGTGTTTTACCTTAACATCCCAGGATTTGTTGGCTTACATGCTCCACTCTGTGCAGTGAGATTTTGTGAAGTGAGCATTCCACCTCTGTGGAGATATGTACCTTTTCTGAGTTACACTGATATGGGGTAAGAACATGCAAGAAAAAGGACAGTAGAACCTAGGTGGAACCAATCAGCAGAGTAGTTTATAAGGGAGTAACAATTAAGAGAACAGTGCAACAAAACAGCAGTAAATGTGGTAGACAGGAAGAAGGGATGAGAGATGGAAGCAGAGCCAGAGGTAGTCAGAGAGAAGACAGTACCAGATGGAAATCAGTGAGGAAATAGAGTCAAAGGGAAGAGAGCACTTAACCAGAAGGGATGAAGAAGAGGGAGCCAGGGATAAACAGACTGGCAAGAGTGAAAGTAGAATAGGTATTAGGATATAGGCAGCCAGGAAGAGGATGGGAGACAGTTCGACCATCTGGAGGAATAAGGTGCCTGCTGGTGGTGGATAGATTAATCACTGCAGGTATTTGGAGGGTAGTTGGTGGATGAGGTTAGTAAAGGTGGATACTATCCCCAAGCCTAACTCTCACCAGGACATGTGTATCACTATCCAAACTGGCTGAGAAAAGACAAGGGCACCCACCTACAGCAGTCCATATAGAATTTAAATCCTCACAGTGGTATGAAGAAGTGGTAATGAAAAAAATCAAGGAGGGGCTAGCTGTATGCATTTCTAAAAGACTGTGTCAGCAATTACTTCTGGCTCAGAGAATGGAGCAGGTGACTGAAATAATGAATAAATGGTAGACAACCTGACAAAATGATAAACTGTTCAGTAGGAATAAGTTATGATTTAATATCCTGAGAAATGCATTATTAAATCAAATGCTGGGAATGTAATTCAGTATGACTCTGCCTTTGAAAAAGGTTCATAAGTTCATAGAAGGTTACTAGGCTAGCGACCCTGGAGCCTTTACAAGCCTAGCCATGTTAATCCCAAGTATCTCCATTTGTTCTTTTTGGGTAGTTTGCAGAAGGCATTTATACACAGAGTGGGTCTGTGATCAACACTGGCTACCCCTGTCCATGAGGGCAATTTGTGGTCTCCCATCCAGTTATCTAGGTTGTGTTTGAATAGGATCAGTGAGGAGCTCTGTTTTACATGAATGGAAAGTCTAGTCCGGAGAGGTGGCAGTCTCTGGGAGACATATCTGTCTCTCCAGCATGTTCTGTTAATGTCACAAGTTAGGTTAAAGTTCGTAGAGGAAGTCACTCTTATGTCATTTGACTTGTGGATGTGCAGCATTTCCATTAGGGCAGGGTTGGAGATTGCACTATAGGCCAAGCACAAGTCACCTCTCAGCAGCCTATAAGATACAAAGTAAAGTGACAGGGCTTTCAGCCTGTCCATGTAAATCATAGTTTGTAGTCCCTGCATTTTCTTAGCGAGAAACCTTTGAGGTCTCTCCAGCTGCTGCAGGTGTCTGGTGAGGTACATGCAAAAGGGTGCATTATACTCTATTAGTGATCTGATGAGGGTCAAGTACAGTGGAATTATAACATCCCTTGACCTGGATGCTATGTCCTTGCTTATGAGATGGGCTACATAGAAGGCTTATCTTACCACTGTGAAAATTGGTGGTCAAAGTTCATATTGCTATCAACCTGTATTTCCAAGTCTTGCACCAATGGGTTGGAACTCAAAGGGGTGTTGTTAATATTGTAATTTGTAGGGAATTCCGTTTTGCCAAAGGGAATAACAAGATTTTGTTTTGCAGAAAAAGCAGGCCAAATGCTACAATGCATATGTGTGGAGGGGGCTCCAAAGAACCAAAGGTGATAATGCTCCTTTATAATTTACTTATAAGGACAGATCATAAGAATCATAATAAATATAAGACTAATAGACTAGAGGCTACATGTGCCTTACCAATATCCACCCTCAGGCCCTACCAACATTTTCAAGAAGGATAAGGCTTGTAACCCTGGGAGTATATTTTAGGGTACCCATCAAATTGTTTAAGCTATGTTTGAAGGCTGACAGGGAATCACACTGCTTGACATGCAAGGGGAGTCTGTTCCAGAGCAAAGAGAGGTGAGGGGTGATAATTCTGTCTCTCCATTTCTTTTTATTTATTCTCTGAAGTACATTCAGATTTCTTGTTCTAGTGTTGGCTGTAATATCTGACATATTGAGAAAAAAAGGAGGTCTTAGAATATGGGGTCCCCGTGGGCACAGAAAGCAAGGTATAGGAGCCTAAGTACAGGGATAGTGACTTTAGCCTATACTGATAACTAAGGTTTTTGAGGCCTAAGATTCTTTTTGTAAGAAACTTCTGCTTTTTTTTTTTTTCAGCTTTTTAATATGTCTAGTGACAGACATCAAAAGGTGCATTATATTCTACAATGAGTGTAACCAGGAATGAATAAAGGGCAGTGGCAAGTCCCTGCCTTTTGGAAGAGATGTCTGATTAGTTGTGATACATAGAAGGATGTCCTAACTACATGGTGATCAAAGGAAAGGGAGCCACCTACCAAGGTGCCTAGGCCTCTGAAGACGAGTTACTGAAGTGACTCAATAGGTGCTTGCAATTTGTTGTATTCTGAAGCAGGGGAATCCTGAATTTCTCATTATTGACTTTGAGCACTTTTTCAGTGTTCCACCTTTTAACATTTGATAATTTCACTGGAATGAAATTTATCATAATTTTTTATTTGAAATCTACACTCAACTTGCAATCATCTGCAAATGTGATCAGTCAAAGATCCTTATTGTCAGTGTTTAGTTCTGAGAAATAAATGCCAAAAAGGAGGAGGACCCACTACAGACCTCTGGAGAATGCCACTGGTCATTTTTTCCTTAACTGATATAACTCACCAGCCCTGACCATGTACATTTTATCTTTGAACCAGTTTGCAATTCATCTTGCTAGATAGAAAACTGTGTATAAGGCTATTAGCTTGTTTGTAATCCAGGTAGTCAGTATGAACAGTGTGACCATTGTCCATGGCCTGTGAGACCTTTTTAAGGTTCCCAAAACTGAGGAGGGATGGCCTGCCCTTAACAAGTCCAAATTGTTTCAAGTCAAGTCTGATTAACTTCTTAATTACTTGGTTTATGAGGCGCTGCACTCATATCTGAGGTATTTTTCTTTTCAATTCTGGTAGCCTTAGATAGAAATAGTCGCACTAATGCTGATCAGTATAACTTTCAACCTTGTACCTCCAGAATTAGTGACAGAGCAAAAATAACTAAGGAAAGAGACTGACTTGTATTGATACTTTTAAATACTGGTACTTTAAATTTAGCATTTCTCAAAAAATGCCCAATTTTCAGTAATAATGGAGTAAAATTTTGAGCCACATTTAGGTATGCCATTATAAATAGGCAGACTAACATTCCATGTTTTTTTTGGGTGGGGGGTAGGTGGATACTCGTAAATCCTGAATCTGTACTGTCTGAGATTCGAAAAAAAATAGCAGGATTTTCATGGAATTTGCCTCTTTTGTTCACCACAAGATATATATGTCTGCTCACTTATTATTTATAATTTGTCAGCTTTCATTATTGCATGTTATGTGCCTAGAGCCTGTTTTCATTTTCAATGTATATTTATGCCAAAGACACTTAAATCACTGCAATGACCAGAAATTACATTTGAAAATCACCAGTATAATTGCTAAACAGTATCTCATGAAAAAGGAATTGTATTTTTCTTGGAAACTGAAAATCAGCATACCTGCCTATAAATTTTGGAGAGTTGACAGGTATGCTGGGCTGAGTATGGAGGAAGCAGCTAGGATCAAAAGGAGAATGGAGTAAATGATGTATGAAGACAGACTATGGGAACAGAAGTGTCTTCAAAACAGAGGAGAGACAGAGGATATGATATAGCTATATAAAACGCTAACAGGTAAATAAGAAGAAATTTCACTAAGAAGAAACATCTTGACACAAATATGGTAGCATGAGTAGCAAATCAGGGGACGCTGTTTAGCCTAGATATGAGAGAATATATTTTTAAAGTACAAGATGGTGGCAGAATGGAAGCATTTTCAGGAACGGTTGACAGAGGCTAAAAATAATTGAGGTCTTTAAAAATATTCTTAGATTCCTGAAAGGACAGGGCGGAAGAGGAAATGTGACTTAGGCCAGCTACAACACTCGAGCAGAGCTACACTCAATTTACTGCCATTTTATGTGGTGCAATATAATGCAAAAGTGTAATTAGATAATTTATGTAATAACAGGTGAACTGACATGGCCAAAGAATACCTTAACAAGTCTGAGTTGAAGTAGGCCAGCATTTAATTGTAAAATTGGAGAAAGCCCAGAGGGAAATGTTATGAAAAGGAGAAAAGAAAACAGAACAGACCATACAATTAGGTTAAAAGTGTGAAGGAGGAAGAACATGTGGGAAGGAAATGTAACATGGTAAAGAGAAAAGGTTGTGCAGGTAAGCAGGTCACAGAAAAGAGTGCTTTGTAGTTATACAATGTTTATTACAGTATTTTACATTAATTAGTATCCTGCTAGGAAGGGAGGCAACCAATAGATCTAACCAGGAAGTTAATACAGAGCCAGAAGAGTTTGTTTAAACATCTGGATTTAGTAAAGAAATATCGGCAGTACTTATTTTGTCTTCTGACTTGTGGTGTTACAGAGGCTGAGTCTGATCATATATGCAAGGAACTGACTTACTGTTGGATAATAAATAGAGATCTGAGTGGTGATTTACTATTTTCATTTGTTTAAAATGACTGGATTGCAACTTATTGCACTTATTCAAAAACCATCTTAATTTTTAAGGATAATTTGATCCTGGATAGCCAGAAATTAGCTTCTAATATTGTCAAACACTACATCAAGATGAACAGAACATTCCAGTACATTAAACAAATGTCAGAGTGGATGTGTGTCAAAGAAAATTGTGTAGCTGAGAATAGTTTTTCAAAAATCAGAAACACCACATCATGAGTGTATCCTGACTTGCTATATTCTACTGACATAGAGCCTACTGAAACCATGTGAACTTACAGTCAGAATAGTTAAAACATTGGAAGTGACAGCTATTGCACCCTACACTGGGGATGTACTGCAAGAATATTACTTACCTTACTCAACTTCTTAGTGTAAGAATGAGGAAAAAATGCCAAAAATAATGCAGTGGGGGGGGGGGGCAAGGCCAAAAATGGGACATTAATTCTCTCTAGGAATTCATTAAAGTTCCTAGCACAAACCATATGGCTCATACTCAAAAGGCCCTTACAGCATGACATGCCCAGTGTGACTCAGGAGCATGGTAGTTGTGATCAGGTTAAGAACTTATAATCAGCTAATTTGCATGTTTCCTGAAATGCAGTTACTATTGCAACATGCATATTATGGTAGTAACTTGCTGCTCAAGTAGGCAGTAAAATCCCCCTTCCAATCACTCTTTCATTCTCACATAAACAAACATGAACTCACACACACACACACACACACACACACACACACACACATGCACAAACACCACAGTTCCTGTACTTGTCCCTACCCCTGTAATACTTTAATGCCATTACAGCACATGTGTATTAGGCCCTGGTGTCCTGTGCATCCTTCCATCTCCAATCCCTGCTAAAATGTTGGTGCTGTTACATCTTTTTAAAGAGTCATCCCTGGTGGTCTAGAGGTTCAGCTACCCCTTCAACACCCTTATAAAGTGTGCGCCTTTACAGCACTTATCCCTGGTGTCCAGTGGTGCCCCCTACCCACAATCTCCATACTACTGTTGGTGTCATTACAGCACTTTAGAGTGTGTCCTGTTATACTGGTCTGTGTGTTAGACCACTTTATGGAGAATCCCTGGTGTCTAGTGTATCCCACATCCTCTGAAACCAACAGTAATGCTGGTGCCATCATGGCACTTAAAGAATTCCCTGGTGTCTAGTGTATTCCCCATTCCCCTGATCCCTATTGTAATGTTGCCACCATCACATCACTTAAAGCATTCCCTGGTATCTAGTGCATCACCCACTTAAAGCATTCTCTGGTGTCTAGTATATCCCCCACCCCATCCCCATTGTAATGTAGATGCTAATCTGGAATTTAAAGGATTCTTCGGTGTCTAGCATATCCCATCACCCTCCCATTGTCTGTTGTAATTTTGGGACTAGTAGGTCACTTTGAACATTAATCTTAATGACCAGTAGTCCCCCCCCCCCACCCCCAATCTCCATTTTGATGTCAGTGCCATTATGGCACTTTTAAAGTATGTTATAATGTCTAGAGGTCCCCCCACCTCCTCATTTGTGTTCAACAGCTGAACATGGCCTTTTGGACACGTTCAATCACTGCCATGTGGTGGAGATGACAGTGCAGATATACACAACCAAGAGCTTCCTTGAAATGCTTGGCCATGTAGATGGCTTCTTGGAGGCAATTTCAGAGACAGAGCACATGGATGATCAGCATTACCCCCCCTCCAATTAGTATTCAGCATGGTCATGGGCCAGCCTATCACTATGATGTACATCTTCATACTGGAGGACCATGCAGCACCATGTAAGGGTGCTTGACAAATAGTGAAAAGACACCACTACATATACAGAGCCATGTACACATCATAGTACCTTTATGAATTCAGCCCTGTGTCATTATTTGTTGACTAAAATTCACAATGATTTGCCGGGAAACCACAAATGTTATGAAGAACAGAACAAAACTAAGAGGCAAAAACCTGGGCATTCTACAAAATGCTGGACAGCTGATAGGAATAACTGCAAGGGCACTTACCTGTCTGCAAAAATGTAAATTCTGTGATGTTTAAAGTGTGCTATTATAGAATAAACAAAAATAGAAGAAGGTTCCAGACCACAGCACTTAAAAACATAAACTCTTTAATAGCAAAGTAATGAGTGAGCACTTCATCAGACAACAAATGCACAAAATCATCCAGTATTTAAATCATGTTCAACCAACAGGCAGCTCAATTCAATTAAGCTCATACAAAATCTTAAAGTGCTGCAATATCATGCCCTCATATAAAGGTCTATATAGAGTGCATATAAATACATATATAAAGTACATATAAAAACATAAAAATACAGAGATAAAACTGTGCAGATAAATAAATAAACACCATGAATAAATAATTGCATAAGAATGGCCATGTAGATGGCTTCTTGGAGGCAGTTTCAGAGACAGAGCACATGGATGATTAGCATAACCCCCCTCCAATTAGTATTCAGCATGGTCATGGGCCAGCCTATCACTATGATGTACATCTTCATATTGGAGGACCATGCAGCACCATGTAAGGGTGCTTGACAAATAGTGAAAAGACACCACTACATATACAGAGCCATGCACACATCATAGTACCTTTATGAATTCAGCCCTGTGTCATTATTTGTTGACTAAAATTCACAATTATTTGCCAGGAAACCACAAATGTTATGAAGAACAGAACAAAACTAAGAGGCAAAAACCTGGGCATTCTGCAAAATGCTGGACAGCTGATAGGAATAACTGCAAGGGCACTTACCTGTCTGCAAAAATGTAAATTCTGTGATGTTTAAAGTGTGCTATTATAGAATAAACAAAAATAGAAGAAGGTTCCAGAACACAGCACTTAAAAACATAAACTCTTTAATAGCAAAGTAATGAGTGAGCACTTCATCAGACAACAAATGCACAAAATCATCCAGTATTTAAATCATGTTCAACCAACAGGCAGCTCAATTCAATTAAGCTCATACAAAATCTTAAAGTGCTGCAATATCATGCCCTCATATAAAGGTCTATATAGAGTGCATATAAATACATATATAAAGTACATATAAAAACATAAAAATACAGAGATAAAACTGTACAGATAAATAAATAAACACCATGAATAAATAATAGCATAAGAATGCATACAGAATAATAACATCATAGGTTATCTAGGAAGAGGTCTATTAAGAAGTATAGGTCTAATGGATACTTTTTCATTAAGCCTTTTACCCATATTTGCATGCATCCTAATAATCCAGTCCAGCTCTTTGGTTTCTACCCTATTTCTAGTGTCTCCCCCTCTGTGTCCTAGAGCTACAATCTCAATAAACATAAATTTAAATTCATGTCCATTCCTGTTCTCTGTGACATGTCTCACCAATGCATTAGTTCCAACTTGCTTGGAAATATCTTACATGCGTTCTCTGATACAATCTCTTAGCCTACCTGTAGTCATACCCACATAAAAAGATTGGCATGCACCATGTTAGGCTAAGTATGCCAAATTAGTGGTATTACAATCAGCTACTAATTTAAAACATAAAAATTTTTTTGTATCTGGATATGTAAAGTTACCACTTCTATCTAAACATTTACAGAAATTACATCTATTACAGGGAAAGGTGCCATAGTTATGATGGGAGAATTCAATAATGTTCTCATGTGCATACTAAGGGACACATAATAATCTCTTTAAAGATTTATGTATTTATTTATTTTATTTTACATTTGTTGACCGGGCTAGTCTAACTGGACATATATCCGTTTACAGCAGAGGCCCGGGGAGAAAAGTTCCAGTTCAGGTAAAAATAACAATGATATTTAACAAAGAAAAAAATTATTATTCATAAAAATATACAAGGTACAAGAGAGAATTACAAAAACGATGTAAATACTTATGTCAAGTTACACAAATTAAAAATAAAAAGAAAATACTGAAGTTTAAAATAATAGAAGGCATACTTTTGAGATGCAACTCTCAGCACTAGAAAGTGTCAGATAGGAGCTCAGTAATGGGACGGGAAAACAAATAAGGTGGATTTTTTTATTTTTGAAAGCATATCGAGGGGTATCCCCCACTAGCCCCTTAACCTGTTTGTCAGCACAAAGAGTGTTCCAGTTCCTTTGATAAACATCTAGTAATAACTTGATGTTGGAAGCATAAGTAACTGGTATTCTCATAAACTTGTGGGCGGGTGCTAGTCATCCCTCATCTTCCCTAAAATTAGAGAAGTAAGGTCACCCCTTCCCATCTCTAGCACTAAGTAAATCCATCATTACTTTCTGTACTTCTTTCTGGGCATACCCTCTCTCCACAAAATTACTTTCTAAACTAAGCAGTTCATCTCTGAGTCTATATTCATTAGCTGTTAATCGTGATACCCTTAATGCCTGTCCCCTCATAACATTTCTAAAAACATATGATGGGTGCAAACTATTTCTTTGAACAAAAGTATTTCTATAACATTCCTTCCTGAAGATCCTAGTTTCAAACTCTCCTGTAGGTATTCTTGATATATTGACATTCAAAACATTAATAGAAATATCTAAACTATAAGCAGTGAATTTAAGAAAATGAGTACTACCATTAATATAATCCAAAAATGTCCTAAATGTAGTCATCTCTCCCTCCCAAAGGAGGAAGAGATCATCCACAAACCTCCTATAACAACAATATGGTGCATATCTGTTCTTAAGATATGTTCTTGCTCCCATACAGCCATCATGAGCCATGGCAATATTGGTGTAGCTGTTGGCACATGAGGTGCCCATAGTTACACCATCCAATTGCCTATATAGTTGTTGCTCAAACAAAACAGTGCTGTTCTCAAGTATAACCTCTACCAGTAAACAAAGTAGATCTATAACCTTAGTGTTGTAAGTACCATCTTTCATCAAGTACTGTTTCAAATACATAACCCCTACATCATTAGGAATGACTGTAAAAAGGGACTGAATGTCCAGGGTTACCATTAAGCAGTTCCTTGTAGGTAGTTTATTCTTAACATGTTCAAACAAATCTCCCAAGGATTGCTTAGTATCTTTTAAGATATAACTATTTTTCAGCAACAAAGGTTTTAAATGCTGCTCTACAAAGATGGATAAAGGTTCAGTGCTCCATCGTTGCCCTGCAGCAATGGGACTCATTAGGGAATTGCATGAATCTTTATGTATTTTGGGCAGTCCTTGAATTATAGGTATAACAGATTCATCCACAATAAAGTACTTATATAAATCTAAATCAATGGTCCTTAGTTGCAAACAGTCAAATAAATTATTTCTAATAACCACATTACATTGTTTGACCCTGTCAGGGCCTATCTGTTCATATACATTCATGTCATTCAACATATTAAGCATGGAACTCCTATAAAAATGATAATCCATAACCACTAGTAAGCCCCCTTTATCTGCAAAGCATATTGAAATAGTATGGTCATGACATAAACTTTCGAGTGCTTTTCTTTCATTAAAAGTTAAATTAACAAAGTTTTTAGTTGTTGCATGCTTATCATACAGTTTATATATATCTTGTATACAAGCTTTCTCAAACATTTCAGTCACACTGTTGCTATTAGGTATATATGTACTATTTTTCCTAAATATCTTGGGACCATTGACCGATGCTAAATCATTCCCAAACTGAATTTTTATTATTAAATTGTGAGAAAATGATTTTAATTCAATGACATTTTCTGTCAGAGTCATCTTACCCGCAGGTATAAAAGTCATACCTTTGTTGAGCACACTAATTTCCTCTGTAGTCAAAGTCTGTTGGGATAAAATCCAAACTAGAGATGGTTTTGTCCTTGCCACATCCTTTTCTTGGTCAGGGTGTTGTCGTCTTCTATCGAGGCCTTCCGTTTCTGCCAGCCTCGACTGTGTGTTCTTTTCCGAAAATGTGGAGCTCTGATAGGACATGGTGTGTTAAGGTGGCTTTTGCCAGTATTTACAAGCAGTAAGGTGTTAGCTGAACTTGACTGTCCAGCTCCATGCAAGGATTCTTTCCTCCTAGCTCCATTCTGCATGCCTGTATAATGTGGTGCATTAGAACTCACAGAAACTGTTGGAGCATTAGATGTAGAGGGTGGCGTCTGCTTAATGACATCAACAGTCATACTTGCCTCAGCTGAAGTTCTTAAGGTGTAATTAACTTCCACGTCCTCAGTTGGTTGGGATTCCATAGCACTCATTCTGCCCCTGGCATCAGAGTCGGTCTCCTTGGGTCATGGAAAAACACATCCATTCACAAAATCATGCAAATCCTTCTGGATCTTCTTCCTTTTATGGGATAGAAGCTGATTCTCATATGCATTACTGGTTTCAGTAATGTAGTCCATCTTAACATCTACTACATCAGATGGATACTTATCATATAATTCGGTCTGCTGAGGCAAGTACGACTGGTGATGTCATCAAGCAGACACCGCCCTCTACATCTAATGCTCCAACATTTTCTGTGAGTTCAAATGCACCACATTATACAGGCATGCAGAATGGAGCAAGGAGGAAAGAATCCTTGCATGGTGCTGGATAGTCAAGTTCGGCTGACACTTTACTGCATGTAAATACTGACAAAAGCCTCCTTAACACACCATATCCTATTAGAGCTCCACATTTTCAGGAAAGAACACACAGTCATGGCCAGCAGAAATGGAAGGCCTCGATCAAAGATGACAACACCCTGACCCTGAGAAGGATGTGGCAAGGACAGAACCATCTCTTGTTTCAAATTTATCCCAATGGACTTTGACTACAGAGAAAAGTAGATTGCTCAACAAAGGTATGACTTTTATACCTGCAGGTAAGATGACTCTGAAAGAAAATTTCATTGAATTAAAATAATTTTCTCTCAATTTAATGGTAAAAATTCAGTTTGGGAATGATTTAGCATCGGTCAATGGTCCCAAGGTATTTAGAAAAAACAGTACACATATACCTAATAGCAACAGTGTGATTGAAACATTTGAGAAAGCTTGTATACAAGATATATATAAACTGTATGATTAAGCATGCAACAACTAAACATTGTATTAATTTAACTTTTAATGAAAGAAAAGCACTAGAAAGTGTATGTCATGACCAGACTATTTCAATATGCCTTGCAGATAAAGGGGGCTTACTAGTGGTTATGGATTACAATTTTTATAGGAGTTCCATGCTTAATATGTTGAATGAAGTGAATGTATATTAACAGATAGGCCCTGACAAGGTCAAACAATGCAATGTGGTTATTAGAAATAATTTATTTGACTGTTTGCAACTAAGGACCATTGATTTAGATCTATTTAAGAACTTTATTGTGGATGAACCTGTTATACCTATAATTCAAGCACTGCCCAAAATACATAAAGATTCATGCAATCCCCCAATGAGACCCATTGTTGCAGGTCAATAATGGAGTATTGAACCTTTATCCATCTTTGTAGATCAGCATTTAAAACCTTTGTTGCTGAAAAATAGTTATATCTTAAAAGATACTAAGCAATTCTTAGGAGATTTGTTTGAACATGTTAAGAATAAACCACCTACAAGGAACTGCTTAATGGTAACCCTGGATGTTCAGTCCCTTTTTACAACCATTCCTAATGATGTAGGGGTTATGTATTTGAAACAGTACTTGATTGGAAGATGGTACTTACAACACCAAGGTTATAGATCTACTTTGTTTACTGATAGAGGTTATACTTGAGAACAACATCTTTTTATTTGAGCAACAACTATATAGGCAATTGGATGGGGCAGCTATGGGCACCTCGTGTGCCAACAGCTACGCCAATATTGCCATGGCTCTATGGGAGGAACAAAATATCTTAAGAACAGATATGCACAATATTGTTTTTATAGGAGGTTTGTGGATGACCTCTTCCTCCTTTGGGAGTGATTGATGACTGCATTTAGGACATTCTTGGATTATATTAATGGTAGTACTCATTTTCTTATATTCACTGCTTATAGTTCAGATATTTCTATTGACTTTTTGGATGTCAATATATCAAGAACACCTACAGGAGAGTTTGATACTAGGCTCTTCAGGAAGGAATGTTATAGAAATACTTTTGTTCAAAGAAATAGTATGCACCCATCATATGTTTTTAGAAATGTTCTGAGGGGACAGGCCTTAAGGATATCACAATTAACAGCTAATGAACATAGACTCAGAGATGAACTGCTTAGTTTAGAAAGTGATTATGTGGAGAGAGGGTATGCCCAGAAGGAAGTACAGAAAGTAATGATGGATGTACTTAGTGCTAGAGGTGGGAAGGGGTGACCTTACTTCTCTAATTTTAGGGAAGATGAGGGATGAATAGCACCCACCCACAAGTTTATGAGAATATCAGTTACTTATGCTAGCAACATCAAGTTATTACTAGATGTTTATCAAAGGAACTGAAATATTCTTTGAGCTGATGAACAGTTTAAGGGGCTAATGGGGGGTAGCCCTCGAGATGCTTTCAAAAATAAAAAATCTTTAAAGAGATTATTATGTGGCCCTTAGTATGCACATGAAAATATTATTGAATTTTCCCATCATAACTATGGCACCTTTCCCTGTAATAGATGTAATTTCTGTAAATGTTTAGATAGAAGTGGTAACTTTACACATCCGGATACGAAAAAATGTTTATGTTTTAGATTAGTAGCTGATTGTAATACCACTAATTTGGTATACTTAGCCTACTGTGTTGCATGCCAGTCTTTTTATGTGGGTATGACTACACGTAGGCCAAGAGATTGTATCAGAAAACGCATGTAAGATATTTCCAAGCAAGTTGGAACTAATGCATTGGCGAGACATGTCACAGAGAACAGGAATGGACATGAATTTAAATTTATGGTTATTGAGATTGTAGCTCTAGGACACAGAGGGGGAGACATTAGAAACAGCGTACAAAGAGCTGGACTGGATTATTAGGATGCGTGTAAATATGGGTAAACGGCTTAATGAAAAAGCATCCATTAGACCTATACTTCTTAATAGACCTCTTCCTAGGTAACTTGTGCTGTTATTATTTTGTATGCATTCTTATGCTATTATTTATTCATGGTGTTTATTTATTTATCTGCACAGTATTATCTCTGTGTTTTTATATTTTTATATGCACTTTATATATGTATTTATATGCACTCTATATAGAGCTTGATATGAGGGCATGATGATGCAGCACTTTAAGATTTTGTATGAGTTTAATTGAATTGAGCTGCCTGTTGGTTGAACTTGATTTAAACAGAATGATTTTGTGCATTTGTTGTCTGATGAAGCAGCTTGTTGCTGCGAAAGCGCTCACCCATTACTTTATTATTAAAGAGTTTATGCTTTTAAGTGCTGTGGTCTGGAGCCTTCTTCTGTTTTTGTTTATTTTATATTTCGTTTTGCCAAAGGACCCATTTACCTGCACCACTAACTGGTTTTGGATTATTGTGCTATTATAGAACTTCCAGTGCCTTATTAAGCTCACATTTTTGTTAGTGCTGTTTTTTCCTTACATTTGAGGAGCTGCATTTCAGTTTTTACAGTTTGATAAACTGCATTCTGTCAACATTTACTTCAGTAAGATGATGGAAATGATAATAATGAAGGGAGTAATGTTTATGTAAAGGCAAGAAGCCCAGAGCAAATTAAATAAAGTGGAAGAAAAATTATAGAGTTTGTCATTTATATTGTTAATTACCTGATGCAACTTGAAATGTTTACAGGGAGGTTACGAACTGTGTTTAGTGGACCATCTCAATGCAAGCTGATGGTATGTAGGACTAAAATCTCAGCAGCTTTAAAAGAGTTATGAAAGCAGGTGGGTATAATTCAAAAGATGTTTAGCTTCAAATAACAAGTTTCACGAGTAGGATGGTTTTCATCAGTAATACATAGCATATTAAAATGACATGTGTTTGAGTTCATTTGCTCTATGACTTTTTTCCACTGGCTTGTCTGTCCTAAGACAGAATAAGGTAGGATTCAAAAGTTGTAGAAAGGTATATGGATAACCAAGTTCCAGAATTTCCGTGAACTTTCAGTTTGCTTATTTATTTATTTTTTTTATTTATTTTAATGTATTTGTTACCTTTACAGATTAACTGGTCCTTGTCTGACCCTTTTCCATCAGTTCAGACATGCTCCTGATAAAGCCAGAGTTCCAGTGATCGAAAATTTGTTAGGAGATTCCCGTATATTAGGCAACATGAGAACAGTGGCTGTGGACTGAACAGGGTGATCCAGAACTGATGCTAACATCTCCAGGGAGGAGACATGTTTAAGCCATATAAAAGCATCAAACATAGGACATGTGGGGATATCTACAGAAATGGCAGATGCAAGCAGAGAAAATGACAGGTATTATAATCAAAAGCATGATGTGATTATACAGAAAAAGTGGAACAAGAAGCCTGAATAAAGTGAAAGCAGAACAGCCAGAGTAGGAGAGGGAGTCAGTTTACAGTAAATGTATGGGAGTGAGTGAGTGGAGGATTATTAGAGTTTAAATACAGACTGAAACGGAAATGGAGAAAACATTACAGCATTCTAACCAACAGTCACCAGGCAGAAGTGGTCAAGGTAGCTCTATCAAATTCTAAAACAGCGAGCTAATTTGAAGAAGAGAAGAGTGACTACCATAGGGGAAAAAGTAACGCTACAACAGTGTCAGAGCTAGAGTATAGTAAAAGATTAGTCTGTAACAGATGAAGGACATTTATGCAAATAATTTTATATAGTCCCATCCCCACCTAATACAAATAAAAAAAGACTCTTTTCATCCTTCACTGGATTTATTCCAACAGTTATCACAAACATACAATTTCATACCATATAATTCTTATTTTGGTGCTATAAAGTTGACAGCATTATGCTTTATATATATGCATATCTCTTTTAGTACGGCATCCTTCTTTATAAATATGTATGTCATATTGCATTATAGAATATGTGACACACTCAGTCGTCTTTTTTCCATTGAAGGCTGGCTGAAAGACTCAAGTCTGGTCATCAGTGCAAAAAAAAAAAAAAAACTCATGCTCTTTACTCACAAAACAATTCAAAGTAAAAATCCATAGTATCTGCAAACAGTACCCCTCTTCACAGTTGTCTCTCACACTAAACTCCCTGGGCTAAAATTCAATGAAAGCCTCATATCTGATCTTCACTTTCATTTCTCAACTAAATAAAACCATCAAAACCTAGGCCAGCTATACAGAGTTAAACCATTCCTCTCAGATTCTACCAGAAATTAAATCATATCTGTGTTTCTCCTTCCTTTCCTCCCCATTACATCATCCACCTTCATTACTAACCAAACCTCACGACTTAAACAGACCGATAACACAATTGTCAAATGTGCCACTGGTTTAGCTTCCTGAATTCTGCACTGCACTGTTGTAAGACATCTAAACTGGTTAGAATTTCCCATCATCATAAAACTCAGCCAGCTAAAACAAGCCCATAAACTAGTACATACTCCAGACAAGTGCTGATCACTAATATTAATTATAAGCGGTTATTCCACACCCTGCTATCTCCGATCAACTGTGAAATTCCTGGTTACCATTACCCCAACAAAATACCTCATATGGGGATGTCTTCTACTGCTAATCTGTATCTAAACTTTGGTGTCTTTTACCTGCAACAGTTCATAATATCAACATCATCTCACATTTTAAACCTCTACTAACATCATTTAAAACTAGACATGATTGTACACCTTCTCCAGGTTAGCTTAACCACCAGTCCACCTATACTCTGTCATCCTATCTGTTGCCTTCTCTCGCCATCCGCTCTGTCTCTGACCATTATATCCCTTGCTTATTCTTCAATAACTGTTTATTTTCTTTTATTCTATCTCTAACATCCTTTATTCTTTGATAACCATTCTCTTATCCTATCATTAACCATTACACCCAGGCTTTATTCTGTATGTATCCCTACCCTCTCTCTTATTTTTTCCACTTCTACATTAAAACACTTGCATTAATATCACATTTTCTCCTCCTCATACTCCAGTCTTCTTTATAGGTTCATAGGTTGGTACTAGGCTATCAGCCCTAGGGCCTATACAAGCCTAGCCATAACAATTCCCTGGCTATTTCTTCTCACATTATTTACTTTCCTGGACCCCTGTCTAGCAGGGCGACTGACGTGATCCCTGGGGTGAATTTCCTTTCTCCCAGCCAAACGCCAAGGTTCCTCTTGAAGAGGTCCAAAGAGGCACTCTGCTTGACATGTATGGGCAATCTATTCCAGAGTCTGGGGAGTCTCTGGGTCAGGAACCTATCCCTCCAGCATGTTTTGTTTATTGTGATGACAAGGTTTAGATCCCTGGAGCGTGTAGCTCTGAGGGATTGGGATTTCTTTAAGTGTAGCATGTCCAACAGCTCTGGGTTTGACATGGCCTTGCATGTTAAGCAGAGATCGCCTCTGAGTAGACGATATGCGACAGAGTATAGCTGGAGTTTTTTAAGGCAGTCAGCGTAGGGCATCTGCTTTAGGCCTGTGATTCTTTTAGTGAGGTATTTCTGAGGCCTTTCCAGTTGTTGCAGATGTCTTGAGAGGTACATATCAAATGGGGCGTTGTATTCTATAATGGGTCTAATGAGGGATGAGTACAGTGGGACAATGACCTCCTTTTTCTGGATGAAAAGCCCTTCATGATGAGGTGTGCCACATAGAAGGATTTCCTGACTGTTGTGGCGATGTGGTTATCGAAGTTGAGACCACTGTCCACCTGTGTCCCTAAGTCTCTTATCACACTTTCTGTGTTTAGTGTACTGCCACCTATATGGTAATTCATGGATACATGTTTTTTCCCAAAGGGGATAACAATACATTTCTTGGCATTGAGCTTGAGCCCATGGCTCTGGCACCAAGCATCTGTTTCTGTAAGGCCCTTTTGTAGAGTATCCACATCATTTGGGGATTCAATAATGGCTCCCAGTTTGCAGTCATCTGCAAACTTTGTTAGCCAGAGTCCCTTAGTGTTGACCTGTACTTCAGAGAAGTAGATGCCAAACAAGAGCGGCCCCAGGACTGAACCCTGAGGTACTCCACTTGTCACTTGTCTGGAGCTGGATTTGGAGTCGGCTACTTTTACAGTGTGGGTTCTATCAGTAAGCCATTTAGCAACCCATTGGGTGACATAGGGATTAATACCCAACTTAGTAAGTTTATCTATGATTCCAGAGTGGGGATGGTGTCAAAGGCCTTGGCAAGGTCTAGATAGGCTGTGTGGACCACCTTAGCCTTGTCCATGGCTCTGGAGACTGATTCAAAGAAGTCAATCAGGTTCAGGAGACAAGATCGGCCCTTCACAAACCCAAACTGGGTGGGGTCCAGTGTTTGAAGGTTGCCAATGTCTTTGTTTATAAGTTCCATGATAATACGCTCCATGGCCTTGCAGATAAGGCTTGTCAGACTGATGGGATGGTAGTTTCCGGGATCCAAGGTGGATCCCCTTGTGGATTGGGATAACTGTAGCTCTGCGCCACTCAGTGGGCACGAAACCTGAGGTGAGGCTATGATTAAACATGACACTTAGGTGAGGTGCCAGTTCATATTGTAGTTCATGTAGTACACAGCCCGGGATGTCATCTGGTCCCATGGATGCTGTATTCTTGGCTTTAGAGAGTGCGTTTTGTACCTGTGTGGCGTTATTATTGGAATTTGGCAATCTTCCGGTATTGAGATGGGCCATTTAGGGGTGAGAGGGGGTGAAGTTGGCACTGAATCGATCTGCCAGGATATTGGCAATATCCTTTGGATCAGTATATTTATTGCCATTCTGTTTTAGCTCAGAGCAGATCTGAGCATTGCCATTTAGATTCTTGACATAGTTATAGAATGCTTTGTGGTTGTCTTTGGAATCTTTGGCAATTTTATTTTCATAACTAGCTTTGGAGGATTTTATGAGGCATCTCAGTTTCTTACTGAGGCTAGTAAGGGAGTTTTTTGCATCCTGGGATTTTCCTCTTTTCTGCAAAAGTTTCTTCCTTTTGTTGTAAAGTTTGTTTATGGCAGGGGACCACCAGATTGGCTTCCTTTTTTTGGATGAGAGCATTTTGGTTCTATTTGGGATGGCACGATTCATGCATGAGTGGATGTGCTCATACAGTGCCTTAGTGTAGGATTCAGCAGTTGAACTTTCAGTTCCTGTCTGCATGGGTGTCATGAAGTTTGTCACTTCTGACTTGAGTAGCATGAAGTTGGCTTTGGAGAAGTTTTTTATGGTAGTTTCTTTACTGGGGGGTGGGGGTGGGATGATGATGTTAAGGGTGATTAGCTTATGGTCAGACCTGACTAATGAGGGGGTGACCATAGGTATGGAGCATTGATTTGCCATGTTGGTAATGACCAGGTCTAGGATATTGGAGCCCCTGGTGGGACTATGGATTAGTTGATCCAGGGCGTTGGAATTTATGAATTCCAAGAACCGTTGCGCAAAGGTGTTGGGACATGAGTAGTTTTCCCAGTTAATGGCAGGGTAGTTAAAATCACCCAGTATTAGGGTGTTTGGTTCTATCTTAATATTTTCCAGTATGTTTAAAAAGGTGTAGTGAGAATCTTGGGGTATGGTGGGGATCTGTAGCAAGCTACAATTTGGATTGCAGTCTTACCTAGTGTTAGTTGCACTTGGAGAATTTCAGACACATTGTGTTGGCCAGCTAGCCTGGTGGTGTGAATATCCTTGGTGAATATTGACACTCCTCCACCTTTAGTGTTTCGGTCCTGGTTTGGTGGACGAAAAGTGTGGTAAGAGTTGTAGCCTGGTATTGCAGGGGTGCTCTCTGGAGCCTTGAACCAGGTCTCAGTTACTGCACAGATATCGATGTTCTCCATTTTTAGGAGTGCCTCGAGAGAGTGCATTTTGAGGTTTAGACTTCTAGCATTGAGTAGCATTACCTTCAGATTTTGCATGCTTGTACCTGTTACGGTGGTGGTTTTGTCCTTTGAAGTTTGCCTAAAAAAGGCACTATAGGGGTGGCAAGAGCCTTAGCCAGTAACCTGAATCCCAGGGGTGATGGGTGCAGACCATCTCTGGCAAAGCATCATGGTCTGTCAATCATGTCATCCCAGGCAGACAGATACTGGATCCCCTTTGAATGACACCATAAGCTTAGCCAATTGTTGAAGTCAATCATTTTATCCTTATATTGTGGTATCATTCTGGGCGAAGGCAGGATGCTACTCAGGGCTAGGGTCATACCTGCCTGGGCCACATGATCCGAGAACTCTTCCATGTCTCTTTTCATGTAGTCCAGGGAGGTACATCTCAAGTCATTCACTCCAACATGGACAATGACAGAGTCATATTTGTACATGTTGTGGAGTGACATGAGTGCATGCGTTATGTGGCGAATCCTGGCACCCGACAGGCAGCTGACTGTAATTTTCTCCTTATTCAACCTGGTGAGAGGGACATCAGTGTGCCGGACTATAGAGTCACCTATGACTAAAGTGTTAGGTACATTGTCTTGCCTTAGGGGCTGTTGCTGGGTGGCACACTGGTGTTGTGAACTATGTGACACATTGGTTGTGATTGGTGTTTATTTGCATTTCAGCTTCAGAGGTCTTTGTTGCTTGGGCAGGTTACAGTTAAGGGCCTCTGCATATGTGGATTTAGTGTTGCTATATGTGGGTGTTGGTGGTGCGGGTTTAGAAGGGCTATGTGTTGCTTGAGGTGTAGTGTGGGTGTTAACCTTCTCCTCTTGACTGTTTAGCACAATCTTGGGTGGAGAGAGCTTTGCTTCCATTTTGGCTATGTAAGTGCATCTCTCACAGGTTGTAGTGTTGGGTGGTAGGAGGAGAGGTTGTCTGTGTACATGAGGCAATTGCTGCATTGCCCCAGTATGCCCAGATTCACCAGGTGGACAGGAGAAATCACCGAAAGCTGACCCTTGGACATGCCTGGTTTGGGGCTTTTTTTTTTCTTTGTAAAGTACAGGAGCTGTTTCCTTAGCAAGGTACTTTGCAATTATAGGCTGTTTAGTGCCTACTATTAATTTCTCCTTATTAACAAGGAGAGTTCAGTGTTTGTATGAGTTTAAGGCTTCCTAGTGCTTTCCAGCAGGTATTAGAGAAAGTGCTAGTCACAGGGATGCTTAAAGGTAAGATTGAAAAGAATGCACTCTGCAGTGTGCACTACAGAAGTTAGATGTGAAAGTAGGTAACTTGAGTTTTACCTATTTAAAAAGTTAAGGTTTATTGGAGAGTTACTATTTTTAAAACAGCAAGATGGATTGAAAGGGGTGGTCACTTTTGTAATTTGGTACTATGAAATACTGTAGGATGGCCAATAAATATAAATAATTGAAGGGGTTGGATTTCAAAAATTCTTTCTCTGTCTCCTTTCTCTCACCCTCAGTCTAACTCTCAGCCATTCTTCTTGTAGTCTGTTATGTACTTCTGTCTCTAACCACTATACCTTCCTTTAACTTGTAATTGCCCATCTACTCCTTCACATTTATTATTAGAACTCCTTTATTCATACACTTATATTTTCTCCTCCTCATCCTTCACTCTTCACTCTCTCACTCCTTCCATCTCTCACTTCTCTAAATAGCCAATCATATACTTACCCACCTTTCCTCTCCCACACTCCTTATTCCCCATCTAGACTCCACCAACTACAGCATTACGTACTATCTTTTTTCACTATATAACCAGGAAACCGTTTTAATATTCTCCTGCTCCTGATTAATAATGCTTGCTGTACTGAATGCCAAACTGATTGGTGATTTTTACAAACTGTGTTCTAATATGGTATGCAACTTATGTACTCTACTATGCTATAACATTGTTATGTTTATGTTTTATTCTACTTGTGTTTTGAATCTGTATTATTCTTCCATTTATTTTACTAAGGAGCTTTTCTGACTAGGCTACCATTGAAAAGGAATTTCTGTCCAGTCGGACTTTACCACTAAACAAAAGCAAATAAAATAAATAAGTATTTTCTACTACTGCACAAACAGATTGAATGCATCTTACCAAAAGTGGTAAAAAGATTTTTTTTATCATCACCATTCCTTCTCTTTTTCCATAAAGGAAGTACAATCCTCCTTCCCCACCTTTGGAGCTGAAATAAAAAATTTCCTCCACTCCAAATCAAATTGTACTTCCAACACATTAGGCCACATCACAGAAGGGCCTCTCAACCTCTAATGTTATCCTATTGACTACCAAGACCTCCTAAACCTCCACCATCTCCTGCCTTGACACTTATTACACCATACTATTTCCACCACAATGTAAACCTGAAATATAATAATGTGAATTGTAAATATGCATTTCTATCATAATTGTTGCTACATCTATTAATTGCTACTATTCTGTTTTGTTACATACTGTAACTTTCTTTTCTGTTTTGATATGTAGAGCTTAGTTCCTCTCTGTTCTTTCTTTTTTCCATTGTGAACTATTTCACACAGGCAGTACCTGCAAATGGCCTATTGTGATTTGTGTAGCACCCCAATAAACACATGTGAAATAAATATACATGCATAAGTTGATTATACTAATACACCTTTCCTAAATATTCTAATTATTCTCTTACTAGTAGAACACATGGCATAACAATGCTTACACATCGTAGGTACGTCTGCTCAATGTCTTCAAATCCTTATACCTCCATACAGGCAAGCATGCCCAACTACACTTTATTGCCCTTAGACAATACACTGCTGCTAACACTTCCCTGTCCACTTACTGCTTCCTTCCATTACATTCACTTCTCACCTATCTCCTAAACATGTATGGCCCAGTAGCAGACTCAACAATTAGTGCAGATGACTGTCATCAAGAGAACATTACATGACACAACACTAGCATATATCATTCATGTTTCACTCATGTTTCCACTCTCAAATCATTCTAAAACACAAAACATGACCCACTGTGCCACTGCTCTTCTCAAACAATCCATCTAGACCACCAATATGGAAACACGAGCCAGACCTCATGTACCTTTCTTCTTACCTCATATTCAACAGACCAGCAACATCATTACAAGCTTTCAGTTTCTATGTCATCTTTTCTTTGTTACCACAACAGGAACAAAACATCCTCTGTTACTCCTTCATTAATATAACTTCCTTCACTTGCCATGGCCTAGACAATTACATCCCTAAATATCTTTATACTTAAAACAACATTTCCTTTATGGTTACATTAGCTCACAGTCAATCATATGCATATTTTAATGTTGTATCTAGACTTCATCATTTCCTTATTAATAGTATTAATAGCTTAAAATGCACTCATTTCCATATCATTAACATCTGTGATACTAAGTATTATCACAATGGTGTCAATCATTATTGTCCTATTAATATGTACACTTTCACAAACTTTGAAACAAATATTGTGAATCTAAGAATGAGCAGCATTATTCCTACGTTATTGCTGGCCCACCAACAGGTACTGCTATGTAGGAATTACTTTCTTGATAGTTATCATTGCATTATTAAGCAGTCATTTTGCAAAACATCTTAATTTAAACAATGTCATGTAATGATTTATTAAGTCCTAAGTCTTTCATAGTTAGAGCACACAATTTAAACAATGTTATCCATAGCATATTGAAATTATACAGTGAATTTACTCTTCCATGCACTTACTGCAAAAAAAGTGAATGCAAAAGTAAGATATAACATATATAAGACCAAACATTCTCACACCATTGTATTCTTCATGACTAATTAATGGTTTCAACTCAAAACCAAATGAGAACATCACCACTTGCAGCCAGTCTAATATATCCAATATCAACCGAAACTCTTTTTCAGCAATAAAGAAATATTTGTCAGATTTATATTAATCTGTGGGCTGCTTCATTAACTACTTAATACCAAAAGATACTCACACTTCCTATCAGGGGAGACTTAAATAAGAAAAAAAATATGAATGAGTCACCCCATTAATTACACTTTATTGCAATTACAATAGATCTAATAGACAGCCCACTTCATAATTTAGTAATATAGTTGTTATGAAAGTACGCAGTGGGCATGTTTGCTGACTGCACACAAGCACAGGTGAAGTGTGAGCGAGTGATATAAGCTGTACTCGTGCAATAGATGCTTGTTATGAATGTGTTAGGGAAATCGGTAGATAATGACATGCAAATGACAAAATAAAACATGCAGCAACTATATAAATGAGCTTCTCTCCCTGTCTTTTGCAATTCAGTCACTGTTTGGTATGGAAGTGTATAGCTGAGTACTAACAAGTGAATCTGAGCCTTTTCCAGACATATTGAAATTAGCAAAAATGCTTGTTTTTTTTGCTGCAAGGCTATTTTGAGCTGCTTGTCTGTGCTGCACTGATTGGCACTTGGTGTTCTATAAGTAGAAGACATAGGCGGAGAAAAACTCATTTAAAGTTTGCAGAACAAAAATTACTTGATAGAGTTAGAGTGGACAGGGAGATCCTAAGTGCTTTGGTAAACTTGCACAGCCCACAAACTGGAACTTCGGGAATGTGTGGTGTTTCTATTTCTGTAGATACCAAGGTATATATATCCCTAACTATATTTGCCACAATGAACTTTCAGAAACAGGGTGGGGACATGTTGAGTTTCTCACAGTCTTCCCCCATGAGCATACCTCAGCAGTTTCTTGATATACTCTTGGCCCATGTGGATGAGCATATCAGTTTCTCCGTGTCACCATAGGACAGAGCCAGCTCCTTGAGTGTTTTCTATGGAATGACATGCTTTCCTGATTTACTTGGTGTGATAAATTGCATCCAATGTGGCTATAGAAGCTCCATCTGGACCACTGATTGAGAGGTACCACAATAAGAAGGGTTACCATTCCATCAACTGACAGGTATTGTGTTTGCCACATAGCTGGGTTATTAACATATCCACTCAGCATCCTGACAGTACCCAGTATTTCCACATGTGACACAGATGTTCAATTTATAGCCATTTCCTGCACGGTAGGATTACTCATGGTCACCTAGCTGGTAAGTGCAGACAATTGCAGTTTTATTTATTTTATTTATTTATTTATTTATTTTACATTTGTTAACCGGGCTGGTCTAGCTGGATACATATCCGTTTTCAGTAGAGGCCCGAGGAGAAAAGCTCCAATACAAAATGGAAGTACATGTTTAAATTACAAGATTCAAAGTAGAGTTACTAAAAAGAGAATACAGATTACATATACAGGAATGAAAAAAAATGACATAGATGTTATATAAGACAAAAGGACAGACAGGAGGTTATACAAAAACATTGATTTCGTTATATTAATGGAAAATAGACTGGAATCGGAGATCTTCCTCATTACTATAAGGAATGAGAGATTTTAGAGATCTGCATTAGGGAAATGGGCTAGGGAGATGTGGGACTAGAAGGTATGAGATATGTAGTTAGTCAGGTTCACGACATGGACATATCCATTGTGTGGAGAGATATTCCTTAAGGTTGTATTGGAACTGATTGAGCGAGGTAGTAAGTCTAAGGTTGTTTGGCAGGGAGTTCCACTGCTTGCCAATGGAATTGGCGTAGAGGGCATCCCCGCCTGAGTTTTTTGCTTTAATGGTTAGGATCTGGATGCTGTTGGATGATCGGAGACTATTGAGGTTAGTATATGGAGTCAGAATGCTGCACAGTGAGGGAGTTCTATCAGGATGGTTGATTATTTTATAAGCTTCGGCGAGTTGGCTAAGTTTGAGGAGATTAGGCAGTTCCAACCAGCCAAGGTTCCTCAGGTTAAGGCAATGATGGGTTCGATAAGGGGAACCTGTAATAAATCTGGCAATGTGGTTGTAGGCAAGAGAGAGCATGTTAAGTTCACGTTTATTGAGAAAAGAGAGGATCGGGGAAGCATAGAGGAGGGAAGAGAGGAGATGGGTACGGGCAATAGTTAATTTGGTAGTGGCAGTTAAGAAGTTTTTAATTCTGTACATAGATCCTAGTTTTTTGTTAACAGACTTTACTGTTTGGGTAATGTGTATGTCGAATTTGAGCTTATGATCAATAGTAACACCTAGCAATTTGGTACTGGTGACAGGGGTTATGAGGGTCCCATTATTGGATTTAATATGGAAGGTTATGTTGTTAGTGTTTGGGAGTTCTTTACCTAGGGATGAGAAGACGTTGGGGAAGAAAAGTAATAATTTCATTTTAGCTGGGTTGAGTAGGAGTTTTAAGTCAGTGAACCATTTTTCAACTAGTGAAAAACAATGTTGTGTGATCGTTTGGAGATTCGAGAGGGAGACGTCTGAGCAGATTAAGGTGGAGTCATCGGCATATTGGATGCAGGTGGATTTAGGGATGACTGATTGAAGGTCATTTATGAAGATGGAAAACAGAAGTGGGCCCAGTATCGAGCCCTGAGGAACACCTATGGTATTAGGGAGCAGTCCTGATATTCTGTTTTGCCACAGGACAGCTTGTTGCCTACCAGTGAGGTAGGCATTGAACCAGTTTAGTGCTGGAGTGTCCAGACGTAGGGTTTCAAGGATGTTAAGAAGGAGTTGATGATTGACCATATCGAATGCTTTTGATAGGTCCTGAAAGAGGGCAGAGGATATGAGTTTGTTATTACGATTGTTGTTGATTGAGTCAACAAAGGAAAGGAGGGCAGTAGTTGTACTATGGTGTGGGCGAAAACCGTGCTGGGCATTGGACAAGAGATGATTAGAGGTTAGATAGTGAAGAAGTTGTTTGTGGATGCATCTTTCCATGATTTTCGCTATTGGGGACAGGATGGCTATTGGTCTATAATTTGACGTTTCCATGGAGGTTCCTCCTTTGTGAAGCGGAATGATATAAGAAGTCTTCCAAATGGAGGGAATGTTCATCTCAGTTATAGTTCTATTGATAAGGATTGATATGGGGTAGGCTATTTCATCAGACGCAATTTGTAAGAATTCCGCAGGAAGGTGGTCAGCCGCTAGGGTGGTTGGTTTGAGTTTTTTTAGGAGGGAGCGTACATAGGAGGAAGAGACTGGCTTTAAATTGAAGGGGGTAGGGGTGTCAACATGCAGTTTAGCAGCAGGTGGGGGAGTGGAGGTAAGTTGACTGGCTAGGGTTTGGATAGTCTCAGTGAAGAAGGAGTTAAAGGTGTTGGCTACTTCTTCTTGGCCTTTCTCTAACAATTTCTCGGGGGTTGGGGTGGAAGTTTTGCCTGGGTGCAGAAGGTTGTTAAAACCTGCCCAGAATTTCTTTGGGTTGTTCTGGTGTTTTTGCTGGAGGTTGCAGAAGTATTGTTTTTTATCTTGGGTAATAGCAGTTTTAGTGGCGTTTCTTAGTTGTTGAAATTTATAACGGTCTTGGGGGGTTTTTGTGGCTCTCCATTTATCCCAGGCTTGGTCATGGAGTTTGATTTTGGATTTAGTATCTCTAGTTAGCCAAGGTGCTATACGAGTTTTGGTTCTAATTTGTCTATGTGGGGCATGTGAGTCAAGTATCTTAAGGAATGTGTCGTTGAAGTGGGACACACTCGCTTCTAGTGATAGAGTTTTTAGTATGGTCCAGTTGCAGGATTTCAGGTCGGCAAGAAATAGTTGAGGGACAAATTTTTTTTTGTTTCTGATTAGTCTATATAGGGGGGGTTAGAAGTTGGGCATTTATGTTTAATGATATAAGTTATTAGGTGGTCGCTGAGGTCACAGGGAAGGGTACCAGTGGTGTAGTTATTAGAGTCCCTATTAGTAAGGATCCAGTCAATAATACTTTCTTTTTGAAGTGAATTGCCTATTCTGGTTGGGGATAGGATATTTTGGGAAAAACCATGTAGGTTAATAGGTTGTGGAGTTATATGGGTAGAAAAGAGAGAGCAGTCAATGTTGATGTCTCCAAGTACTATGGTTTCTTGTGGGTAGTTGGTGGCTAGCCAGCTCAGGGTTTGCTCCAGGTTTTCTGTGTTCTTCCCTGGTGGGATATAGGTTACAATAAGGTTGATGCATTTTTGAGTGTTTAGGCAGATCTGTAGGGCAATAATTTCTAGGTTTGAGATCATAGGAGGTTGTACTTGGTTCTTAAGGATGTTCAGGGTATTTTTAAACATAATAGCTATTCCTCCACCTTTTTTCTTTGCACGATCAGCCCTGAGAATATTGTACCCGGGTGGGAGGATCTCTTCATTCTTAGTAGTGGGTTTTAGCCATGCTTCGGTTAGACACATGATATCAGGGGACTGTGTAGCTATGATGGCGTGAAGGTTGTGAATTTTGTTGTTAATGCTTCTTAGGTTCAGGTGTAGTATTAGAAGGGAGTCAGTAGATTTTCGGGTTAAATTATGGGGGTTAGAATTTGGCATAGTGGTGGGACCTGGGTTTGGGTGAATATCTCCGTCAATGTTAATACAATTTTTCAAGTAAACTAAAAATCTTTGTAATTTAAATAGGATTTTGAGATTTGTTATCTATCAGTTTTGTTATCTGTAGTTCTTTCTATATATTCAGTAAGGCAGGTATTAATATCTTATCACCCCATCTTATTTGCCCCCTACCTGGTATTTTTTTTCTAAGTGATACAAGCTACCATCACAAACCTTGGGCAATGGTACTAGTTCATAACCAGAAGGGAGCTGCAGATAAGTTCTTTAACACTGTCCTCTCTCAGACATAGGTGGTCAGTGACAGAGTATTTGCCATGCTCAAAGTCCATTCCCATTGTCTGGATGAGTCTGGGGAGCCTTTAGTATGATCCTGCTATTGCATGCAGAACATTCACAGCCTACTAAATTATGCATAACATAAGCATGCGCCAGACTGGTGCACAGCTGCCACAGCCAGTGACCTATAGTGGCAGTGCAGTTTACCCTGTTGTTTGTCCCTCCAGTAATTACAGCAATGATGGCTAGTTTGTGGCAGCAGCATGGCAATCCCATTGGCAGGCACGTGTATAGTACATGACAGTGCAGATGAAGTGGTGGTGATGACATGTCCACAACTATGGGCCATGACATTCGCTATGTGACAACACTTGGTGCATGCAGTGTTTCTTGTGGGCTGTGCATAATCGATTCACACCATGCATCACACATTTCTCAAAATATCACACAAATGTACTGTTCATATGAACATACCTGTTATTTGTACAGTGTTTAGTAGTTAGAGGCACAAGTACTAGTTATATCAATGGGGGGTGCAGATAAAAGTAGCAGGTGATGTGAAGCACTGTATTGATATGTGTTGAATAATCTGAATTGTTATGGTAATGAAGCTGCATTCAGGTGGTAATACAAAAGTCAATGGTATTACAGCCACAAATGTTTCATCTTTATATCACAGTTGCTACTGTTTTACCTTTTGTCTTCTTTTTCCCCAATCAGTGACTTTTTCCCACCATGCTGGGAAATACTGCATTTGTCATTTCCAATAGAGGAGCTTTGCTGTTTACTGTACTTTCTTCTGCCATTTGTTTTCGTATTGCCTGAGGTATGTATTACAATAACTGCAAATTTATTCAATTTGAAACATGTCATACACAATGTCCCCTAATAATAGCGTTGGTGATTGTACCACAGACTTTGCACAGGTAAAAGCATGTGAGCATGAGGCTATGTTGCTATGATGACCTACTGTTTGCAAGGGAAAGCTCTTGATAGTGACTGAACAGTTTCATGGGACATAAGCCTTGGCTCAAAGGTTGTACTCCAATATGTGGAAGTCCGATGAGGACTTACTGGTTTCTTCTTGGGTGAGTAAACATGCATGCTTACAGAAGTTTATTGGGGCACATAGTGTCTGTACTAGTCATGTAACATACATGTGGTCACTCCTTCAGCCATGTCCAGTACTTACTCCAATGTGTGCCTGGCAAGTCCTTACTGGTGTGTACAAAAAGGACTAACATGGAACACTTGCATGCAACCCTGTTGCATATGTAGAGAATCATTGCATTGTCCCAGACTTCTAGCATCCCCATGATTTGAAAAATGTTCTCATGTATATACTGTAGCAGTCTAACTATCACTACTTGACTTTCAGTAGCAGTAACCTATGCCTAAACTGTATCACAACACACCTGCTGCTGTGTCAGCAAGGCCTTGCATGTCTCTAGATCTCACTGTGAGTGATGTCTTCATCTGGCAACTTAAGTGTAGGCTGCACAGTAGGTAATGGAACATCAGCCATTGTTGTGTTTTCTCCAGAAGTTTAGCTTGTCTACAAGAGAGAGATGATGAGCTGCAAAGTGCTTCTCCCTTCTAATAATGGCATTTTCTCATTATGCTCATTGTGTGATCTTGTGTCAATGATTATGGAGCCATTGATTTCATTAGTGCTAGGAAGTTATGCCAGTACACTTTTCCACTAATTACCACTGTCCTGAGGCTGTGTCATGACTATGAGAGTAATCCCAGCACTGTTGACCGCTATTTTGGTGTCAGCCTCCCCCTGCTGCGGTGAACCACAGCATGTTACTGTTTGGTATTACACTTGTGAAAAGTGCATCATTATCTGAAATACATCGGAATTAGTATTTTACTTAGGATGTCTACAATTGGTATGTGTTGTCTGCTCTGATGGTGCTACTGCTGATATGAATAAAATAAGCATGTGGAAATATATCAGCACATGGGAATAACTGATGACAAAAAGTTATATGCAGACATTTATTAAATAAAGATATACATTCCTAATACTGAAAATGGCAGGTAAACACTGACTTTCCATGAAAGCTTTTGTGTGAATGTTGAAGGTGTACCAAAGTGCTGGCATCCACATCAGCTTGAGTCAACCCAGGCGCTCCTCATCAGGTGTTAAACTTAGGATAGTGGAAGGCTCCCTTCCCATTGTACTGCATGTAACTGCATTCTGCCTAGCTTTACTCTTTGCACTGGACACCATATCATTAGCTATCTTTCTGTACTGTGCCAATGTATGGTTCTTTCCCAATTGCATAAACGTCAGCCAGTACTTGATTCCACACATTTGTTCACTCTGTATATTTTGTTTCCCCCTTTTCCAAAAAGATATTTTGCATATGTCCTAAGTGCATCCGTAAAGATATGGTTCTTAACAGTGAAGGTATCCCTGTTTTCACCTTATTTATTGATGATGCAAAATCTTTTCCATAGGAAATAAGTCTTGAAGCTAATGGTGTAACCTTCTCCTCACTGAGTAGAAGCACATTGGTAGATGACTTTTAATCAGTACTGCATCAATACAAGAAAACAGTGATGCAGGTGACAGTTGTGATGGTTTTCCCCTTTAATTTCTGCATAAATGTATTCATTGTACTGCAGGCACTGCTTTCACACTCCTCCTCCTCCTCTTCTTGATCACCAACGTCATCCTACAGACCACCATTCTATGCTGCTTAACTACACTTTCCCCTGCCACTACTTTACAGTCTCCAATCTCCTTCAGACTGGCTCTCCTACATAGGATATAATCCACCTGTGTGCATCTTCCTCCACTCTTGTATGTCACCCTATGCTTCTCCCTCTTCTTAAAATACATATTCACCACAGCCATGTCCATCCTTTTCACAAAATCCACAATCATCTGACCTTCTGCATTCCTCTCCTTAACACCTTACCTACCCATCACTTCCTCATCCCCTCTGTTCACTTCACCAACATGCCCATTAAAGTCCGCTCCAATCACTAGTCTCTCACCCTTGGGTACACTCACCACAACTTCATCCAACTCACTCCAAAATTTCTCTTTCTCATCCATCGCACACCCAACTTGTGGAGCATATGCACTAACAACATTCATCATTACACCATCAATTTCAAGCTTCATAAACATCACTCTGTCAGACACTCTCTTCACATCTAAAACACTCTTGGCATATTGTTCCTTTAGTATAACCCCTACCCCATTTCTCCTGCCATCCACACCATGATAGAACAATCTGAACCTGTTTTCTAAACAACTGGCCTTACTTCCATTCCATCTGGTCTCTTGAATGCACAATATATCAACCTTCCTTCTCTCCATCATATCAGCTAGCTCTCTTCCTATACCAGTCATACTGCCAACATTCAAAGTTCCTACCCTCACTGCTACACTTCTAACCTTCCTCCTCTCTTCCTGCCTTCGGGCATGCCTTCACCGTCCTCTTCTCCTTCGGCCAACAGGAGCCCAATTTCCGCCAGCACCCTGTTGAATAACAGTACTGGTGGCGGTCATTGTTAACCCGGGCCTTGACCTATCCGGTATGGAAATATAACATTTTCACGCCATAAGTTATGTGGCAGAATTTTTATGCCAGATGCCCTTCCTGACGCAACCCTCTCCATTTATCCAGGCTTGGGACAGGCAAAAGGAAATGCACTGGCTTGTGCATCATAATACAACATAACAATAATCAACCACATTTTCCAAAATATGGTTAAACAAAATATGTTAATATTAAATCATAATATAACATAATAATCAACCACATTTTCCAAAATATAGTTAGTTTAAGAAAATATGTTAATCCTAAATCATAATAATACATTACAATAATGAATAAATTAAGATAAGGGTTGGGGAGCGACAAAGAAAAACATTCCATTAGTGTCATTGCAGATGATATCCCTAACATCACTGGTTATACATACTTCTACAGGTGTGTACTGACAGTTGTAATTACAATAACTACAATTCTCCTATAGCTGTTTTAGCACGTGCATACCTCTCAAGCTGATAGCATGGTACAGTAAGGGCCAAGCATTAACAAATGCAGGTACAGAGCTACTCAGAACCATTTCACATAATGTAGACTTATATAACTATCAGGGTGTTATGTGAATGGATTTGGTAATACATTGCATTCCAGGTAATTATTTATCTGGTAAACATGTGACAGATGGATTAGTTAGTTTTAATTATATTATGAGAAATTGTGACACTTGTGAGGTATGTTTGTGTACAGTAATTAAACTAAATAGCCAGCATGGCTTAGTTGGCAGACATGGGAGTAGATCCCACTAGCTGTGACTGCAGGGGACATCTGCAAATAATTTAATAATTCACTGCAGCAACATAGTACAGACATGCAAGAGATACAACCATACTGGGATTACACAGTTTTATTTCTGAATCAACAATACTGATGAACACATTCTTGTTATTGAGTGTAGCATTCTGTGAGATCTAAGCACAATATCCGCACATAATGTTGGCTAACTCACCCATAACATTTTTGTGTTTTTGGGGAGAGAAAAACTGTGAGCATTATGTGACAGATACTGAAGATGTAGTGCTACATATCACTGGATTCAAACCCAAGACTCTGTGAGGAAAAATGTACAGTGCTCAAATAATTAAATAGACTGAGCTACTGAGGCACTGCTGAGTACAGTGTGACTGATACTTTCCTTGAGATCACCTGGAAACATACTATAAATTGTGCAACACAAGTTACAGGACTTTCCTCAAGCATTCTAGTACTGTTACAGTGTTATAGTAGTCAGCAGTCACAATAGAATACACGTGCATGGTATACACCCATACTGCATATATTACTACAGCTTTATTCCACTTTCAACAATACTGGTAAAGACATGTTATTGTTATTGGTTTGAAATATCTGTGAAGTCCAAGCACAATATCTGGCTGTGGAGTGGGCTACCTCACCCATATACCTTTATTACCTGAAGTCTGTGGAAGACAGAGCATTATGTGACCAGTACTGGCCTCGAGACAACCTTGAACAGTACTATGAGTTAAGCAGTACAGTTTGCAGCCATTTCAGTTGCAATCTACAGCTATTACAGTGTTATAATTGAGTGCAGCAACCTTACTTTACAGACTCAATGCATACAGCTCTACTGCAATGGTTATGACAAGAAAATTCTCATGTACACCATTTTCCTTGTTGTTAGTACTTTTTCTTGTTTTTATTGCACTACAGTTATTATTATTCATTTATTGCACTACAGCTCTAATTCCAATCATATTGCACTACAGACTTTATTGTATATACTTTATTGCAGTTAATGCTTTACTTTTTCTTGCTTATTGCACTACAGTTGGCATAATACATCCATACTCACCATGCTCACTGTGCAACCTGACCAGGTGCCCAGCATGAGACTCAACATTGCAAGCCCTCTCAGCTGGAGCTGTTGGGAGAGATGCATGCCACTAAGCATACCAGTTTTGCAGATATTCAGATTAAATAGTGATAAAACAGAGGATAAAGTACTTACATACTTGTGGGGCATTCTCTTCCCTCGCTTCTTGGACCCTGGTGCCCAAGGTTCCCTCTTTCATCTTTTCAGGTCATCATGGTAGGGATGATACTGCTCACCTGTACAGGGGATACCAGTAACACTGGTGAGTTCTCTGACCAACCACTCCCAAGACTCAGCCTTATACTCTGAGCCCTGGAAATTGTCCTGCAGCAGCCTATCATCATGTTTTTTTACAAGGAGCCCAATCATGACCATGGAATCCTGAAAGCCCCACACCTTCTCCAACACTGCCAGCCACACTGACAGATGATTGAACTCCAATGGATTCTGCAGAATTCCTGCCTAGTCTGCTTTATATAGGCTGTTTTCCCACCCTTACATGTCATTGAGCAACATTCAAAAAAGTACCGCTTTGCTTAGCAGCACACAAACCAGACAAGCAGAGCTGAGCAGTGAGCAAACACCCACAATCATGGTTTTAGTGAAGCTGAGCACCGCGCAAACATTGGCAGCCGTTACCATGTTTATGGGGTGCTTAGCAGGTTTGAGCACAGTTGTGCAGAGTTCACCAGAGCTATATTTGAAAATATTGTCCATAACATATGCAATGAAAACATAGGCCACTTCTGACTTCCAGGTATTCTAATCCTGGACCTACTACACATACAGCCATAACTCTACCATTTAGCTATGTGTATATTAAGAAATCTGGTACACCTTCACATATACCACTGAACTTCCTGTTAGTAGTGCTGAGCACCATGCTGCATCACACAAACATGCTTAAACATACCAATAAATAAATAAATAAATAATTGTATCCGGTTTCTGTTTTTAGATGTCTGGCAGGTGTCTGCCATATATGTACAGTATGAGGTCTGTTCTGATTAGCTGCACTCCGCACCTTGCCTCACAAATGCCAAATAAAAAAAAAAATAAAACATGTAAAATGTCATTATGCTTATTAATTACAGCCAGGTTCTATTTTTAGATGTCTGGCAGGTGTCAGCACATGTGAGCACAAAACTAAAACAGTCCTTGAAACAAATAAGGAATCAGATGCAAAAACCCGAGAATACAAGAAAAGAAAAATAATCTGGTTCACACAGCAGTGAAAATCAATATGTCCCTTATTGTAGTAGGTAAGCGCTTTCTCGGAATAACATCCACTTCATCAGACCAACAAAGATAGAATAGCAATTACATTTTTAAACACTAAAACATCCAATCAAAATCTTTTTCTTGTATTCTCTGTTTTTTGCATCTGATTCCTTATTTGGTTCAAGGACTGTTTTCGTTTGGTATATTTTCTTTATCTTTGAACCAAGCATGGCAGGAAATGAAATAGATCATTTGGACAACTTTGTACCTTCGATGGATTTGCCATCTAATAGGAGGAATAACTATTGTTTGTCTACTTTATTGGACTTTCAAACTAATCCATTACTTAATGGAACGTATATGCAGACAACATCACTGACTCCAGATAATCCTGATTTATCTGCAGCTTTTCAGAGATGACTATTGCAATCTGAAGAATAAACTTTATATGTTTAAGCACTTGCAGTGGCAGCGCTTTCATCTTGAGGCTTCACTGAGCCTTAATATAGCACCAAGGGGACTTAGGGTTCTCACCATGTTATGGGCAAGCTTATCCTGAGCTACTTAGGCGCTGGCAGTTACTTAACCTTAAGTGAAGCGCTAAATATATACAGCTCCTTATCGAATTTTTTAGACCAGAGGAGCTAAAACTATATAATGAAATCACTGAGTTGCAAAACATAATTAACAATACCTATTCAGATGAATTGGTGATAAAATGGATGTGTTGTTTGAAAATATTACTGGATATGACAAGAGACTTTCTGCTACCAAAAACAAAAAATTACAAAGGGATTTGAAGGATTTTAAAGAAAGTAATGTCTTCTCTTGGGTAAATGAAAGGGTTAATACTAACTCCAACATACAGCATATAAGAGGAAATGGACGGAGCTCTGTAAAACCCAGAACTACATTGCATTCAACTGTTTCAGATGAACAAGCAGCATATGCAAATGCTGTTAAAACTATCACTTCTACAGAACCCACAGAACTTTTACCCAATGTTCCTATTGTTCCTGTAAGTAAGGGAATTGTTTCAGAAGTCAACCTAAATACTTCTGTAGCTGCTGTAAGCAGTCACTCTGATGCTAGCACAAGCACTGCAGCTGTTAGACCTAAAACAAGCATGGCTTCCAGTGTGAGTTTGAATTCCACAGAGCAGGCCTCTGTACTATCAGGCTCTACCCGTGGACATTTTTTATTGAAAGAACCTCTGCCTATAACAGGCAGATCGAGGAATCGCCTGCAAAATCAATGTACATGATGACTACCCAGCCAGGAGGATGAAATAAGGTCAGGAAAGAGATACAAACAAGCTTAGTTCACAATATCTCTACTTTAACTTTAACTGACTCACAATTATCTGTGTTAAACAGAGGTTTAACCTTTGTTCCTGCTCAAAGAATGGACATAACAGAGGTAATTAAAGACCTACACCTTTTTGGCAGAACTCTTACACTTAAAGCTATGTTTGGTAATTCTAATAATGCTGATTGTATATTTAGAAAGCCCAGCACTTACATACCACCTAGTAATTCTACTATAGATCTGTTCATTGACCTTTGTGAAAAACAATTAGAGAGGAGTCTCTAGATAAGGAAACTAATCATTTTATCAGCTGCAGAGTTACAAGCTCTAGTTGAATTGAAGGAGCTAAATAGTATAGAAATATGTCCAGATGATAAAGGAGGTGGTATTGTTGTTATCGGCAAGGACAAATATATAGAATCTATGTTAAGTCATCTCAGTGACGTTGATACCTATGCCATTTTACCTATGCATATACTCAGTAGTGTCATAGAAAAAGTACAGTTTTTGATCTTTGATTTATTAATAGCAGGCATGATATCTGAACAACTGTTTGAGTATTTCAAGGTAGAACATCCAACAGTCCCTTTGATATATGGTCTACCCAAAATACATAAGAATCCCTTAACTCCATCTATGCGCCCTATATTTTAGGCCGAGGTTGGGTAACTGAACCACTTTCTATTTTTGTAGAAAAGACTTTGCATGCTGCCTTGGCTAATTGTAGCACTATTTTAAAGGATACCAAGAGTTTCTTAAATGAGCTAACTAAACAAAATGAAATTATCTTAAGACAATGCTTATTTGTAACTCTGGATATTGAATCATTGTTCAGTGTTATACCCAATGAATGGGGAATTGAAAATGTCAGAGAATTACTGTGTGAGAGAAACACCCCTGATACTAAGGTGACACTTATTTGCACACTTTTGGAAATCATCCTAGAAAACAATGTGTTTATTTTTAATGATGTTTATTATGCACAAAAAAGTTGGCGTAGCTATGGACGCAGCTTGTGCTAATAGCTACACCCACCTATCCCTAGCTAATTAGGAAGCTAAACATGTACTTTCAAATAATGAATACCAGGTTAACATCAAATGGTATAAATGTTTTGTGGATGATATTTTTTGTTGTGGCATGGCTCAGAGCAGTGGCTACAAGAGTTTATTTTATACTTAAATCAGTTGAATACTTTTTGAGTTTTACCTATAAATATTCTGATAAAGAAGTAGAGTTTTTGGATGTTAAAGTTACTAAAAATAATTTATCCACTGTGTCTACTACTTTGTATAAGAAAACTGTTAGAAAGAATAATGTTCTACACTATGGCAGTATGCATCCGAATCATGCGAATTTTAATGTGTTGAAAGGACAAATATTTCGAACTATGAGACTTTTTAATGATGATGATAGTCTCATTGTTGCATTACAAACACTTAAACAAGAATTTTTAGAAAGAGGCTATAGTAGTAAACTTATTGATTCTCAAATAGCAGAAGGATGGCGGCATAGATCAGATAAGTGCCAGCCATATTTCCCCCCCCTCCCTACTAGTATTAATAAGAGGGATAATATTGACAATACTTTCTCAAGTGATGCTTCCACTGATACCTCTAGGAATAAACTAAGGATGCCATTGACCTTTGCCAGTAATGTGCATGTAGCATGTGATATTATTAAAAAGAACTGGGATAATCTGTCTACTGTACATGAGTTGAATGGGGTCATTGGCACACAGCCAGATTTTGCTTTTAGAAATAATAGATCACTTAAGAGTCAGCTCTATTATCGATCCTTTAATACTAAATCAACAATAATATCTGATAGACCTAGTACATATATGTGTAGGAATTGTATGGCCTGTACACATATACATATTGGTAATCATTTCACACATCCCACTTTGGGTTTTAAGATAGATTCTGCTTTTTATGCAGATTGTCGAACAAAAAATTTTGTCTATTTTTGCTATTGTACTACCTGCTTCTCATTTTTCATAGGGAAAACGAACAGGGTGTTTAAGGATAGAATACTTGAACATCTTAGGGATATCAGGAATGTTAAAGAAACCAGCTCACTATCACTACATGTAGCTAAAGAGGGTAAAGAACATAAATTTAGCTTTATGGTACTAGAGATTCTGCATAGTACCAAAAGAGGAGGTGACATAAATAATAGAACAGAATCTAGTGAACAGAAATGGATTTTGCGCTTTCAAGCTGATAAACCTCCCGGTTTAAACAACAGAGCTTCCCTGAAACCCTTCCTTAAAGCACGGCCGTTAAAGCATTGATCTCTCTTTTAATATTTTATCATATATGCTTCAATAGTCCATCTTTTATTATTTTTTACTATTGTATTTGTTACCAGTTTTAAGAATATATTGTTCATTTAGTCTGTTTTATTCAAATTGTTAATGATCTATATATTCTACAGATGTATTTTATCACATGGCTTTTAGCTATGATGCACATTTTATCTGATTTTTGATTTGATGTTTTAGTGTTTAAAAATGTAACTGCTATTCTATCTTTGTTGGTCTGATGAAGCGGATGTTATTCTGAGAAAGTGCTTACCTACTACAATAAAGGACATATTGATTTTCACTGCTGTGTGGAACCAGATTATTTTTCTTTTACATGTGAGCACACCCTGGCATTGCTATGCTCCAAGCCACACAAACATGCATTTTTTAACAACAAAATAAAAATAAAAAAATAATAAAAAAAAACAAACAGACAACACTGATTCCGTGTTCCTTGGCTGTCCCTCAGCAGTGTGCCATCATTAATGTACATGGTGTGCTGTTGAGGGGCAACCATGGCAGTGTACATGGATACATTCCATGTAGGCTCTACATTTTGCCTACACAGATTTTATTAAATCCTGGGGATTTTTCTTTTACACAAAGGACTCTGTGGTGGCTGAAACACACATCAGCTGTACTAGCCAAGGTCCCTAGAGTTTAGGGTTCATGTGTTCTTGATACAGTGTCTATCTACTACATTTAGATCATTTGACACTATATTTGTGATGTGCTTCACCATCTTTCTGAGTTATGGGATTTTAACATACCACTTTTAAACTTTATACGTCCAGAGTTATGATGGCCAGACATTTGCAGAGACATCAATGTGGAAAAAAGAAGGAAAATGGAGCTGGGAAGCAGAAGTCTATGTTTGGGTTATTTGTGGATTATCTGATAATATTTCTGTTTGATCCAGAAGTACCCTAGCTGTAGACATGGTAGGTATCTAAGGAATTTGAAATGATATATTGTTATTCCATGGGAAAAAGACAGAGATTATGTCATTGTATTATTTCTTTACCACAGAGGTAATGCAATGTTTAATTTCAGATGTAACAGAACCTGCTTTAAATATTTGGGATTAAGCCTAGCTCAGTCTTTGGTTGATAACTAAAACTTGAACTATGGGATGGTAGTGCAGATGTGGCTAAAGCACATAAAGTGTTAGCTACCTCTTGCCGTACCACTAGAGCAGAGATTAATGAAAATCAGTTAGTTGGTATATTTTCACTGCAATTGCATCAATTTCTGAAAATGCAGATTAGAATCCTGGCTAACACCATTAAGAAATTGTAATTGGCAAAATCATAGTAAATTCTGTCACCTAGAATTGTAGGGATGACCAATCTCAGATTGGTCTGGTTAGCAGGGACAACTGTTCTAGTCAGACATTAAAATTATATCCTTTAGCCATTAAACTGTAGGAATGGTGTTTGGGGATGGATGCAACCTACCAGTTCCAATGCAAAAGCTGATGGGATCCTTAGCATGATAAGGCTCATTAGAACATTTAGTGGCCAAGTAGTACAAAGAAAGAGTGCGCCTGTTTCTTTTCCAGAATATATGAAAAAAGAGCTGAGAGCAATTAGAATTGTAACAGTGTCTTCATGGATGCAGCTTTTCACCTGATATAATCATTACCACAAACCTTGCAGGTATTTACTCTGAAATAGCAGAAGATGTGAATAATTGTGTAATTAAGTGACTTCAAAAGCTCTAGGAAAAGTTTCAAATCCCCAGTGAGATTTCTATAAATACCTATTATCTCATGTTTCTTTATTGTAATTGTTAGGCAGCTACTTGACTTCTTTGGGTAATAAAAGGCTGTCTCCCTCTGAGATAGACATAAAGGGTTATTGTGTCACAGTGCATGACTTCATTATACCAGATCATCCCACCAAAAATCAAGTATGGGGAGTCATGGGTGAGGATCTTGGAGTTTTAGGTGCAGCACTTGGATGAGAGTATTCTGAAGAGCTGTCTCACAGCAAACATATTCATGGAAACAGATGCTTCAAAATTTCTTCTGACCTCTTAGACTAAAGTAAAAATGAACTAGCACATCAAAGTGTTGATTATTTGAATAGATGGTGCAAGGAGACTGGAAACATATAGAAAAGAGCAGATATTATTATGGAAACAATTTGGGAAGATTGTTTCTGTCTCATAGGTCATATCCTGTCATTAGAAATACACTCCAAGATGAAGTATAGGACAGATCTAGTGCCAACTTTACCCCTCTCCCCCCCAAAGGACCAGTCACAATACCAGTAGATTGCCAGGCATCCAGTATTACTGCTGCACAGGTTAAAACAGCACTGTCCAAGGCCAAGAATACAGCTTCTATGGGACCTGACAATATCCCTGGCTTTGTTCTACATGAACTACAGAGTGAACTGGCACCTCACCTGTGTGCCCTGTTCAATCACAGCCTCACCTCAGGCTTTATCCCTACCGAATGGCACACTGCTATAGTCATCCCTCTCCACAAAGGAGGAGCAACTACAGACCCTCGGAATTATTGCCCCATTAACTTGATGAGTCTGATATGCAAAGCTATGGAACACATCATCATCGACCTAATAAACAAGGATATAGGGAATCTCCAAACTCTGGATCCCACACAGTTTGGTTTTGTGAAGGGTAGATCATGCCTGCTCAACTTGGTCAACTTCTTTGAGTCAGTCACCAGAGCTGTGGATGAAGGCAAGATGGTTTATACAACCTTCCTTGATCTGGCCAAGCCCTTTGATACTATTCCCCACTCAGGAATCATAGAAAAACTCACTAAGCTAGGCATCAAACCTTATATCACTAGGTGGGTTGCAAACTGGCTTGTAGGTAGAACTCAAAGTGTGAAAGTAGTTGACTCCAAGTCAGACTGCTGACCAGTCACGAGTGGAGTCCTTCAGGGTTCGGTCCTGGTTTCTCTACTATTTGGTATCTACTTCTCTGAAGTCCAGGCCAACACAAAGGGACTCTGGCTGACAAAGTTTGCAGACGATTGCAAGTTGGGAGCTATTATTAACTCCCCAGATGATGTTGACATCCGACAGAAAGGCCTCACTGAGACCAATGACTGGTGTCAGAACCATGGCCTTAAGATCAATGTCAAAAAATGTGTCGCCATCCCCTTTGGGAAAAACTCAGTTCCCATGAATTGCCACATCGATGGTAGTCCGCTGAACACAGAAGGCATTAAAAGAGATCTGGGAACACAGGTTGACAGCAACCACTCTTTTGACCACCACATTGCCACTGTGGTCAGAATGTCCTTCTATGTGCACATTTCATTACTAAGGCTTTTGCATCCAGGAAGAAAGAGGTCATTGTATCCCTCTACTCTTCTCTCATTAGGCCAATCATTGAGGACAATGTGCCATTTGGCATGTACCTCACTAAACACCTGCAACAACTGGAGAGATCACAAAAGTACCTCACAAAGAGGATCCTAGGCCTTAAACATTTGTCCTATATGGACAGACTTAAAAAAATCCAACTATTCTCTGTCTCATATCACCTACTTAGAGGCGTTATCTGCTTGACTTACAAAGCCATGTCTGACCCAGCTCTGTTAGAAATGCTTCATCTAAAGAAGTCCCAGTCCCTCTGCCCCACACACTCTAGAGACCTCAACCTCATTACCGCAATCAACAAAACATACTGAGGCGGACAGGTCCATAACCCAGAGACTGCCCATGCCCTCTTCAAGAGAAATCTTAATGAGTGGATGGGAAAGAGAAAATTCACCCCAGGGATCACTCCAGTGGCTTTACTCGACAGAGGCACTGGGAACTAAGGTCGGGTGGCACAATGCCAGGGTATTGCTATGGGCTAGGCTTTTAAAGGCTCCAAGGCCATTAGCCTAGTACACACCTATGAACCTATGAACCTACGAGTTGTTTTTTTGAAAATGGCAGTTCAAAAATGTTTAACACAGAAGTACAACTCAAAGGAAATCACTCTACAAAGAACAATGGGCCCAGAAGTAGCATCAAAAACTCAGGGAAGAGACAGCAGCAGCAATAATTCATAATGTCATTGCTGGAATTAATGTGTACTGGTTAAGCCTTGGTCTGACACTGCAGCAGTATGGATTACTGGGATGGTGGAATCCTGGGGACTCCATGATATAAGTGGCACAGTCTGGCTTTTCATCAGAAGTGGAAACTTGAGAAAGTGAGTCTCATCAGTGTGAAAAATGAATTGATATTCAGACACAAAAACAACAAATTGCATATTCACTGTTATACATCAACCCCTGTAGCCCAATACTCCTGCAACCTTTATATACCTCTACCCTCTACCCTATCCACCTCTCACTCTGTTGTAATTTTCTTTGTTCCTCTTACCCTAGCTCATCCCTCTCTTCTCCTCTATTTTCTTCTCCTAACTTCCTTACTAAATGTATTTTACTTTCCTCCCAGCTTTTACCTAATCTGTTTCTATTCTTTTTCCCCTACCTTTAGTCCCCTCCTGAACATACTTCTCTTTATTCTCCAGCAGCCATCCTTTTTCAAACTACCATTCCACTTGCATGATACTTTCCTTGCACACTATTGGTAATGTGCTTCTTGCCCTATTTAAATGTCTCTTTATTTACATATTTTGATAAAACTGCATTTATGTGACACCCTGGACCTTTGTCTAGACTAGACATCACTTCACAATAGATGTATAAATAATGCTTATATTTGTTATGTATGAATATAGAGCTATTGCATCATATTTTGTATTGTATCTTATTTTGTATCTTATTAACTATTATGACTTACTGACTTGTACTGTGGAACTTTTCTCCCCGGGGCTTTTGCTCAGTCTGACTGTCCCGATTAACAAATGTCAAATATATAAATATACTAAATGTGAAATCAGGGAAGTAATCTGAGATGCAGCTATCAGTGACATAAATGTCATTCTCAGTTGCATGTGTATATATATATATATATATATATATATATATATATATATATCATAGATAGATAGATAGATATACACACACATGCACATACACAGACATATATTTTTCCCCTCACTTCTCAGATTCCCAGTAGCATTCCTTCTAATATCATCCAGTACCTACACTCCAGGGTTACACATAGCCATGAGACGGGTCAGCAGGACTCCATACTGTGAGTGTAGGTTGTTGTGTTTATTGGCACAGTTTGTGGTTATTGGCCACTCTGGATATAAGTGATATAAAAAAGGCTAAATGTTTGACATTCTTTTTTTGTGGCAGCAGTTAATTAGATGTATTAAATGTGCTATCACCCAGTAGTAAAGGGAAGGATGAAAGGAAAAGGTATATATATGGGACAACTAATTAAAACAAGGCATTTTAAGTTTAGTTAAAACATATAACTGCTGGGAAATAAGATGAAATTATTAGAATAAAAGTACCAAGGAAGGAAAATGATCACAGTCTATACCTGAGCAGAATCTTATGGAATCTGAAGAATGTGCTGTCAAACAAGAAACGGACAAACTGGAGATGCTAATTTCCTCCCTGTGTGCCTTGTAATACTTGCCTTTACTAACTATTTCCACTACTTGTTTGTGAGATTAATTAAAAAATAAAAGAAACAAATTATTTACCAATTCATGCCATATGGTCCCTTAATCTGCTTGGTAATGCTGAAAATTGATCTTTTGTGTTGTCACATGCTCTTCACCATATAAATGAGCTTAGATATTAACACAACTCAAATGAAACTCCATAACCAATGTCAGAACTGCATTTCAGTGCTGCTGAGTTTATAATGGCTTTATGTGTAAGCTGAGCTCCCACTCCCACATGATTATAAGTCATTATAAGCCATTGATTTTATTTGCTTTCTCAACTAATCGATAAAACTTGATGTTACAGTATGATTTTTCTGAGCCACTTGAATCACTATGACACTAACTGCATGAAGCAAAATTACATTTTTGCTGCTGTAACTGTGAGACACCTAAAATAAAAGCTGTAGAATGCAAGAAGGTATGACAATATGACACCAAGATATTATGCCTGGAAAGATAACTTGCTGTTAACGGTTCATTGACATCCTGCCTTAACAAAGTTTCATCAATAAATGAGCAGGGATTTCAGTATGATTGATACAACTTCCCACCTCCTAGTAACCTGCCGCTTTTGCAAGATTGTGCAACAAACACCAAATCATTAACTCCACTGAGGGATGAATGACACCATCATCAGTCTGACGAGGCAGCCCTGCAAACAGTTTGCTTTTCACTGCATCCCAAAGAGAGAGGCAGGCACTGAATCATGGCTGTCTTCTCCTTCTCCCATTCTTATGGCATCTGTAATTATTCAACCATAATATTAGCTGTTAAGAACATGTCCCGACTATCCGCCATCTCTATGCTTGATTGCTTTCTCACTTTTTCTCTGTTGCTGTGATTATTTTCCAAAAGAAAAAGAAATGAAAGCGTTTTAATAATGCTGGATATGTGACACTGGGTAGAGGTGTGTTACTCATTATGATGATGCTGAAATGGATAGTATTAATGTCAAGGGAGGGTGGTAGGTTGTGTGTCTCTCATCTGTAACTTAGTATTTTTAGAAGTCTAAATGTTATAGCCTTTTAAAGACCAAATTGTTTAATTCTACCTTCCACAGGAATTGTTTGAAGTTAACATCTATGAACCAGTAATATCAAATACACAGTTTAAATAAAGGAGTTCTCTGCTACTGTGCACATTATGAACCATTCTTCTATAAAAAGGCACCCCTAGACAGACAGTGATAAGATCTACCAGGTGAAGAAGAACAATAGTAGCTGCATCTCATTTTTTGCAATATGTATGTAGCGGGATGGGCAGAAAGTTGGCAGATAAGCGCTTACTGAAATAAAGAGGAAATGGCGAAGCATTGAAACAAAACATATATTTAATTGATAGTCTCTACAGCCAGTATTTTTATCCAGTGTTGTACTGAAATGACTGTAAAATGAAAGATAATATATTTAATTGTATGGACTACACCACAGAAAGCATACAATCTGACTGGCTGTTACTTTAATGATTTTGACACATTTAAAACTGAGTTTAATTTTACTATTAGTCATGACTGTGTGCAGTAATTTACATGTTATGCAACAGAATAAAGTACTGACTGACACAGAGTTTTAGGCTTGCAGCTGCCCAATATGTAGAAAAAGCAAAAGTATTACTAACGGAGATGTACACAGTACTGAGGAAAGGACTAGTTTAAAATAAAACACAATCATTTAAATAAAATAATTAGATCATAGTTTATTTTCTGTCTTGATGGAAACATGGCAACAATATTTAAACGTTTTTTTTATCACATTAGTAAGTTCACTTCATACATTTCAGTGGACACTCATGTCGTGCTTTGCTCATGCTGGCAAACATGCCTCTGATCTGCCGAACTTATCATATGTTCAATACTCACTGTCTGACTGCAACACTGTCCATCAATAAGTGACAGTCAAACAGAAGTGGGAAAAAGTCCATTAGAGTATTTGCTTATAAATATGGAGTTACAGAATATGATCATGCCAGCATTGTTTTATTGTTTTTCCCTCCTCTGCATGTCCTCCATCTGACCATCAGCTAGTCTAGGTCTGCTCCAAATCCTCCTTTTTACCTTGATATCAATGGCCCTACGCTCGCCCAGTGATGTCACTGCTCCATTGTCAGATTAGGTAGGGTAAGCGATTGGCATAGAACATCTAACAATCTGCACACCATGGGATTTTTCATTATGCCCAGGCATTATGCTCATCGCCATACACAGAATCATTAGATCTAGCACCCCTTTTATGGTATACTGTTAGTGGCAATCTGCTATATGATTACTGCACTGCTCCTGCTACTGGGGCCTCTCAGGTCACAGGCAGAGACCTCAACCTTCCTTCTGGAGTGGTTGAGCTGACAAAAGTCCACTCCTTTCCACCCCTAGCACAGTTCCTCCACAGCCCCAGCTATTACTCAAATTCAAGTCATCTGGTTCACAGTCACAACTCCCGCCATCATTGCCATGGGGAACCAGAGGTACCGTGCCAGCATTTAATAATATGTGATTTTGATAAGTGAGGAAAATTAAGTATCAGAAAATGTATCTTATTCAAAACTGCTTGAAAGATATTTTATGAAAGAAAACATCATAATTTGTAAGTAAATCCTTAGATGGGTCTATATTACAAACCTGAACGCTTACCTTATCGAATCCCTAAACGTCGACCCGTCCTTATTGAAACGTGAAAACGTCGAACATCCAGCAGAGTGAAACCAGAAATGTCGAATCATCATGGTTAGCCTTCTACGGTATAGCTCCATAAGGTAAGTGTGCAATAGTTACGGACCTCAGGGTTAGGGTGTGGGTTAAGGTAAGTGCCTAGATAGTGATGTATGTTAGATTTAGTGTAGGGTTTTGTTAAGTGTATGTGTGCGGATTATTTAGTTTGTTTGGGTTTAGCTTTTTAAGGTAAGTGTGTGATAGTTACGGACCTTAGGGTTAGGGTGCGGGTTAAGTTAAGTGCATACATGGTGGAATATGTAAGATTTAGTGTAGGGTTAGAAGTAGTGTTTAGTTTAGGGTTAGAAGCAGGGTTTTGGTTAGTGTATGTATGTGGTTTATTTAGTTTGTTTGTGTAGGTGGTATGTAGCGGGCGGTGGGGTGAGACAAGTATGATAGTTTGACGTTTTGAATTTTGCGTTTTAGGGTGTTCGGTGTTTATGTGGTTCGATGAGGAGGGGTCAACGTTTAGGGATTCAATAAGGTAAGCGTTCAAGTTTATAATATAGACCCTCCTTAGACTATGTCATCCTGCCTCATTTTATTTCTGGATAACAATGTGGACTTTAAATGCATGCTAATGCAAAATCTGTTTGTTAGTCTATCAACATTCTAAGATTGTAAGGGGAATATTTAAAATCAGTCCCTAATTTTGGGCCTTTATTTCCCCATCAGTCCCTAATTTTGGGCCTTTATTTCCCCATTATGTTTGGCTTTGTCCAGATTTCTTGGTGGTTGAAAGGCATGTTATGTGGAAAATTATTGCAATGTAATCAGGGCCAACCATTCTACAATAAAGTCCTTGTTTTTTTTTTTAATGGATAATTTTATGACAGATATTTTGATCTGAAAACAGCAATCTCTGATATACTTAATTTTTTTTATTTGCAGATTATGTAAACTAATTAGGCAAAATTGATTCTTTTTAGGGTGATTCAGATTGTCTAGTAAAGAGACAAGATCAGAGTCTTCATGAAGGTGAATGGAGAGTAAGAAAATTAAGCCTCAAACTGTATGATCAAGTACTGTATGCTATTAGATAATAGTTTAAATTCTCATAACCTAATTTTCTTACTTACTTATATAGAGTCTGTTTTTTTTATGTTTCATGCAATGATAATATCTGTAATGTTCAAAAGTTGTATTATATGTACTTTTGTCTGACTCAATATGTTAACGGTCTGAAAAGGCTTCCTTTTTTAAGGGTGAAGTGGAAAAATGAGAAAGAACAATGAAGGTGAAGTTTGGTACAGATCTAAATTTAATTCAACACATATTTTGAAGGTGTGTTTTCTTTCATAAATAATAGTTTCATTATGACCAGGGGTCAGGACAACACCCTCCATGTAAATTTCCATTTTTTTAGTGCAGCTCCCTGTTAACTATTATTATTAGGCTGCAGAACTATTGAGGTCAACACTAGAAGAGCGAGATGTATGCTTTAAAAGGGATGCACAACCCTAATCATAGGAATATGAGGAAAGATGTGAGCAATTTGCCTTTGCTGTTTCTATGGTTAATAAGTGAACATTCTGATCTTAATATTTTCTGTCTCCCCATGCATGTAGGATTAATGAACTAGAATAGTACAGCCACATCTGTCTGTGTCACTAAATGTTTAACCATCCTTTGAAAAGCTGAGGAAAAGCCATGATGATTATAATGTTAATGATAGTTGTGATGATAAGTGGCAAGGAGACTTGGTAATTTATTCATCAAATACATACATTTTCTGTCAAACAAATAAGAAAAAATAGTTAACCTAACAGTTAATTTTTGTCAATAATAAGGTCTAAAATGTACTACAGAACATCTAGAATTCCTTAAAGTTTAAGTTCCACCTGCCTCTACGTCTAAGCCCATAAGGGAAGCCACCAGACAATTCAACATTCTGGTCATTTTGGAGACTCCATTTTGAGACATACTGATGTCCTTCCCACTAGGCCGAGTAAGGAGAAAGTCACAGTCAGTTATCAGGGGCCAGAATCTACCACATTATCCATGTACTCAGGTCAAGTATCAGTATGTCTCAGTCATAGTCCATGTGGGTGTAAATAACCTGAGACATACCTTCCTAGATTACATGAAGAGTGATATTATGGAGCTCTCAAAATATATGTCCCAGGCTGGTATGAGCTTAGCATTGAGCAGCATTTCACCTTCTCTAAGGATGATGCTGCAATACAAACAGAAGATGACTGACTTTAATAATTGACTTAGATTCTGGTGTCATTTTAAGGGGGTACAATATTTGTCATCATGGAAGGAGATGGTCAACAGATCATGCTGCTTTACCAGTCATAGTCTGTACCTCCCCCCCTCCAGGCTTTCAAATATTAGCTAAAACATTGTCCTCCCAAATAGTGCCCTTTTGGGCTATGCTAAACTGAAAATACTTCTGATATAGCAAATCAAAACCAAGAAAATCTAAAGGTGTTACCGCTCAATGCTAGGAGTCTAAACAAGAATCTCCACTCCTTACAAGATGTCCTCACCGTAAAGAATGCTAATGTCTCGGCTGACACAGACACATGATTTAAAGCCACAGAGAGCACCCCAGCAGTACAAGGCTATCATGCCTTCCTCACATTTAGATCAGCTACTAAAAAGGCAGGGATTAAAGGTGAGGTGTCTTGATTTACATAAAAATAAATATACCCCGAGACTGGTCAAACAGGACGATGCACTTAAGCTTTTCCATGTTCAAATCACCATAGGCAAAATTCCATACCACTTCTTTGCAAACTGTAGGTTCCCCGCTATAACCCAGGAAAACTATAACACATATTAAAGCTTACTGGAAACAATCACTATCCAACCCAATACCAAATTCATGGGCAATTTTAATTACCCCATCATTAGCTGGGAATCATATATTATACCAAGCATGCAGTCACAGATTCCTGGATTTTGTAAACACTAATTCCTTGGAAAAAGATTGTCAAGACATCAACCTGAGGCACAAACATACTGGATCTGGTCCTTACTAATATGGGAGAGTGTTGTATACCCACTATTGTAATGGACTTCATGGTAAGGTCAGACCACAACATGGTCTCCTTTGAAGTAAAAGTAAAACCCAGTACCCCAGCTAAACCTGGAATGTTCAGAAACTGCTCTGAGTGACTTCCTATTATTAAGTGATAAGCTGGCAAAATTTCAAGCCCCTTAAACCCTGAAAACACTGGTGCCTACATGAACTGTTTACAGAAACCCTATACAAGCATGTTAATATCTGCATATAGGCAGCTGTGCCCACTAGGAATAAGTACAGAACTAACTCAAAAAACAAGCCTCCCTCGTGGAATCACAACATTAGTAGGCTGTATAACAAAAGGAAGAAAATCTTGGCAAATATAGGAGGTATAGCACCTGCAGAATAAAAGTGTTCTCATCAAACTAAACAAACAACTTAGAGTACATATAACATCTAGCAAAGTCATATTTGAAGTAAATTTGGCCTCTTAGTGCATGAACAACCACAAGGCATTTTTTAGCAATGTCTATAACCTCAAATGCAATACACAATTGTGTGCAGAGCTCACTGTTAATGATGTACTGAGCCAGAAATGTAGCAAACCTACTGGCACACAAATTCAGCTACTGGCACACAAATTCAGCGATAAACTTTATGCCTCATTCCCCCTCACCCTTTCCTCAAGATATAACATCAAATATAGAACTCCCTCTAATATCATTTGGGATCATGTCCACAATGCTTTCTCTAAGGCCAAAAACAGTGCATCAATGGGCCCAGACAACATCCCAGGCTGCCTTCTAGATAGCATGAGACATACCCTATCAGGTCCTCTGAAGACACTACTTAACTGTAGATTCTAAAAAGGCTTTTGGCCTCATGAGTAGGGAACAGCAATTGTAATTCCACTGCACAAAGGTGGCACATCTGGAGACCCAGGAAACTACAGACCCATAACTTTCACTAGTCTTATATGCAAAGTCATGGAAAGAGTTAACATGGAAATGATCAATAATGACATAGGAAACCTCCAGACACTGGATCCAACTCAGTTTGTTTTTTCAAGGGCAAGTCATATCTATCAAAACTTGATGGACTTTGAGAAGGTCACCAAAGCAGTGAATGAGGGCAAAACCCTGTTAACACTGCCTACCTTGACTGGCCAAGTCATTTCACACAGTACTCCACTTGAGCATTGTTAAAAATTTCTAGATGTTAGGTATAAACCCTTATGTCAACTGGTGGATAGCCAGCTGGCTCACAGACATGACCCATCAAGTTAGATTTGGGGAGTTCACCTCTAAAAAGAGGCCATTCACAAGCAGAGTTCAGGGATCAATCTTGGGGCTGCTCCTTTTTGGCATCTACTTCTGTGAAGCCAAGACCAATAATAAGGGCTTCTGGCTGACCAAATTTGCAGATGATTACATACTAGAAGCAGTCATAGAATCCCACACAGATAATAATATTCTCCAGGAAGGGATGGCACAGACAAATAACTTGTGTCAGAGCCATGGAGTAAAGCTAAATGCTAAGAAATTGATAATAATACTCTTTGGGAAGTAATCCACCCCTGGTGACTATCATATTGACAACACACCCCTAAGAGATGACCCAGTAGTCATGGATGTGGGGACACATAGACAGTCTAGATTAATGTAAACATTGCTGTATGTTGTTCAACTTATAAACAAAGGTATAACATCTAGGTCAAAGGAGGTCATTGTTCCACTGTATTCTGCATTCATCAGACCTATTATTGAATGCAATGTCCCCTTTGGTACACATCTACCAGACACATTCAGCAATTCAAATGTCCATAGAGGTTTGTCACAAATACAGGGCATAAGTAACATGTCCTATGCAGAACACCTGAAAGTCCTATCCTTTAATTCTCTTCGACAGGTTGTGGAGGGGAGATCTATGCCGGGCATGCAAGGCATTGTCAGATCCCATCCAGATGATCCTCCTGCATATCCACAAAACAAACAGCACCAACATTTCCCATTGTAAAGACTTAACACTTTGCCTGTGATATAAATGGGACCTGCTTGACAGACAGGTATGTACCCCAGATACTACCCTTTCTCTGGAAGAGCCCCCTCATCCATGTGAAGCAGAGTTTTTCCCTAACCCAACTCAAGTGTAACTTTGACAATTGGAGAGGAGATTCATTACAGGCTTGGCACCTATGTCGCTAATTGACACAGGCAGCCAGTAAATGGTTTATCTCCCTAGCCCCTGCTTGTAAATGTTTCAGCTCCCAAGCCCCTTCTTACACTTATCAAGTGTACCAGAACTTGTCAGAGATTTGGGGTGCATGGCTAGGCTTAAAAAAGCCCTAGTGATCATTTGTATAGTACACACCTATGAATCTGTGGAACAAATACAGCAATGTATTCAAGAGAATGAGTTAACATTGTTCACAACGCCACAGGCAAGAACACATTTTAAGTACATTACCAGTCTGTTTCAGATAATAACTCCTCTACTTTTGCAGATTTCTTGGTTCTCAAAGCAGTTGATCTCTTGAACTGTAATAAAAGTATGGAGACAAAGTAGATTAAAAATTTCTGGGGCTGCTCCTTGATAGTGCATTACTTATAGTAATGTAAATTGTATTACAGATCAAAAACAGTCCAGGCAAAAATGGGACCATGGCACAAGATGAACATTGTGGGGGAAAGTGAAGATAAGCAAGTTAGATTTGAGGGATATAGAAATCCTTTAATTCTTCCAAAGGAGTCATAATAATATTATCTGGTAGATGAATGAAGTACCTGCTGGTTTTGTTCAGCTATGATTGCAAAAAGTTTGAATATGGGAAGTAGATATGGTGGTCAGCAAAGGATGATCATGCTCAGAGAAGATTGCTATAGTGCTGATTGCTGGTAGTGCTTCTTTAGAGTGATAATATTGTTTACTACATTGATTGTTCTCAGCATCTGTATGGTCCTATTATAAAGGAAGCTAATATGTTGCACAAATGGGTAGGTATTTAACCACATGACCAAGTACCTGAAACACAGATGTATAATATGGGTAGACCCTGACACACTTGTTTCAGTGCTTTATTATTAGTAGTAGTATTATTATTACTACTATTACTATTATTTAGTTAGGTTTACATGAAGTGGCGATATCTAAGTAGGTCAGTCATATCTAAGTAGGTGTGATCTGCTGAAAGAAGAGTTTGTAGATGGAGTTAGCAGGTATAAAAAATTAAAGAAAATCATGGCAAGTAGTGGTCTTTGGAGTGTGCTTTGAGGGACTTGGCTGAAAACTAGTTTTGTCTTGAAGGCTGTGAACTGGAGTTAACTCTAAAATATTTACTTTTGAAGCTGTTGGGCAGCCAGTTATTAACACTGATGTCAAGGTTGTGTTTGCTCCCTTAAGAAAAGAAGGAGGTTGGGGAGTTACAGGTGTTAATAAGGAATGGACATATCCGTTTAATGGGGTTATATAGTTTAATTGCATCCATCTGACAGCAAATGGCTTTGATGAGTGAGATAAAGGCTATGGGAGTGCTGTGCCCCATTCAAAAAGGTATTTAATTATTTAATTTTAAGAGCTTTGACAGTCAGCAGCAGTTAGGAGTGTGTGTGTGAGGGGGGTGGGGAGGCAGTGTGATTGGTGTCACTTTGTTGAGGCATCTGCTTGAGCCTGATTATGGAGTGGAAGACTGACTGCACCACTCTTAGGGTGACAGATCCCAGGAATCAGAGCAATTTGAGGAATTACTAAGCGGTACTGCAGTAAAGATAATGCAGGCCTTAAAGATTATGGGACAAAGGCGACTAACGCCAGGGTAACGAAAGCTGGGAATCTATTCAGCAGTTTACTAATTTTTTAATAAAGTAATGAAATAAAAACATCAAAGAGTTAAACAGTAGCAGAAGACGAAGAAATGGAGGATGAGATAAAGGCAAATCTAGAGGAAGAAAACTGACAGCAAGATGTTTCAGCCAGGGTAGCTGGATGGGAGCAAGGTTCCTTGATGAGAACAGGAAAGCAAAATGTGGAGGGTTTAAAATACCCAATCACGTAATTTACTCCTCACCTAAAAGAGATGTGGCTGTTGAATTGGGAGACCTCTGTGTACTATGATTTCATAAGTCTCTATCACACTCCATAAAATGAGTAGTATTAAGTCATCAGACGTTATCTTCAGCATGCTTTCCTAACACTGGTGCAAGCAAAGTGACAAGTTTGTTTTTGAATCTTTGGATTTTCAGGGGAAAACATATCTGAAATTGTCAAAATTTGCTCAGATGCAGTATCAGCTTTAGCTTTAGAAATAGGCCCAATTTCATACCTGTGAGGTCAAATAAAAATGATGCTGAGAAGAGTGAAAGAGTAGAAGATTGCTGAACACCACAGAAGCCTGGACATTTCTAATAGAAGTTATTTTGTGACAGAACAGTGTCATTCTGATTGGGGTTAGGTGGTTGTGGTGGTTCTGTCCAGCTGACTGATTATAAAACACTAACACTAAGAAGTTTACAGTTACTAGACTTGTTTTGGTGGGATATTATTCATTGTTTACATTTTTAACCGGAAATAACTAGCTGGGCAGTACATTTTCAGTGGAGTCCCAGTGGGAGGAGCTACATATAAGAAAGTAGACAGTACAAAGTTAATACAGCAATTGCAGTGAGAGTTCAGATAAGGTGTAGCCAATGTTGGAAAGTAAAGATGATTATCTGAGCTTAGACATCTGTGATCATGTGGATTGGACACTCTAAATTGGCCCTAGGTGTGAGGGCATGTGTGTGTGTGTGTGTGTGTGTGTGTGTGTGTGTGTGTGTGTGTGTGTGTGTGTGTGTGTGTGTCTGTGTGTGTGTGTGCCTTCTGTGGAAGGTTGGGCACCGGGCTGGCAACTTGACACCATAAACCTCCACTGCCAATCATGAGCGGACAGGTGATGTGCTGTGGCGACCCCTTCCCGGGAAAAAGCCAAAAGAAGAAGACATCTGTGACTATAAGACTTTGCCTGGAGCATACTTCTCATTCTTTTAACACAAGAAATCTGAAAAACAGATAACATAATGGGAGGACAAAGGCCCAAAGTATGGACAGATTTTAAATATTGCTCTTAGAAAATTGCTAAAATAACAGGATTTGTGTTAGCATACATTTTCTGAATTATATGAATTCTGAATCTCAAATGCGTGTTATTATTTAGTGGCTTCAATCATCAGAAATTTGCCACAAAACCACAAAACTTATGAGGAATAGACCAAAAATATGAGACAAAAATCTGGACATTCTGCAATTATTTGAACAGTTAAAATGTGTGACCTGAAGATAAACAGAGCAGTGGCATCTAGCAAACTAATTATAGCCTTATGCTTGATTACAGAGTAAATCAAGTGTAACTATATTATCTTCTTATTGAAACATTCAACAACTAGACAGATTAGATATTTACTTGATTTATTGAGCCATTTGACATCACAGAATAACATCTGTATGCCCCCACCTCCTTGTCTTCTGCAGTGCAGACTTCGTATGAAAAACTGGTAACTTGATGTTAAGGACCCCAAGAGAACAGAGTCAGCTTTTTGGCCAACAAGAATGGATTTGCTTTATACAAAGACTGCTATTAAGGACACCACTTTACAATGGATTAATGCCAGGGCTGGTCTCTATACCAACAGCTATTATGTGTATTAAGAGAATAATCATTTGACTAATGGCTGTAATGGTAGCTTTTCTGCTATCTCTTTTTCTGATGAGTTTGTGACTGATGCATCATCATAATTCTGTGGTAACGCAAGAAAAGAACATTTTTTGAAGGTACCACCATTTAAGAGGTAGCTTATCTGCAGCCTCTAAATCATTTTAATAATTTCATGACAGATGCATTTCTTACAATCTTTATGATGAGCACCATCAGCTGACTGATTTGGGGTGAAATACAGAGAATGTTTGACACTGGTGTGATAACACAAGTGTGGGAACATGAGAGGTAGGTGCATACAGAGTGACCAAAACATTACTAGTGAAAGTACCTATATCATCATTTACCAAAGTATGAAATATAGCTTAAGCTGTGATGACTGAAGTGCACCCAGACAAGTATTCTCAGGTACTGATAACAAAAATGATAACAAAAAGGTGCATGATTGTGGGGACAGCGGGCAAACCTGTCATACAGTGATCTTTTAGCCACAGCCAAACATACAACACATAAATACATTCACATATATAAATACTCACACACACACACATGCACACACACACACACACACACACACACACACACACACACACACACACACACACATACACACACATGCACGCACATAGAAACGTGCACATACATTCACACAGAAACATATTTGCATATATAGATGCCCGTATACAAACACATAGACATATACACACACATTCACCTACAGGTATCCATGCACATACACACAGAACACACCCTCCTACACAATCAAAATATGAATACATATATATATATGTTTGTACACATACACACACACACATACACACACACACACACGCCTATATATATGTGTGTGTGTGTGTGTGTGTGTGTGTGTGTGTGTGTGTGTGTGTGTGTGTGTGTGTGTGTGTGTGTGTGTGTGTGTGTGTGTGTGTGTGATATATTAGTTCTAACGGGCTTTTTGGGACAACTCCTCCTAATAGTGAGCTACCCATTTGTTCTGTTAAAGGGGTAAGGACAGGTTTGTGGATATGTAGTCTCTATCATATTACATGGAAAGATTTGTCTTTTCATTTTGCCCTACTAGATTCATCTCTTCAGGACAAGTGTGTAGTGCATTTCTCCTGAAAGCCTGCTCCTGACTAAAAGGACTACCATTTTGCTTTTAGACAATATTGCTACAGTTTCTTCTGTCTCCACTGGGGTTGTTGATGGAATAATTACATAGGGATTCCTTATTCAGCCTTCAATGTTGGTGAATTGTCAGCTGTAGTTCCATTCCATTTTCATCAGCTAGAAAGTGGAATAATATTTGAAAATGGGTTGCCAAATAGTTCCCCTTCACAAACAGGCTGGGCTGAAATGCTGCTGTCTGATATTTTCTGCAGATATACAATAGTTCTGCTTATATAAAAAGTGTTACAGAAAAGCTAAGGCTTGTGGTTTGTAGTTTAATTTTGTCCATTCTTATAAGTTTACTTCTACTACATTTATATAACATCAACTGCTACACTTCAATTTTTATATTAACAATAAGACTGGAAGGAACTGCATCTGTATGCAGATATGCAGATCTTGACCTGAGACATACCAACTGATACATGTATGTACATACACAACACATACACAGGTGCCATGTGCGCGTGCGCACGCACACACACACAGACACACACACACACACATATATCTATATATATATATATATATATATATATATATATATATATATATACATATATATATATATATATATACATATATTTATATATATATATATTTATATATATATATATATATATATATATATAGATAGATATATGTGTGTGTGTGCATCTATATATATATATACATATATATGTATAACCATATTAATTTGTACATATCAGCTTTTAAATACTGAATATAAAAGGTGAAAGTCTATCAGGAAAATAAGGTATAAAATTGTCTGTAAACTAAGGAATGCTGAAGGATTGATTCTTCCTTGGTTTTGTCTGCATTGTGTTTTTTATGTTCAAAAATGTGCCATGGATATATAAGCTACATAGAGCATTAAGGCTGAGACCCACAACAGGGGTCTATGTCATTCTATCAAATGTGTTGTTGTTGTCGAATAAGTAATTATCAAATATTATCCGTCGAAGCCCCTATTTAGCAAACTACCTAAACAGCAAAGGAAAATTTATCGAATTGTTTTAGTTGGCCATCTTTAAAAAAATGTCACGTATGACATGAGTTAGTAAACAACAAGTATGTGCATTTAAAGAAGATGTGTATAATGTTATAAATTAAAAACTTAGTAAATAAAATAAATATTTATTAAATTGACATAAAAATGTAATATTTATTTGTACAGTACATGTACTTTTTGTATAAGAAAGTTAAACATTTTTTACATTTTTCCAGGGGGGGGGCTGCACACCCCCTGCAAATTAAATATGCCAACTACGAGATCACACTACAATGAGGTAATATGTAAATCAAGGCTAGTTGGTATGCCAATCACACAATGTTTTTTCAGGATGGCCAAGTAAAATCTTTCAGTGATTTCCAGTTCGATGACTAGGTCATTTGGGGAATATGTAGTTTGGTGATTAGGATCCGACGATTAGCTGTTCAATAAATTAAGTGTTCAACAATATGATATAGACCCCCACAATATTCAGTGGTAGAATTACAGCAGATTGAACAGCATTTAATAGGTTTCTCCACTATTTTTACAATACTGAAGAGTATACAAAGTACACAACAGATGTAGTAGCACAGGCAATAAATAAATAAATACATAAAAAGTGTGTGTCTCTTAAACTGAATTCCAGGGATCATATTTCAGTCCATGCTTGCTTTTGTTATTCCTGTTCTGCATCAGTTGCACTACATGGCATTTCTATGATACAGTTTTCATATATCAAAAATAATTGTTAATGTCACAAACAGGACAGCTACTGCAGTGTTACAGAAACTGTATAAAACATTTAGGAAATGAAGCAGAAGGAAATTTGCAAATTGTTTTTTGCAGTCTTAGAAAAGTATTATTTAACAGACTGCACAAATCAAGCAAGGATGTAGGTACAAGAGCAATTTATCACTCTCTGCCACTGTTAGCCCAAGACCTGGACAGCAGTGCCTCTGTTGATGGTTGTGGGCTACTAAAATTCATTGCATATGGATTGGGAAAGTGGTTCTAAAGGTATATCTGCCTCATTAAAAATCCACAGTGGGGATGGGACATACAACAGAGGCAGTCTTTAAGTGAAGATAAGGGCTTCAGGCGAGGGTTTTCACTTGCATTTCTTGGCTATGGTTAGGTGCATCTAACTCTAGGAACTCTGTACCAGTTTTAATGCTTTCCCATGAGAGTATGCTCTGGCTGTGCATGTGTGTGTGTATGAATGTGTATGTATCTGTTTGTAGTTTGTATGTGTGTATGTACATATATGTAGGCGTGTGTGTGTCATTTTGTGTGTGTGTGCGTGTGTGTGTGTGTATAAGCATGGATATATATATATATATATATATATATATATATATATACTTGTGTGTATGTTTGTTCAAGTTTCTTTAAGAGGAACTGTGTGTTTAATAGTGAATGGTGCAGTTTAAACTGAATGCATGATGTGTATTTATTTCAGCCGCATTCCACTAATTCAAAAGTATTATGTAGGCATAAAAAATAGTCAGCTTATATTAGAATCTGCAGTTTGTGTTCTCATTTGAATCTATTTTTCTAATGTGTATCTCCTTCCCTTTAAGCCATCTAACCAATGTTACATTCTTGTCTGGGTTCATCCCTTCATCACCACATTATCCTCATTCCTTTTATAAGGAACATTTTTTTATTTTGCAGTTCACAACAACAGATCCAGCTCTACCTGACAAGGTGAATTCCTAGTACATTACCCAACAGTCTGCAGCATCAGTGGAACTGATATCTCATATGACATTAATAAAGAACATTTCAGACGATGGAAAAAAAACAGAACAAAATGAAAAAGTTTAAACTCCTTATTTTTTCTTCATTGACAAATAGTTGCTGAATGCAAACAGTGTGCAGTACATTGCATTGTCAATTAATATGAAGTACAAATTGTACTGCCGAATTACAAGCACTATATCATTTAGCACCAAATGATTTGCAATCCAGAACATTACAAATGAGTAGTACATACCTCAGTACTGACATGAGGTACAGCCACCCTCATTTACTAATGTAGGGCATAGCACCTCATTTAGTTTGCACAATGCAACATTAACAGTCAGTGATGTTTAATACTGCATCATTCTGTTTCACTTATTGCTAAAATCTCAGCAACAAAGTCATATGCAATAAAAAAACTCAATAGCAATATTTACAGCATCATTCACTGAATATCATGCAGGTTAGCTAATTTCCTGCTGTAATGAAGCATAACTGTTAGCATAAAGCAAGTGCTACAATGTTTAGTGCTACCTAAGGTGTTGTTTTAACTACTGCTATCTGGATGTCAGTGGTGTGTCTGATCATAGTTGTATTCACACCATGTAATTGAATAAAATATGCTGGAGCACCTAATAAAACTCATGCATTATAACATCAACTCAAACTGTAAAGAAAGGCATAACATCGCTGGCTGTTATGTACACATATCACATTTTGTGTATGCATTCTAGCACTTGTATACTTAATACCTGCTATTGCCTTACTAAAGAAAAATAGGGATTAAGAATACATAGCAGCAGTGGCACACTTGGTCACAAAATAAAACAGCAACCCTTTAATGTGATAGCATAGTACAAAATAGAAAGATGTATTTTTATTTCATGTCATCATTATCATCAGCCCTTTTTTTCAAGTGACCAAATCACCTCGAACCAAAGTTTGCACTGCTGAGTGGTAATACAAATTAATTTTTATATCACTGACCTTCAAGACTCTTCACATGTACTTTGCTGAGTCTCAGTTTAATGAAAGTTAAAACAGACAAGCCCTACTTACCTTTCATGTTGGGGGCGTCACTGTCCATATTTCCCTTTATTTATATATACTAACTCCATGGTCACACAACAGTAAAGAAAAAAAAAGTCTGAATTACTGTTGGTGCACAAAAAGAAACTTGCAATTTCCTACTGGAAATATAGTCAGGGAGTTTAAAACTGGAGAAAAAAATAACAAGTTTAAACTTTTTCATTTTGTTCTGACATTATTGGGACACACTTCAAGATGTCACCATGAAATGCCATAATTATACAGAATAAACATATTGCTTTTCAATAATGTTTAATATTGTTTAAAAACATCATTATAGGAGATGATAAAAGAGCATATATGTACCTGAGTCCAAAATACTATTTTTCCACTAGAATAAACCTTGCAGAGGTAGTACATATGTCCATAAGATGGTTTATTTAGGTTAATAGTGTTTAGCTACCATCAGGAGCTTAAGGCAACATTACAGAGCTGGGTCATTGTCAGATCCAGCTCTGCCTGACAAGGAGAATTCCTAGTACATTACCCAATAGTCTGCAGCATCAGTGGAACTGATATCTCATATAACATTAATAAAGAACATTTCAGATGATGGAAAGAAACAGAATATTCACTGTATAGCTGGAAAGTCTTTTTATTATCATCTGTTATAGTCATTACCCATCTGGGAACCCTCATGTGATCTTCCTGGCCATCTGTCTATCCATCTGTGGAAATGGCCTTGGTTTGGGACCTTCATCCATCAGTGCTTGGTGGTATAATCATCCGTCAAATACCACTGAAGAGAATGGTCCATCTTACAATGGTGGGTGGAATTGTCATTTTTCCATCTTTGATGGGAAGCCTGTTTATTCATCCATCTGAACTCCTGTTTAATAATCATGCTCTTATTTGATTAATTATAATATATCAAGGATGTTTCTTGTGCTGTTGTTTATGCCAGTCAATTTTAGAACAAAGATGACAAGTCACATTTGTCTACAGTGATGTTAGCAGCATTTACAAACTGTTTAAAGTTTTGAAAAAAATTTAAACATACCTGAGAAACATTGCTTGGTATATTTATCCTTTTGCAGTACACATATATTATCTGTCTGACTATGCATTTGTCTGTACTTGCAGTTTTGGAAGCAGTTATAATGGGATCTTACACAGGATATAAGAATCTTCACAAATACCAGTATTTTTACAAACTAAATTTCTACTGTTCTATCAGTTTCCATTGTCAAGGAGTACTACTTCCCTTTTTTATCAAACTATTAGTGAATGCACCTAGCTGCACTGTTGTTATCATGCCTGGAACCACTGAGAAGCCTTGCTGATACATCATGTTTCTTCTGTTCCATATCCTGGTTCGATATGTTATCCCATTCTGTTAGACCATGTTTATCACTCTGGCCTTCTTTTTCTTTTCCTACATGGCTAGTCTTTATTAGAAATTATCATTTGGTCCCATCTGTGTATTACTTTGCTAAGAGTTATCTGTTCAACAAATCATCATTTGAATCATAACACTCAAAAGCGTAATTTGCATTGTTTTCTTCTGATCTATACCCTTTGGTAAATGCGGCCTATTGTTTGCCAGCACCTTTTCAGCAGTCATGTTGTAATCATTTGTCTAAATTGAAAGCAAATTCATTGCTCACCCCAAGCTTTAGTAAACATGCTTAGCAAACGATGGTAATATTGCTTTATCACAGATATATACAGACTCCCCCCAACTCTGTGATAAACATTTTGATAATACAGCTGGGCTTTAAGATGTCCCTGGCTAAATTTCTAAATAAACACTCATTTTTTTCAATGTATGTATGAAAGCAGTTTCTCATAGTGCACAGAAATATAACATATAAATAGTATAGCTTAGAGGTTTGTCTGAGACTCATTGTTATTTAACTGTTTGTGACTCTGTGGTAATGTAAAAGTGTGATTAGTCTTAACAGAATTGTTAAACATATCACTACTGTAAAAATATGTATATAGAAACTATCTGAAGACATCATTAAGCAAGATTTTTGTTGCTATGCATTAGCATGCATTCTTGGTCTGTTTTGGAGTTTTGTAACCAGGAGATTACATCTACTACAGATCTCAAAATCAATCCTAGTGACACCTATGCACATTTCTCTAGTATCGACTTAGAGGCACCTGTTGGTGTCTAATAATGATGGTCAATATTTACATTAGTAATTGCTAGGTCATACTATACTGTATACAAGGTATCAATAGATGTCATCATAAAGGTTTCACAAAGAGCCACACGACTGCATTGCTACTTGAACTTGGCCTATTGCAGCGAAATAGACATTAAATACTGTTGCTATACTATTTATATATATTGTCATGATTTTCATATTTCTTTAAATACCTTATCAGCCAAGCAACAAAGACAGAATGACCTACCCTTGTATGAAAGGTCACAGTTCTATTAACAAATGCTGTTGACCGTACGTATGCAATTTTACTGACTACTAAAATACTGTAAGTTGTTTACAGAAATTATATAATTAAAATTTATTTTGTTTAAGTTAACTTTTAAAATCAATTTGGGGGGAAACAAAGTATGTCACCCTTATAAAGACTAGTTTGTACTGAATAGTTTGCAATTCACACTTCGTTAGTAACATTTATGGCTCCAGAGACATGAACATTAATATGTAATCTGAAGATATAACTCAAATTTTTTAGAAGACATAAGATGCAGCCATTGAAAATCAAAGTATAAAATTCCAGAACTTCGGTGGAAAGAATGAATGAATGAATGAATGAAATAATTAATTAATTCATTCATTCATTAATTCAAAATGGCTTTTGATGCTTTTAGGCTGCCGACTTCTGCTGTTTGATTCTGAATTCATTCCCCTTGTCATTTCCCTTTTTTGACAACATGGCCCTTCTTAAGAGACTTTGAACATTTTTTTTTATTTCACAGTCACTATAATAGGCTTAATCACCACCTTTTTGTAATAGTAAATGCAAACATTTCTTGATGAATTCATGATAGGTTGCTTAATAGTTTTAATGGGATTGGTGATTTCTAGACTTTGTCTAAATTAGATTTTTCATACTATGTTTTTGCCCTATGTCATCTTGTGAACATCAAGCCTCAGTCCTATTTTGGCCGGTATGTTCTGTGGTTATGAGATTTTTTTTCTGTATGCTCGGGCATGTTCTGAATTTGTGGTGTAATGACTGCTATACTGGACCCAGTGTGAATGCACATTTCTGCACACCCATGGCTATCATTAAAGTGTGTTCATGCCCATTTGGCTGACTCATGCTTCCCACACCATAAAATGCAGCTCCTGCTATCATGGACCTTCCTCCAAGTGGAGCTGTTGTGGCAGGATCCTGCAAACACCTCCCTTCCCCTCTGACCTCTCAGTAAGTGCATCTACAAATGAAGAAAATTAAGTTGCCATGAAGCCAACAAAGGGGGTTCAGTTTTGACATTATTATTTTAAATTTGGTCTTATAATTTCTACCAGGGCAGTCGGTGCCTTAGGCAATTCATTAGTTGACAACTGTCAACTAAAGCTGAAGACTAAAAAATGCCCTCCAGAGTTGAAAAACAAATAAATATTTTCTGGACTATAACAAGGCGCATGCTCAGAAATCTAAGTATCATTGACCTGCAGGACCTGATCTTCTTCAACACTGATCATACCCACTGATAACTTGTACATGTACATCCACCTGTTCTCCCCCAGATATAGCTCTGATCTGTACCACTGGACATCTGTGTAGCAGGCAGAGGCTCTTCAAACTAGCAGCGCACTTCTGTAGCTCTGCCATGTATTAAAATCATTTTACTTTTTGATTTTTATTTCTAAAATCTTAAATGTTCAACTAAGGCATAAACCTTTAGACTTAAGTGA
>NC_056741.1:671635623-671675623 GCF_019279795.1 Protopterus annectens | reverse complement strand
ATGTTCAGAGCAAAAGTGCATCGTTGGGTCCATGATTTAGATGAATAAAGTCCTGATTATGGCCCACATGACTGGAGTTCAACTGCAGTCCCCGGTGTTAGAACAACTGGAACAGGGGAGATGAGAGTAAAGAGGAAAGTGTATCCAACATTTTCTAAAGAAGTGTTCCTCAGCTTCCAGCCTGCCTTGTAAGGGGAGGCCTTTCAATAATAATTCTGCTAGCCCTCTCCACATACAAATATATCTAAGCACATTTGCAATATCCAGGCCCAGTTACTCTTGGGGTTTATTAGAATATGTCTGAACATGTATAAGGTTCTGGCCAAACCCATCATATGAATCATGCTTATATGACCCTCTAATCATCCCACATTCAACTTAAATTTATATAAGAAAAATAAGCTTGGTGTAACAAACTTTCATATTAGACCTTTAATATATTACCATATGTCTACAGGACATTTCTCTGCAATTCTTCCTTCAACAAAGCATTTTTGATTCCCAACCACCAAACCTTGAATGAGTTATTCTAACCTGTATATAAAACCATAGCCAATACTTTTTCTTCCACAGTACTTAAAGAAATAAGAATTCCCAGGTCAGATATTTCTTGCACTGGTTTTGGTATTAAAGCTAGATGTACCATTGTAAATGAATTGGATAAATATTCTGACCACTTAGTCTTGTTGTAGACATTGTATATATGTGTAGCAGACTGTTTCACAATGCTCTTATAAAATTCATCAGTAAGTATCTTTTCTTCTAGGGCTTTTCCTCCCTTCTTCCTCTTCAGTGCCAGTATATAACCTCCTCCTATTTCATCTTGCTATCCAGTACCTTATAGTTCTCCTTAATGTAACATCTACTCTACAGTGCCTTACTTTGCTGCCTCACTTACCAGCACCCATGAAGGTTTTTTGTCTAGATTGATAGATATTGGTATAGAAGACCAGTATAGGTTTTTTATGCCTTCTCTGTCCTGAATGGCATTTCCTATTTTCTTACTTAAAGCTAATGTTTGATGCTATATTGTCTTTTTCTTCAATTTCCAGGCAAGAAAGTTTCCCATACTCTCACCATGAACAAATAAGAAGTTTTGATAAGCTACTCTGCCATTTCATACCTCTGAAACATTTAATTCCCCAGTTCTACCTTCCAACCCCATGTTTTGTATGCTCACCCTTATTTTCCCTTATTGGCTGTATTAATCCCGTCTCAGTTGTGGTATCTTCAGTATCTGTTCCTAATCTTTAAGCAGCTCCTTTTCTTTCCTTCTTTAATAACTCTACCAAACCAGTTCTCCACTTAAAAAATACATTTTGTTGTGTCTCTTCTCCTATACCTTCCATTGCAATCATTTTATTGTTTATGTTCAAATATATAATACCGTTCCCATCACTGCACCTGCCTTTTATGTTTTTTTTAGTTAGAGTTTTTCATCCCAGTTCTAATTCTTTCACCCCATTTGAACTACTTTTAATGTCAACTTACATGGTCTGAAATGGTCTGAAATATGTATTTCTACTATATCCACCTCCAAGACATCTATCAGTAAAGATTTCCTCAACAAACCTACCAATCCTGCTACCTTTCATTGCTTCATTCCTAGAAATGGACTATACATTCTGCCTCTGTGACATCTCCTCTAAATATCCACCCACCCTTTATCCTCTTCCCATCTCTGTAAAACGATTCCACACTTTCTGTTAGTTTGTAATCACTCAGATTTGGGGACAAGAATGAGATTTCTCATTACAATAACATCATCCACAATTGTGCTGTTATCCAACTGAGGAATATGTCATTCCCAAATCTCATTAAAATTTCAAAGAACATAAGAGTGTCATAAATTGAGCCATAGATGCATCCCAACATCTATATCATCCTTCGAAATCCACCTTCAGCATTACCCATCTACCCACACTAAATCTCACAAATAGGTGAAGGCTCTTTTCTTTCCACCTCTAGATGAATTAAGACTTTATAAAGACCAAGATTCACCCCTCATTACAAACATTTCTGATTTTAATACCTTCAACTCATGCAGAAATTTAACAATCTTTTTCCTAGGCGATTTCCTTAGGATCCTTTTCCTCATTATGCCTCTGGAGACCCCTTCAGCATTTCAGCAAAACATAGTGTCCCCCTATATGTTCCTTACCCTTTGGTACCATTTATCTTCCAGCTACCTGAGTTGGAACTTAAATAGATGTTGATGTAGTTCACAAAGCCATGGATGGTATCCAAGATGTGCAGAGCTTAGGACCAATATGGATTTCTCCACAATTCCTTCCTTAAATAAACTTCAAAGCAACACAAAAATGCATCATCACTGGTGAATCTGATCTTAAATTTTATGTGAAACCCACTGTAGTCACGTCTCCACCTTAAAACAGCTTTATAGGGGTCCTGCCTTATAGTCTCACAAATTGGACACAGCACTTCCTAGGAAAAATCTTCAGGAAGGTTATTGCCCCAAGTAGTTTTAGCTAAGCACACCCAAAGTACCCCTCTCCTCTTCTTCACAACCTTAAATATTTCTTTAGGACAGCTGAGATGGTTAACACTGCTATCCCCTCATTTGCATCTTTGAAAACCATCACTGCTTTGTTCTACATCCTCTCTCCTATATTAAAATCATATCAACTACTATTAAAATGTACACGGGTTACTTGCATTCTTGACCTGGCCCGCACAAACATGGGAGAGCATTGCACCCCACTCTTCCTGCCCCAACCCCCTTCCACTAAGTTTAATGTCCTCCCTGGTCAGGTTGGCCAATAAAGCTGTCTCTTTTGAAATAAAAATAAACCATGGGACCCCAGTTAACCCATGAACTTTTAGGAATTATCATAAGGCAAGTTTCCTACTACTAAGTGACACTCTAAAAAAACTTCATGCCCTACCACAAGTCCTGGGAACACCACTGCCTATATGGAATTGTTTATGAAAACCACGTGCAATCATGTTAACGGCTGCATAGAGACAACTGAATCTATCAAAAATAAGCACCGAACAAACTCAGAAAAACAAGTCAGCCCAGTGGAATACAAACATTGGTTATATAACAAGAGGAAGAAAATCACATAAAAAAAGGAAGTGCAATGGCCAGCAATGTAAAAATTCTGTCATCAATCTAAACAAGCAACTCAGGGGCTTATCAAATCTACCAAAGCCAAATTTGAGATAAAAATAGCCTTCCGTGCCAAGGATAATCACAAGGGATTTTCAGATACTTCCTGAGCCTCAATGGCAATATACAGCAGTGTGCTGAAGAACTGTAAATAGAGCTACCTATACTGAGCCAGAAGATATAGCAAACCTACTGGCTAAAAAAATATAGCTCCAACTGTATTTCCCTTCTCTCATCCCCCACAAAAACCCTTCAGGAAATACTCTCAACCATAACTCCCCAACTATCAGTAGAGAACAGGCCCCAGTGCACTATCCAAGGCCAAGAATACTGCACAGATGGGTCCAGATAATATCCTAGCATGCCTCCTCAATAGTATGAAACACAGCCTATCAGGACCAATTAAATCATTATTTAACCATAGCCTCCAGACTGGCTTTGTGTCAAGCAAATGGAGGACTTCAACTGTCATGTCTCTGCTCAAGAGCAAGACATTTACACACCCAGATAATATCAGACCCATAAGTCTGAAAGTCTGACTTGTCTAATATGCAAAGCCATGGAAACAATTAGCATGGAAATGATAAACAATGACATTTGAAACCTTTAGACACTGGTTCCCACCCAATTTGGCTTTCTCAAGGGCAGGTCATGCCTTCTCTTAACCTGTGGACTTCAAGAAGGTCACCAAAGCAATGGAAGAGCAAAATAGTGCATGCTGCCTACCTCAACCTGGCCAAAGCATTTGACACAATACCTCACTTAGACATTTTAGACAAACTCATGAAATTAAGTATAAACCCCTATGTCAACTGCTGGATAGCTAGCTTCCTCAGTGATAGGACCCAAGAAGTTAGGATGTGGTTCCCCTCTACAAATTGCCAGTCACAAATAGAGTTCCACAAGGTTCAGTGCAGGAGTCGCTCCATTTTGGTATCTACTTCTCTGAAGTTAAGTCCAGCAACAAGTGCATCTGGCTGATCAAGTATGCAGACTTTTGCAAACTAGGTGCAGTTATAGAATCCTTCAAAGACATAAACACCCGCTAAGAAGGTCTCACACAGACAAATTACTGGGGCTAGAGCCACAGTCTGAAACTCATTGCCAATATATGCATACTATTTCCCTTAAGCCCTTAGAAACTACATTAATGATACACCCCAAGAGTATACCAAGTAGTCAAGGATTTGGGAACACATGCAGACAATAGCCTGGCTATTGGCTATCATGTGTTTACGATAATAAGGAAATCATTCTGTGTTGTGAAACTTATAAGCCAGGGTATGGCATCTAGGTCTGAGGATGTTATTGTTCCACTGCACTCAGCCCTCATCATCCAATCATTGAGCACAATGCCCCCTTCAGTATGTATCTGATTAGGCATTGGTAACAACTGTAGCATCTACAGAGGTTCCTCCCAAAAATGACTACAAGGCATAAACAACTTGCCCTGTATGGCCTGCCTCAAAGCCCTATCCCTGTACTAGGTCTGCTACAAACTGGTGAGAGTAGATGTATGCCTCTCTTACAAAGTACCCTTTGATCCTGCTCCATTGGACCAGTTGCACATCTGAAAATCAAAACCTTGTATGTAACATACAATGGGTATGTTGGTGGGATAAGTATGTGTCTCAGAGACTACCCCTTCTCTGGAACAGGCTTCCCATCCATGTGAAGCAGAGTTCTTCTCTAACCCAATTCAAGCATAACTTGGACCATTAAATGGGGAATTGGGAATTTACCTCTGGTCTGGTACCTCTGTCAATATTAGAGAGAGGCAACTTAAAAGTTCTTGACTACCCATGAACATGCTTACATATACCCCTTAAAATAACCCTAAGGTATCAAAACTTGTCAGATGCACTTGAGAAACATGGCAAAGATTAAAAAGCCCCCCCCCCCCGGGGTCATCAGCGCAGTAAACAGCTATGAACCTATTTGCACTAGGAACTACATTGCAATGTTGAATATAATGCAAATGATTTCCCTGCCTTATAGGAGGCAACTTCTAAAGCTTGAACCCAACAACCCGAGAATAGGAAATGTTCACCATCCAGTATTTAAGATCTAGCAGTGCAGAAAAATGAATATAAATGGGGAACATCAACCCTCATAAATAACAATGACATTAAAATGTAACATATTTGAATACATCCTGAATTAAGCCTTTCTGCCTTCCCCATATAATCACACAGCTTTATAAAAAATATTGTTAATGTAAAGTCAAGTAAAGCAGCACATTCATTTACACAAAATCCATAAAATAGCTGCAGCCTATTAACATTAAATCATTGTAAAAATAAAGTTAACTGCTGCTGTATAAGAAATATGTCATTGCCCTACTAAGAAATACCTTGTCACCATTTAAATAGAAAATGCCCTCTTATCTTCCTTATGTTTCTGCAGTGTACTTGACAATGCTCATAAATGTGAAACATTAATATATGTTATGCAAGAATGCTCAAATAAAAATGGTGAGCAACATTCAAATTAAACATATCTGCACAATTAAAGCTAATATTTTCACTCATCCTCCTCAATCAGTATTTCTAATACAGAAGCAACAGAAGTTGACTCATTTTCACATGCTCAGTGTCTAGATAAAAGTAGCAAACTTACAATAAAACCAGGTTGACATAATATATAATATAATATAATGTAATATAATATAATATAATATAATATAATATAATATAATATAATATAATATAATATATAATATAAACAGTCACTGTAAGGACAAGGTTTTCCTTTACACAAATTGAGTAAATAAAGGGCATCTAAAATGTGCATACCTCTTTAACTTTTATTCAGTCATCCCCAGTGATTGAAAAGGTATAAACATTTATTGAAGTATATTTTCACTGATCTTGTGGCTTTGAACCTGGGGCACTGTTTGCCTTTCCTCTAAGGTTGGATGGACCCTGTTGGTGACCCACAACATTGTTTTTTTTTCACTTGAGGCCATGCCATACACAACATCTGCCCAACATCTTATAGAAAGTTAATTCCTGCTTTTATGTCATGATCAACCAGGCTGTTCAAAAGCTACCATATATTTTGTTATATTAAACAGTGGCATTTCCAAACAGATTTGCACTGCCAGATTAGGCATCCTGTCTGAAGGACTGGAGACCACTTCCTCTCAACTTTTCTTTGATGATATAGACTTCCTTGCAAATGTTGTTTCTCTATGTTGTATAACATCCTCAAGGTCATATGACAAGAAATTCTGACTTTTGCACCTCTAGGACCATACTGTGGAACATTCAGTCTTGCATGTCTTGAGGCCTGAAAGTCATCCAGAAAAGCATTTGCATCCTGCAGAGACTTATTTTTTTAACTCCTTCGGGCTACTCCACCTACCAGAGTAGCTGGATATGAAATTCAGGTTTGCATAATAATTTTAATACATTCTAACCACAAACCTTTCTACTTTTATTCTGTGGATCAGGTAAGCATTATTTAATAACCAGACTTTGACAGTGTAACAGTCCAGCTTATTAATAAATTGCTTGGCCTTGGGAGTTCTTGGGTTCTTTTTTCCCATACAATATATTCTAGAAAATTTTAATTTTAACAAAGTGAGCACATTGATAGCAGAGAGCAGCCTATTCTGGAAAAAGATATATAGCTCCAAATATTTTATTTATTCAAGCAAAATAAAAGTTGAATGTTCCCTCTTTAACACCCATTTTCCATATCACTAATCTTCACATTCAGTCTAGCCAACTCCATTTCAAGACTTATTATGCTATTCTGTTTTTCAATGAGTGTAGCCTATTTTTCTCACTGGAGAGCAAGTTCAGGTGATCCACCTCAGATTCTAAGAATGATAAGACATTGTGCTGTTTTCCAGTCCAGTTCCAGTGTCCATTTGTTTCTTGTGAAACTGCTTCTGGCTCTTTCACACTTCTGTTCATCTCCCTATCGATCAATCTGCCTCTTGAACTCTAGTCAGCATAAAACATATCCCTTCCTTCCATTTTCCACTTTCTTATCTTAAGAAATGAACTTGATAAAGAAGCAAAAGTATCAGATTAGTGAAAATCAACTTCCCATGTTAGGCTGACCAGCGTTTATGAGATCTAGTGTGGTAAACAGAGGCCCGTGACTTAAATGCTCCAGTGGCCCACATTACACATTGTAGTGGTGCCATAAATATGCTACCAACATACTAAACCATGTCTAAGCAAAGGCCCATTCCACAGCAGCAGAGAGGCCAGGGCAACCAGAAAAAGTTGCTTTTAAATGGCGCCCTTCAAAGGGGACACTGGTTCTGGGATCATGTATGGAGGATAGTCTCACTCCCATGTGTCTCTTAGGAGGATACATCTGGTTCGTACCATGTTTTGTGGATTTCTCTACAACAGCAGCACTGCATATAGAGGCTGTAGGCATACAACAGCATATGTTGCATATGTTTTTTTTTTATGTAGGAGCATAACGTATGCGGCTACCCCAGGATGGTAAGTGGTAGGTTGGAATTGTATGGTACATCTTAGAAGAACAACCATAGAATGCATTTCATGGGGTAGGATTTTAGCACAGGTACCCATGCTCACTCTGATGTTGGGTCTGCTCTGATGATGACACCTGTGGAAGCTGAAGTAGAAAAACAGACAGAGGTCATCACTCATCCAGAGGCTGACAATGCTGAGATATGGATACCTGAGTCACTGAGTCACAGTCGGATGACACACGGCACTGTCAGTCTCTATAATGGGTGGAAATTCAACTGCAAAATAGTATGAAGATGTGAACCAATCCACAGAAGAATCAGAGCATTTACAGTCTGACTACTTATTGTCTTCATGTGTCCTCCGTGGCTCTGAGCACCCACAGTTACAGATGAGCCAATCATTGTGCAGCCTCACCAGGGTGCATAATGCCAAGATGTACCACAGCTGGCTCCTGATATACAGACCACACTCAGGATCAATCAAGAAATAAGAAAAGGTATCATCCAGATAAATTTTTCTGCAACTCAATCCAGCTTCTATTGCTGTTTGCTGCATTGCATCCATAAGGAGATGTAATGTGGGGACACTATACTGAATGGTCTTATGAGTTCTTTGCTAGTATGCAATCCTTCCATCTTCACCTTCATTCTGGCAATTGTTAATGCCACCTTCACAGGTAACACTATCAATGTTGTCTGAGGTTACAGATAGTTATGTACAAACTTGGCTCTGTATGGGGCCATTGCAGGGAACACCATCTTTATCTGTGTCTGGAAGTGTATGAGTTTCTGCCATCCCTCATCTTGGGCAGCTATAAATCCTGAACTCTATTGGCAGAACACCTCACTATTAGACTCTATGAAAGTTCTGGTCCTGCAGTGGCACATTATCCTTCAATTCCAAAGTGGCTGCAGTTCATGGTCATGTTATGTATTCCCTACTACAGAATAACATTTTCTCAAAACACAAAGTTCTCATTGCCTCAACCCCCTCAACTCTGCCTCCTGTGCATAAACAAACATGCCATCATGTCTCTAATTACTTGTATACATGATGATAACTATGAACCTCTTCATCCACTCTTCCTCCTATGTTATGTACATGGAAAGATCTTATGCACAATATGGCTCAACCAAGCACTGTCCAGCATAGTCTGATATTAGCACTGCATGCATCATGCTTATTCCATGTGACACTGCACTATTACTGTGTGCTTATCAGAGCCCATAGGTCTAGCTAACTGTCACAATTTTTCTTGAGCAGACAGGTACTCCCCTCATTGCCTACTGGCCATTGGTTGTAGGGTTGAGGGTTGTTGTGGTTTCACTGTACAGTCATAAGGCAATGATGTAGATGTGCCTTCCATACTGCCCATGTGTTTGCATTGTCTGACTCTACCAGTATCCTAGGGTTACCCTGCCTGTCTTTTCACTTGTGTATTATGTAGCAAGCAGCATTCAAAAAGCATCTTGCAGGCTGTTTGTGGGTCATACTGAAGTGCCCCCCAACAACCAGCAAGATGCTTGTAGGCTGCAGGCATGTTGGAGGGTCATACTGAAGTGCCCCCCAGTGCATGTCTTCAAGCAGGCCAAATACATGCTGTAAGATATTGTGTGTTTCAGCATGTAAGGTGTTTTACTGCTGCTTTATAAATGCTGTCTGGGTTATGTATAGACATCAGAGGGCAAGGTTTCAGTGGGTTTCCAATATCACCTGCAACAGAGTTCCAATATGTTTCATGTGTTTAAACACACTATAAATGTAATTGAGTTCATTAACATTAGCCAATGTGCCTGCACTTAAACAAGTAGATAGCCCTGTTGAACGTCACTATAAAGAAATCACTGAAGTAAGTGAGATGTGTACAATATATGTGAATCATGCAAACTTCTTTGTTGGTGTGTAGAAATGTTGACTGTGATCCTAAGTGCACCACACACTGTTTGACAGTTCATGGAATGATAACATTTCATTTTCACTAATGTTTGTGACTGTGGCACGTGGAACCTTTATTGAGATGTTTATTGATACACGTGTACAATCTATGGCAATCAGTACCTCAAGGATGGGGCAGTGTTATAGAAGGCAGGTATGGCATTAGCTCTGTCCTGTGGCTTGCTAAGAAACTAAATGTGCTGCTCCATATGAAGAAGCATTATGCAAATTAAATTATGTAGTATTCGAGAGGCAGTGACATGTGAAACACCCATCATGTCCTCAGTTGGTCTCTGAATGTCTTTAAATCAATAAAAATAGCTATACAAACCCTTTTCATGATAGAAATGAGAAGGTCAACAATTCTAATAGAGGGCATGGCCAAGATGGCTAAATACAAGCAGCAACTGGTGAAATCTCTGTGACTGAAACTTTTTCTGACAGAAAATATAATCAAGAAATTCAAATGTGAAGATACTTGTTAGCTAATTTTATTCATTCATAGTTAGAAAAAAGATTTATAGCTTCAAGTTATTTGAAAGCTGTAATTTTCCTGTCAGAATTTCAACTGCTTGGTTAAGATAGATGAGACTTCAACCTCAGCAACTCAAGAAATGGCATTTAGGATTCATGTGTTAAAAAAGGCATCCATTCAATAATATCTAGTATACAGGATATATTATTTAAAATAGACAAACTGGATACCAAAATAGACAGTTTCAAAGAAGAGGCCAGCAAGAAGATGGAACATTTGAAATTTAGAAATTCTTAACTACAAAATGCACAAATCAGAGGTATGGAAGAAGCTTTAAATGATATAAAGGGAGAATAACTGAAGGTGAGACTCAGATTGAATTTCTAATAAAACAAAATAACTGTCTCATTGAAAAAGTTGATTATTTAGTAAATAGACTGAGATGAAATGACATTAGAATTTATGGTATACCTGAAAAGTATGAGGGGGAAAATATAATACATTTCTTAAAACCTAGTTACATAAAATATTAAATCTCCCTGAAACTTTATCTTTTGGAATTTAAAGACTACATAGATCCCTGAAACCACCTTTGAAGAAGGAAAAATGACCACCATGTTCAATTATAATTAAGTTTATCTCTAGCTTAGAAAAATCAAATATTAAACAAAAGCATGATCCAGGCCACCTGTTAAAATAGGTGATCATGTAGTCATGTTTGACAATGATTATTCCAGTAAAGTAATGAGTAAAAGAAAATCTTATTTACCACTGATCAAGGAACTTAAAAAGAACAATATTAAAGCCACTTTGGTGTTTCCTGCAAAGATGTAATTACTTATTTCTGAAGGAACTGAAATATTTGATGTGCTGGAGGAGACATTCACTTTTGTTAATAACAATAAAATACTTAATTTGTGTCTTTCGGCTTTTCCCGGTTAGGGGTCGCCACAGCAGAACTCTGGTCCGCTAATGATTGGTAGTTAATTTTTACGTGCCGAGTTACCAGCCCTGATGCACAACCTTCAATGAAGGTATGCCCATTCATGCATGTCTCCATGCAGAAGACGCTCAAGCTGAGAATCGAAACAGACAGCGTCTTACTGTGAGGTGACAACGCTATGAAAAAATGGAGTGGAAGAGTATATCCCTCAAGAGACAGAGTGAACCAAATTCCTGGAAAACTTCTTCTAAAATTAAAACGTTTAAAAAGTGACATTCTCTGAGTGCAGAAATTTTTCTGAGACAGTAGATTTGCCTTTTAAGTAAAAGGTTTGTATTAGATTTTAAGCTTCAAAACATATGTAAATGTGTATTCATATTTTAATATGAAACATTTTCATGATTAGGAATATAACTAGCTAGTTTTACTGTTTTACTATATTTACAGTGAAAGACTTAATATATTTCATTTAACTAAACTTATAAATTAAACAAATAATTCCTGTAAGATAATGCCATTACATTCTAAACAATATAATTGGTAACTTTAAGACTATTTAAGTTAAGAATTGTATTTTATTTAACACTGCTTAGTATGTGCATTATTGGGTTAACTGAATATCAGATCAATATAATATTCTAACTAGAAGTGTTAAAGTGCTGGTGATTTTGTTTTCTTTTTTCCTGAGTAACACATTCCTTTCACAAATCAATTATGAAGCACGTAACATTTACAGAAAGCTTGAGAACAAAAAAATGTTCCAGTTGTGTGAGAGAATGGATTCTTGCTTGTCTTATTTCCTGCCTTAAGCTATTCTGAAGACAATCTAGATCAAATTTCGTCACTGATGTCTGTGAAAACAGAAAGGAACTTTTTTTTTTCAAGTATATATGTAAAATATCTACTCAAAATAACCCCCCAGATTTAATAAACTCCATGTAGGAGTAGTATAAGTTCTATACAGAGTGTACTGTGTCCATGTCTGCAGATCCCCCTCGGCAGCACACCTTGCATATTAATGAAGACGCACTACTGAGAGAGAGCCATGTAACATGGTACAGACTCAGTGCAGGGGGTGTGTTACAGTGTCCGCAGATGAGTAACACACCCCCTGCACTGTAAAAGTGCCAGATGGCACATAAATAATAAAGTGAAACATGCTCAATTAATTTTTTTTGTGTGTTTGAGCTGCACAGCGCTTAGCAATACACATGTGCCAGACATCTAAAAATAGAAAGCAGATGCATTTAATTAGTTAGGAAAGGTCACATTTAAGCATAGCTAAGCGGGTTTGAGTGGCACAGCACTGTGCACAGTAGTGCTTAAATGTAACTGAGAGCTACAGTATTTAGAAATGTATAGCTCTAATCACTATATCCTTGATAGCTGAATGGTTAGTGATGGCTTCGTGTGCAGTAGGTGCACAGCTTGAATATAGGCCATTCAAGCTTTTTGCATGTGATAGAGAAAAGAGAAATGTGATAATATATATATATTTTTATGTATACATTGACATTTGTTAATGGGGTTAGCCCAGCTGGAGAAGAAGCCCATTGTCATTGGAGATCCAAAGATAAAAGCCCCAGTTACACACAAGTGTCCAATACATTAAAGTCACTCTCCAAGATAACTTAGTGAAATGCATATGTTTAGGAGATATACAGTAAAACAGATACACATAATAATAAAGTATCATTAATGAACAATTAATTTCTATAATTTAAAAAAAAAAAAACTCCGGTTTGCCCAGAGCTAAGCTCTGTTAGGCATTGCTAAGCCAAGCCAAGCAATGCTTAAACATGACCTGTTTTAGCAACATACAGTTTCACTTAGCTGGTTTGAGCACTGCTAAGGAATGCCTGTTTAAGCAGTCCTCAGCTCAGCTAAGCTGGTTTGCGGACTGCTAAGCATTGCTAAGCATTGCTACTATAAGCACTGCTTAGCTAAACTTATCAGGTTTGTGTGGCGCTAAGCTTTGCTTAGCATTTTTTAAAATGGTCCAATGGTGGCAAGGGGCAGAAAAACAGCCTTATTTAAGCTGAACAGGTGGAGATACAGCCAGCTTCTGTTGGAGTTTGATCAATGCAGGAGCTATGGCTGAAGTTGGAGAGGGTACACACTTCCGGGTGCAGTGCTGGGGCATTTTGGAGGCCAAGGTCATGGTTGGGTTCCTTGTGAAAGACTATGGTGTCCAGCTGCTGCAGGGCCAGTACCAGGGCTTTGAATACAAGTCAGAGGCCTGGGACCGACTGGCACATGACTTGACCACTGCAGCTGGCATCCCAGCACTGGTTAGCAGGTGCGTCATCATTATGATGACCTGTAGCATAGGAGGTGGTCATCTTGGCCCAATGGATCCAACATACTCGGGATCACAATGGTGCAGATGTTTGTAAGTATAGGAACTATCGATTTACCAAATTCTAGTATGAATATCTGATAGACCGGTATGCATAATGGTGTGTTTTCTCCCCACAGCTACAGGGGAGAGAGCTCACAACCTGGAGGCTCATGCAGGGCACCTGGCCAGGATGCACCAAGAGTGTGGTGAGTACAAATATATCTTGCAATATAATAGTAATCTAATTAAGAAAGAGTACAAGTAGCAACTGCCAGTAGGTATAGTCTGTTGTGAGTGTACTGCAATGAATGTGTTCATAGACCTAGATTGATATAAGCGAGTATTGCCAGATACAGTTCAATATAAATGAAAGCATGTCACATGCTACTGTTATGGAAAGAAAGTTAATACTCCATTAATAATGTTTAGGAATAACATGTGTATACTGTATTAATAATGTACCATATGTTCTGGTAATAAAGTACATTGGCATTGAAAATGTGAAAGGAATAAATTAACTGCATTCCTAATCTACAGGAAATACAGTACAACTGCAATCAGAATTGTGAATAAATAAAGGTAGTACTGCATAGATTGTGTAATACCAGATATCTTCCAATGCCTGTATTATTTAAAGTATAGAACAATAAAGATTGTCATCTGTATACCAATCACTGTGTCATGTCACCCTCAATACATCTGTGTTCTGCCAATACCTGTGTGTATTCTGGGCTGTTCAAGAAATCAAATTTTGCAGGTGCTGTGAAGTAAATGTGGGTATAACAACATGCAGTGACTGAAGGTTGGCCAATAACTAACTGTTATGCTAAAGTGTAGATGTGGAGCTATACTACAAGATATAATGCAATATGATATGTGTTCTGCACTAAGATCTGAACCTAGCATAGTACTGTCTAAGCTATTATAGGGTGTTTCTCCCATGATTGTCTTGTGTTAACCTTTGCATTTCAGCTATATGCATCCATGAACATAGGTATGCTGATGCAGGAAAATATGAAACTGTAATAGCTATAGACTGCAAATATATCATCTGCAAATGTATATGGGTGAGGTAGGCAACCAAGCACCCCAATATGGTCTGTACAGATCACACATATTCCCATCCACTAGGGGTTAATTGTGTGCACCTGCATTTCATATATTAGTACACAGTTTACCTACTATCTCTGTCATGCATGAATCTCATGCATGTATGTTCAACTATCTCTGCAGTTTTGTGTGACACTCTACCTATATTACCAGGTCAGACTTTGTCACCAGGTAAGCTTTAGGTACATATCTCTCAATCAACACACAGCAGTGGCCCAGTAGCTTAGTGTGATAAGCAATATATATGTTGTTCATTTTGCCACACATAGACCAGGGTTTAAATCCAGGGACAGGTACTAAGATATATTTATAGTAACAGCCAAGTAGTACTATTTATAGAAACAGTTATGTATTGTTAAGAGACAGGACTTACAGGTAAATAAATGTCTATAGTAGCTGTATGAAGGGTATACTAATGTCTGTGTCCAGATGTACTAGTGCGTAAACAGCAATGCTCAGCAAGGTGTTACGACTCCATTAAATAAAATGACATGAAGTACACTACTATTCCAAGTTAATAAGACATATTAAATGGTGTGTTATTGGTATGGCTGTATGCCTAGTGCATCTGTGAATGTCTGCTGATAGTGTAGTCCCCTGACTGCCAATGATGGCAGGATAAGTGTAAACTCTCTGTACTGTGCATGATACATGTCTCTCAAGTGTCACTCTGTCACAGATAGTGATCACAGCTGCCAGAAACTTTGGACACATATATATACACCCAGTTGAAGTATGCCAGTAGCACACTCACACAACAACAGTGCAGAGTACACCTTGGTAGTCATATATGTTCCCCTGACATGTAATATTCCCCTGTAATTATGTACCTGTATGTGTTACAGCTTGGCCCATACCATCCCATGTGGAAAGCTTGAGAGGTATGTACAGAAGCTATAGGGCACTTGTAGGTGTATAGTAATGGCAGACCTGTAGAGCATTGATCTGTACTGTTGTGAAAACTATAGTCTATACAGTTGGTAATGGAATGTATTTCTCTCCCCCACCCCTTATTTGCATAACAACTTATTATTCCTTATAGTATGGGTATGGTTCCATTTACACATATGTTGTTCTCAAAGCCTAATGTTGGGTCTTGTGTTGTATTATTGGTTATATATTACAATGGTTGCATACTAACATACCTTGTTGAAATACCAATGATGCTGGCCTTTTGCCATACCTGTTACTGGCATGCTGTTACAGTAATGACTGTTATTCCATTTATGCCTGTGTTTTGTATGCTATGCAATTCTATTGTTCTGGGTTAATTGGAACATCCATGCATGCTGTTATAGCTAACATTGAAATACTCTGATCATGACAAACCAATACATTTTGACAAACCTCAACACCATAGCAAGATTGGGGTAGGCCGGTTCCAGTGGATCCACCTATCCCACCTCATCTAGCCATGGCACTGGGTCCCAGCAGGTCTGGGACCAAACTTGGAGCTGCCCCCTCCTATGGTCCTGCATCACTGCCAGGTGAAACTGCCTCAGGGGACAGGGCCCATCCCTCCCCTGGCCACAGGTGTGGACAGTGACTGGTCACTCAGCAACAGTTTCCAGACATGGTGCACAGAGTTATTCAACATGATTTGGATGATTGACTGTGCCAGACTGAGGGCAGACTAGTGCACCTGGATGGGCAGGCTGGCCCCAGCACCCAGCCCTCAGCACAGCCACCTATGGGGCCGTGAAGGAGCAGTGGTCACTGCCCATGGATAGGGAGCTCAGTCCCACTGTTGCCATCTGGGGCACTTGGTCCTCCTATTCCCAAACACCCTCCCCATCCAAGGTGTTTACCCCTTCATGTGTCATACACTGCACCTGCCCGCTGTCTTGTCTGTCTGCAAAAGTAACATCTCCTACCCAATTTACCTCCCCAAATTTAACTACAAGCCTTCCCTAACATTCCACTCTATTATTAAATAAAAATAAATAAATAAAAAAGGGCATCTGTCCCCAAAAAGAAATATCTCCCCATACATAGCTCTCCATTTTGCCCCACATACACTGCCATCAATCATCCCAGCAATTAATCAACAAAGTTATCACCCACACCCTCCTTGTAGGATGTGCAGCTCCAAATTCCACAATGTCCACAACATGCACAGCTGTTGTACAAAAAATGGAGAGCTATGGTCCTTTCCTACACCTGTTCTGCACATCCCTACCAGCCTTTCAGATTGTTTCACCCATGCTTGCCCCCATTTTACCACTTTTCTATCACCCCTTTTTCTTTTCTTTTTTTGGAAATAGCACAGGTTTAAGTGAGACTAAACACCACTTAGCATCATGGTACGTCATGCAAACCCGCGCAAACCCACTTAAAACTGCTTAAAACTACTTTAATCACATTATCTGATTCTGACATTGTTATGCACATTAATAAAACAATCACCCCTGCCAAGTCTCTAACCCAGGATCCTCTGAACTACAGCACAGTGCATTAGCCCACTAGGCCAACTCAGGTCTACAAAATAAGGTCAACTACAGAATAGTGCATTAGCCCACTAGGCCAACTCAGCTCTGGAGAACAACTGGTGTTTCTATGACTATATCATGCATTACACTGATGTCACATCAGCAAAAATGCACACCCCTGTCAAGCATTGAACCCAGCACCCTGTCAACTACAGTGTTGTGCATTAGCCCACTAGGCCACTTAGCTGTGAAGAAAAGCTGCTGTTTTTACAAAGATATCCTGATTGCCAGTGATATACTACTTCTACATATAATGGGATAAATGACAGTGTACTTGGGCCTGTGACGCAGACACCGAACCGGTACGCAGCCAAATACATGTTGATGGATGTATGTGAGGCCTACAATATCAGGTAGAGCTGACAGTTGCACAGACTGTTGCAGAATGTCCACAGTTGTGCCACCTACTAATGGCATGGCTGTCATAAAATCTATTCTATTTACTTAAGTACTGGCAAGTCAATGCAGATTGAAGTTACAAAATCAGGACAGACAGGTCAGTGTCACACATCATGCCCATCTAAACACACATGTTCATGCCAATCCTGTGTAACACACTGTATGCATGCACATATGTCCTGCTACTACATCTTTCATAATAATGATTCAGTAGTTCTATCTGTGAAATTCCTAGCATGTGTGACATCTGGACACCCACAGTCCTGTCCCACAGTCCAGTCTGTTGCATAACAACTACATGCTTGTCAATACAGCACAGAAATAACTGAGCCCTACAATTTCCAGCAGAACTCGTTGCTGCTACTGCAGTCACTGCCACCCACTGTAGCATGTCAAAGGCCTGTAGTGTGGGGCACTTGTCGCAAATATGAATATGTGTCCTAAATGCCACCTACCACTCTCTAGTGGCACTATTACTTAAAATATGTATCAGAGGCACATGCCTCACCTGGACTGTTATGGGTACCCTCACCCTGGCTATGCTGTGACAACAGAGCTGACACTACTCCATCACTCACATATAGAGCTTGCTGTCCCCCAATGTGTTCACAATCCCCAGTATGACTCTTGGCCAGAATGCAGCAGCTGCAGCCTGCTATATATGCAGCACTTACATTCAGCTACCTGCTACAGACCTAACATACCTCCCAAACACCTTGACCAGGCCATCCACACAACACCCATACATAAAAAGTTTGGTAGAATGGTCAGGTGACAGGGACATGTGTCACAGTCACCCCATATAAACATACACAGCTGACACACCAGTGTCAAATGCAGCAGCATGCACATTCAAATAAAAATAATGAATGACACTCACATCTGCCTGTCTCCTTACTGACCCCAACACACATTGTTAAACAGCAAACTGCCACAGAAAGTCTGTTAACAATGAGCAAACATACCATGCAAAACTGTGGACATGCCGCATCAATCCAAACAGAGGACAGCATTTCTACCTACCCTCTGTGATGCTGTAGCTCCCATATCTCAGTAATGTTGTCCTGACAAGCCAGGAAAAGGGCCAAGGCCTACATGAAGGACTTAATTATTGCATTGTGTTGCCATGCCATTGCATAATGAAAATGCAGCCAAGCTGTTCTGGATGCTATTAGTAAGTGTGAGTCACAGATTGGTGCACAGGCAATCACCTGTTCATGAGCATTACCAACAAAAGGTAAGCTGCTGCCTATGGTGAACATGACTGTGACTTTCTTCATGGAAACAGACTACACTTTCCTAGGAGAACTGCCACTGGATTTTTGCTCACAAAGGAGTACAACACTATACCAGGTATGTCAAAGAATTCCCCATGTAATGGAATGCAGATGGGGGGATGCAGTCATGGGAAATAGGAATTCCAACAGTAGGTGTCAACAACATATCTTGTAATGACATGTGGCTGTTAGTCAGCTGTCAAACACCTACAGTCTTCCCTTTTGGCTCTGTCTGCAGTGACATAGGTCACAGCTCTGGCCTCCGAGTCCCCCCAGCAATGGTCATCTCATGTATGAATGCTAGTGGATTGTCTGTTGTACAGTAGTGACAGTAACTACTGGTGAATATAGCTGGCATATCACATCATGCACTGTCAGTGAGCCCCTCTCAGTCTGTGAATGTCATACAGGCATAGTTCAACCATGGTCCAGATGTCCCTGACTTACTCTGGCTAGGTTACTGTGTATTCCACACCTGTATCTCATTGCCTGACAGCTATGGCTGGCATACCTGTTGACCCCCTGCAGCTAGACAGCAGGTTATAGGCAGTAGTAGTGGGGGTACACATTCTCCACCTCAGCAACAGTGTGTATATATTGAGCATACAATGTAAGGGAATGAATACAGTACCAGATATTAATGTACCATTACTGTGTTCTGAGGGGTCTGCCATGTGACGGACACCTTCCCCTCCATCTGGGGACAACCATTACATATTGTCCAACTGGTTTCCAGAAATCCACATTTGTCTGGCAGGAAGTCCACATATATCAGGCACATGTACACATTCCACAAACATCTGTGTACTGCAGATGTCGCACAACTATGAGGAGGAAACCCTACACCACAATTGCACTGCTCTCAGTAACTGTGTATCACAGTTGTTGCTGAAATGTCCACATACACTTGTAGTACGACTCACATATTTATCGGATGGTGGCTGTATGACATGATACTGTAACCTTGCCCATAGGGAACACACCCCAGTAGATGGCAGTGATAGGTGTGGACACATGACAACACAGTCTGTCACAGCACACAGGCCATAACTGGTATACTTAGGATTATATGAGGTTACTAGGCTATGGGTCCTGAGCCCCCATAAGCCTAGCCCACATGTTAACCCATGTGTATGCAAGGCAGTACCTGATGCCCCAGTCCAACAGGGACACAGGTGGTATCCCAAGGGTGTATGTGCTGTTAACCATCCAGTTATCTAGGTTCCACTTGCAAAGGTGTAAATATCTATCCTGCCTGATGTGGATAGGGACACACATCTGAGCCATCAACAAGCCCAGTTGATGTCACACACTAGGTTGAGGGCATGTGGGTGGGTTAATAGAGTGGAGCTTCAGTTGCAGTTGTGTAGCAGTCTCAACAATGTGGAGTCCGTGATTGCCTTGTATGCCAGACAGAAGTCACCTCTGAGGAGTATGTATGAAACTGGGTAGAGCGATGGGCTTATAGCCTATCTGTGTATGATAGATGTCTGAGGGCCTGGTATTCCCTGGCGGGGAACCTCTGTGATGTCCCCAGCTGCTGCATATGCTGTGTGAAGTGAATGATGAATGGGGCATTATACTCAATAATAGGCCTTATCGGGGAAAAACAGGGATGTTATGACCCCATGTCCCTGGATGACATAGACTTATGTATGAGGCGGGCCATGTAGAAGGTTTACCTTACAATGGAAGCAACATGGTGGTGAAATGAAATTGCCTCACTACTAATTGCATGCCTAGGATGGTGTTAGTACTGTGATAATATGTGGGGATGTCACTCTTCCCAAAGGGATTGACACTGCATTTCCTGGTATACAGACTGAGGTCATATTTCTGGCACCAGTCATGTGTCTGTCTGACACCCTCCTAGGCAGATGTCAACATCACTAGGGAATCTGGTGACAGCACACAGCATGCAGTTATCTGCAAACATGGATGGCCAAAGACCAATGGCTGTGCCATGCACCTCAAATTTGTACATCACACATAACAGATGCCCAAACATAGAACACCAGGTTACACCACTAGTTATGGGTCAACCTCTTGAGGTGGATTACCCTATGTTGATTAGTTGGGTCATGTCAGCACACCAGTGTAGTACCTTAGTGCAATGTCTGTGCTTGAAAATGTGGTGGGAGTAGAGCATCAGGCACATGGACGTAGGTCAGCAACATCAGCTGAGAGCCCACATCACCATGCACACCCACACTCCCATAGTGGCAGTACCACCAGCACTACTGAAGGGAGGATTCTGTCTACACCATAATGTGGCAGGCCATGGGCATATGGTCCTGGGTGGTCCCGTGAAGGACACAGACCCAGCAGACACCTGTCACCATCAGCAAGTAGTACTGCATCTCGCCCTGGGCATAGTGGTGCCAGTGCCACTTCTGGCAGAACCAGTTCCCATGTTTGTGGTTGGAGATGGTGAACTGTACATTCTGCCATGTACGGTTCACAGCTATCCAACATACCCTAATGTAGGGTTGGCACATGGCTTGACTGTGTACATGCATACCATTACACATCACTGTCACATGCAGGTCACCACCAGATCAGCAACTGAGCTGAAAATATAAGTATCTTGATTTTTTTTGATTATTTTTACAGATTACTGTTTTTAAAATTTAATATATATATAGCACTTTGTCTATTCTGTATCTTTACAAATCCTTATCTGTTTAAAAACTTTCATTTGTGTCTCTAGTGCTTGCTGTTTGTAGGCAATTTTGTCCCACCCTCCCTCCCTGTTGGTGTCTTGCTCTTATACTTGGTGGCTTTGCAGTTGCCCGCCCCTACTGTGACACTCCTCCCAGTCTAGTGTCATTAGCTCATTCTGCCTAATACAGAGAGAACATTTGATAAGGCCTTCTGTTCCTCCTTTTTCCCTTTCAAAAAGTAAAAGAAACTTTTTTTTTTTTTTTTCGCCTGAACCTCCTTGTGTTCTGACTGTGCTTCTCAAACATTTTGGAAATATACAGTATAGTTCAGAGCATTTATTATAACTGTAATAGCCTTAATATTGCTATAACTCAAGTGCTCTAAGTTGCACTGCATCTGAATTGTTTGTGTGTTTTAGCTGCTTTTCTGTATATATAGACTTTTCTGTTTCTTTTACTAAATAAGCTCTGTAAAGTTGTTTTATTGCATTCCTGCCTGTATTTCTGAGGTTTTTTTGCACTTTTAAAGTTTGTTTTTGCTTAGTTTAATTGGTAGGCTACACAGTCAAGTGCGCTAGCCGAATTAAAGCATTTACTGTGTAAAAAAAAAAAAAAAAATCCTTGTTTCCCGCCTTTACTGAACTAGAATAGTCCAGTCTTCAGGTATTGCTGATCTCTGGGCTGTGTCATAGTTCCTGTGTTGCCCATATCCTTATTTGGATAGGAGGAAGCTTCTTTGTTCACCAGTGAGAGTGGGGAGCTCTGAGCAGCCTATCTGTCCCTTGAGGAGTGGTTCCAGCCCAGTGACCTGTAGCTTATGGGCCGTTTTGGGCCATTTCCTATCTCTTTCTAACCCCCTGCTTTAAAGCCAGCTTTAGCGCACTTTTGCACTTGTAATTTAAAGTTTGTCCTGTTTTTTGCATTTACCTGTTGAGGCTACACACTCAAGTACGCTAGCCTGTGTTACATATTTACTGCATTTTCCTGCTATTTGTTGAAAAAAAGAAAAACAAAAAATAAATGATCCTTGTTTCTCGTCATTCCTAACCTAGAGTAGTCCAAATACAGGCTTTGCTGTATTCTGGACTTTTGGAAAGTTCCTGTGTTGCCATTTCCTTTCTTGGATTAAGGGAGGCTTCTTTGTTCACCAGTGGCAGTGGGGAGCTTAGAGCAGCCTATCTATCCCTGGAGGAGTGTTCCCAGCACAAGAATCTGGTAGTCTATTGGCCATTTTGGGCCAATTTCTAGCTCTTTCAAATCCCCCTGTATAAAACCCGCTTTGGCGAGGTTTTTGCGCTTGTTACTACTCAGCCAAGCTCCTCGTGGTCCTGCAGAGTGGTGCTAGCAGCAGAGAGGCTAAAAGAGCGACTGCTAACCTGATAAAAGTGTTTTTTCCTGCTACTACCTGGGCGACTGTCCGATCTAGCTAAACTGCAAATATTTCTGCTTTTGAACTGTTTTAAACTGTTTAAAGTTGTTTTTGCATCTGCACTTTTAAAGTTTGTCCTGTTTGTTGCATTTACCTGTTGAGGCTACACACTCTAGTGCGCTAGCCTGTGTTACATATTTATTGCAATTTCCTGCTGTTTGTTGCAAAAAAGAAAAAAGAAAAAGTTATCCTTGTTTCCCATCTTTCCTGACCTAGAATAGTCCAAATACAGGCTTTGCTGTATTCTGGACTTTTGGAAAGTTCCTGTGTTGCCATTTTCTTTCTTGGATAGAGGGAGGCTTCTTTGTTCACCAGTGGCAGTGGGGAGCTTGGAGCAGCCTATCTGTCCCTGGAGGAGTGTTCCCAGCACAAGAATCTGGTAGTGTGTTGGCTGTTTTGGGCCAATTTCTAGCTCTTTCAAGTCTGCCTGTATAAAACCCGCTGTAGCGTGGCTTTGCATGATTTTGTGCATAGCGCGGCATCGAGCAGCACTGCTTATTTGGGTTTGAGCCTTGGAAATGATCTAGTTCTCATAATAAACACCCTATTCCTACGCTAAAGCCTAGCACTTGCTCACTAAAGCAATTATATAAGTCAGCACTAAAAAATTAAAAGCACTACACCCTCACAAACTCCCCTTGAGTAACTTGTTCCCCATTGGCCCATTTTTTCAATTATAAAGGAATTCCCAATACTATTCTAGCATGTCCAAAGATCAGTTGTCAATCTCCTCTCCGGTCCAGCTGGTGAACCTGGGAATCTTCAGGCAATGTTACAACTGCCTAATGTACACAGACAACCCTCTCCTCCTCCCAACAAATTCCAACACATGTGAGAGATGCAACCATATAGCCAAACTGGAGGCTAAGCTCTCTCAACTCAGTACTGGCGTAACCAGTCAGGAGGAGAAGGAAACCACACTCACTACAATTCCAGTCTCACATAGTCCTACCATGACAGCAAACCAAACACATAAACACACAAAAACATACTTGGAGGCTCTAAATAAAAATCTGCCTAAGCAGCAGAGACCTCCAAAGCAGACACCCAAGCAACCGCTACCCCAAAACAAAACGCGTGCAACACATAGCTCACAAAGCCAGTGTGCCGAACAGTCACAGCCCTTAAGGCTAAACAACACACCTGATACACTTGTAATAGGTGACTCTATCATCAGGCACACTGACGTCCCGCTCACCAGGCTGAACAAGGAGAAGGTCACGGTGAGCTGCCTATCGGGCGCTAGGATCCACCACATAACACAGGCACTCAGGTCACTCCAAGGCAAGTACAAATATGATTCAGTCATTGTCCATGCTGGTGTGAATGACCTGAGATGTACCTCCCTGGACTACATGAAAAGAGACATAAAGGAGCTCTCTGAGCATGTAGCCCAGGCCGGTATGACCCTGACCTTGAGTAGCATCTTACCCTCACCAAGAATGATGCCACAGTATGAAGACAAGATTATCAATTTCAACAACTGGCTTAAGTATTGGTGTCATTCAAAGGGGATCCAATGCCTGTAAGCCTGGGATGACATACTCGACAAGCCACGATGCTTCGCTAGGGACGGCTTGCACCTGTCACCCCTGGGCTTTCGGATATTGGCAAAGGCTCTTGCTACCCCCATAGTGCCTTTTTTAGGCAAGGCTCAAAAGACAAACCCACCTCCATAGGTATCACAAGGGATAAGAAACTAAGAGTAATGCTACTCAATGCCAGAAGTCTAAAACTCAAGATGCACGCACTCAAAACTCTCCTTAGCATGAAGAACATCGATATCTGTGCAGTAACAGAAACCTGGTTCAAGGCTCTCGAGAGCACCCCAGCACTACCAGGTTATACCTCATACCATGCTTTTCGGCCCCAAAACTTGGACCGAACCACAAAAGGAGGGGGAGTATCAATATTCGTCAAAGATACCCACACCTCCAGGTTGGTGGCACAGCACGAAGCATCAGAGACTATCCATGTGCAACTAACAGTGGGTAAAACTGCCTTCCAGTTTATAGCCTGCTATAGACCACCCTCCCAAACCCAGGAACCCCACTCAGCCTTCCTGAGAACACTGGAAAATATGAAGGTCTCTCCAAACACCATTATATTGGGTGACTTCAACTACCCAACCATAGACTGGGAGCATTACTCTAGCTCCAACACCCTAGCCCAAAGGTTCCTAGAATTTATAAACTCACATGCTATGGAACAACTTGTTACCACTCCCACAAGAGGGGAAATCATACTGGACCTGATCATCACCGACATGGGGACTCTATGCTCCAGACCAGAAGTGTATCCCTCACTGGTAAGATCAGACCATAAACTAATCTCACTGGATATTCACATCCCGACCCCACCCCATGCCCAGAAAACCACAGTGAAAAACTTCTCTAAAGCAAATTTCACACTCCTCAAAACCGAGGTGGAATCCTCCAAAGCCCCCAGGCCTGTGGATAATACGGCCCAGACCACAAAATCGTTTATAAACGCATTCTATGAACACCTTCAGGAATGCATGGATCATGCAATCCCAAATAAAACCAAGTCCCAATCCTCCAAAGGCAGGCGTCCTGTCTGGTGCACCCCAGCCATAAACAAACTATACAATAGAAGGAGGAAGCTACTACATGACAGAGCAAAATCCTAAAAAGGGAAGGCATCTCTGATCAGTATTAGCAAAAAACTACGGGCACTCATAAAATCGTCTAAGGCCAGCTTCGAGAGAAAAATTGCACAGGACACTAAGGATAATCACAAGGCTTTCTTTAGTTATGTTAGGAACCTGGGTGGGAATTCCCAGATATGCTCAGAATTAGTCCAAAATGACAAAAAAATACACCGAACCCACAGACATTGTCAACATCCTAGCTGACAGGTTCAGCGCAAACTTCTCCCCACCAAAGGGCTAATATCTATCCCAGCAGAGTGCTGCCCCCCTGACATCTCAGATGCTCAGGTAAGAGCTGCCCTCTCCAAAGCAAGAAACACAGCATCAATGGGACCAGACGGTGTCCCGGGCTGCGTCCTACATGAACTCCAAGAAGAGCTAAACCCAAACCTAAAACTACTGTTCAATCTCAGCCTTACTACAGGATATGTGCCCAAAGAGTGGCGTACAGCAACAGTGGTCCCTCTCCACAAAGGTGGTGCCTCAACGGATCCTGGAAACTATCGCCCCATAAGTCTCACTAGCTTGGTCTGCAAAGCTATGGAAAGGATCATCATGGACCTTATAAATAAAGATATTGGGGACCTACAGACACTGGATCCTACCCAGTTCGGCTTTGTTAAGGGCAGTTCCTGCCTCTTAAACCTGGTCGATTTCTTTGAAACAGTCACCAAGGCCATTGACAAGGGGAAGGTGGTCCACACACCCTACCTGGACCTCGCAAAAGCCTTTGATACAATACCCCACTCGGGCATTATAGATAAGCTCACCAGCTTAAATATAAACCCCTATGTCACTAGATGGGTTGCAAACTGGCTCAAGGACAGATCCCACATGGTTAGAATAGCTGGAGCCATGTCAGACTCCAAACCAGTTACAACTGGCGTCCCACAAGGCTCAGTCTTGGGACCTCTCTTGTTCGGTATATATTTCTCGGAGGTACAGGCCAACATGGAAGGACTGTGGCTGACCAAGTTCAGATGACTGCAAACTGGGCCATAATAGACTCTCCAGCCGACACAAGCATCCTGCAAAAGGGCCTCATAGAAACAGACAACTGGTGCCAGAGCCATGGCCTCAAGCTAAACGCCAAAAAGTGTATAGTCATCCCCTTTGGCAAAAACAAAGTGCCCACAAATTACCACATAGGTGGTAATCCATTAAGTACAGAAGAAGTAATTAGGGACCTGGGGACCCAAGTTGATAGCAATCTCTCATTTGACAACCACGTGGCCAAAGTGGTTAGAAAAACATTTTATATAGCCCACCTAATCATGAAGGGATTCACATCTAGATCAGGGGAGGTCATCGTGCCTCTTTACTCATCCCTCATCAGGCCCATAATTGAGTACAATGCCCCTTTTGGGATGTACCTTACCAGACACCTGCAGCAACTGGAAAGACCCCAAAAGTACCTCACCAAGAGGATCAAGGGGCTCAAACAGATGCCGTATGCTGCCCGGTTAAAGAAATTCCAGCTCTACTCAGTGGCATACCGCCTTTTCAGAGGCGATCTGTGCCTGACGTATAAAGCCATGTCCAACCCGGAATTAATGGACATGCTGCACCTCAGAAAATCCAAATCCCATCGAGCTACGCGCTTGAGGGACTTAAACCTCAGCACTGAAATAAATAGGACATGCTGGAGGGACAGATTCATAACCCAGAGGCTCCCTTCACTCTGGAATAAAATCCCAGTCCAGGTTAGGCAGAGTCCCTCATTGACTCTCTTCAAGAGGAATCTTGATGAGTGGATGGGAGATCGTAGGTTTACCCCGGGTATCACTTCTGTGTCACTGTTAGACAGAGGCACAGTATACTAACCTCGAAAAAGGGCATAGCAAAATTAATTTAAAATGGGTGGCGAAAGCCATACACACTCTGGCTAGGCTTATAAATGCCCTAGGGCAGATAGCCTAGTATGAACCTATGAACCTATGAACACAGCTCTTCTCCACAGCTCAGCTGACCAGCACCCCTCCAGACACAAACACACAATGTCAACTGTGTGGCACAGCCTAGGCCTTTGGCAACCCCACACCATACCTTGTGCATGTGATGATACCTGTGCTACATCGCTGTCATCCATACCATGAATGCAGAGACATGCTAATATGTGTCTGATGCACAAAGTGAATATAGTACACTTAATGGCAGTTTTGTTGTACAGTAGTGTGTTGCCTTGTAAGGTGCTGTCTGCTGGCAATTGTCATGCATACACATCAAAGGGGATGTACATTTGTGTCATGATGCTGTATTGATGTTAGTACTGGTGACTGACTGTTATCTCCCAGACCTTATTCTGTTTCTGTTCCAGGTGTCTGTGTGTCTACGCCATGGGGACCTGCTGCCAATACAGTAACTCAGGATGGCATAGTGGCAATGCAGAAATGTGACATTGCCAAGGTACAGCTGTATAATGCATGGTTACCTAGGTGCGTATGTGTAGAACAGTGTGTGACGGACAATGGGGGCGAACAGCATAATCTCGCATGCATATCCCTTGACACAGCATGCTACTCCTGATACATGTCACCTTGGAGTTCCATGGGATCACAGGTGCATAGGCTCATAGAAGGTTAGTAGGGTAAAGGCCCAGGGTCCCTTACAAGCCCAGCCATTACTTTTTCCCTGGCAGTATCATCAATCAGCACCTGTTGCCCCTGTCATTGAGGGACACAGGTGCGACCTCTGAGATGGATTTGTGGTTTCCCATCCACTCATCATGTCTGCATTTGATGAGGGTCTGCATGGTACTCTGTTTGACATGTCTGTGAAGTGCATTCCTGAGACATGGCAGCCTCTGGGAGACAAACCTGTCTCTCCAGTGGGTTTTGTTGATGTCACATATCAGATTCAGGCCTGTCATGCTCGTAATGTGTGAAGAGTTAGACTCACATATATGGGCCAACTGTTGAAGGGCTGGGCACAACATTGCCATCTAGGTGTGCCACAGCCCACCTGTGGACAACTTGTCCAATACTGAGTGGGCCACTACTGATTCGAGGCTGTCTGCATGGAGCAGGTGTTAGAGGCCATGGATTACCTTTGTGAGTATTACTATGGCCTTTTCAGTTGCTGCAGATGTCTGGATAGGTACATACCAAACGGGTCATGGTACTACATTTTTTTAACTGACTGAGGACTATACAGAGGTAATGTCCACTTTTTTTCTGGATTCACTCCCTTTACCTATGTGGTGAGCCACTTACAAGGCTTTTTTGAACACTGCCACTGCTTGGTAGCTGAATGCAACAGTGTTATCAACCTGAGTACCCAGATGTCTCAATGCAGGTTGTGCGTTTATGCCATTGATGTGGGAAATAATGAGGCCATGTCCTTGCCGTATGGTATGATGGTACTGTTTTCTGCATTCAGCTTGAGGCCAGGACCTTACCACCATTCTATACCTGATCTAAGACCCCATTGCAGTGTGTTAACATCAGCTGGTGGGTCAATGACAGACTGCACACAACATACAGTTGCCACAGCCTTAGGCAGTACCTACAAGTATGGGTGGTGGCAGTTAGCATTCATGCCTAGCTATATATGGGTCATTGGGGGCAACAGCTACTCACAGGGCCTCCACATGTCTACATACTGCACACACATATGCAACATAGAGTAGGGTTGCCATCTTTTGAAATGTGCAATGTGGGACACTTCTTACAGTATTGTGACAGTTGGCAGGACAAACCATACCCACGGCAAGTGCAACGGACAGGACTTCTCTTGGTCTTCCAGTATAACAGCTTATTTTTGTCACATTTCCATAGCTTATGCTATTTCTCATAACATTAACGAGTTTCTGATGTACAATAACTGCTTTGTGCAACTATTACACAACTTTAGGAAATGTTTGTTGTCCTACACTCTTGGGGCCTCTGTATTGTTTGAGTTGCTTTCACAGGTCACACCTGGTCAAACATGGACTGCAACATGCAGGGAAGAACAGGTGGAGGCCATACATCTCACCTGTACAGATTTCTGCAAAATGTCCTGATGTTTGACACATACATCTGGTCCATTTTCCATAACATTGTGGTTTTCTGGCAAATTAGTGTCAAATAATTAAAGACTGACGTTCGACAATAATGACAGAAATTTTATTTTCAGACTTTATACCCTTCAGAAAATTCATGCTAATACACAACACAACAATGCTATCAACTTTCTATGTTTGTAAGAACAATATTTAAAAATTGCCCCATTTGGTTTTTGTCCCACTTTTCTGTATGGCTTTATTCAGCTTTCTTACTCTAAGGGGTTGAGAGGCATGATGGTGGGCCTAACACAGCCACACTGCTGTAAGGGGATATGCATCCACACACACACATACACTCACAAAATTCCCTGCTTTGGGAATATAATCTCTACTTATCTAGTTATATACACTATAGTAGTGCATACATATTGCATGCCCCACAAAGCTGTTGCGGTTAGATGGTGTCTACCTGTGTGTCTAAGGTATATGACATCAGTCATCAGTAGGGCCTAAATAGGTTGCCAATGGGGGAGTTAACAGGGTGGAACAGGCCCTTAAAATAGTATAACCGCTGCACATACAGGCAAGACTGCCACACTGCTACAGGAGATATGCACACACAACACACACTCGCACACACACACACACACACACACACACACACACACACACACACACACTCACCAATTGTGAGATTAGAACATTCCTATCTAGTCAGATGTACTATAGTGCTACATATTTATCACTTGCGCCACAGAGCTTATGTGCCTGGAGAGTGTCTAATGGTGCATCTAAGGTAGATGACACCAGCAGGCCCTGTAAAGTAATACAATGGGGATATTAACAGGGTGGAATAGGCCCTCAATATGATATAACCATTGCACACACAAGGCAGCCACTACAGGGGATATGCCACACACACACACACACACACACACACACACACACACACACACACACACACACACACACACACACACACACACATACACACGCATACACTTACCAATTGTGAAATTAGAACCCCTACCTATTCAAGTGTATATACTACAGTGCTACATACTTATCGCATGCGCCATGGTGCTTCAATGCCTGGAGAGTGTCTAACAGTGCATCTAAGGTGGATGACACCAGCAAGCCCTGTAAAGGAATCCAATGGGGGGATTAACAGGGTGGAGCAAGCCCTCAAAATGGTGTTATGTCGCTCACACACACACACACATACACACACACACACTCACACACACTCAGAGTTGCTAGTTCTGAGATTAGAACCCCTACCTAGCTAGTTGTATGTACTATAGTGCTACATATTTATCGCATGCGCCATGGAGCTTATGTGCCTGGAGAGTGTCTAAAAGTGCATCTAAGGTGGATGACACCAGCAGGCCCTGTAAAGTAATCCAATGGGGGTGTTAACAGGGTGGAACAGGCCTTAAAATGTATTGGCATTGCACGCACATAGTCAAGAAATATACACAGCTGTAGGGGGATATAGTTACACACACACTGAGATGCCACTGTTGGGATTAGAACTCCTACCTGTCTAGCTGTATATACTGTAGTGCTACATACTTATCACATGCACATCAGACCTTATGTGTTTGGAGAGTGTCTAATGGTGCATCTAAGGTTGATGGCATCAGCAGGCCCTGTAAAGTAGGCCAATGGAGGGTTCACAGGTAGACACAAGCTTTAAACTCTATTGGCATTGCACATACATAGGCAGGAACTACACACAGCTGCAAGTGGATATATTTACACACATGTGTACACACTCACTGAGTTGCTCTTGCTGGGATTACAGCCACTACCTATCTAGCTGTATACACTATAATGCTACATAGTTATCGCATGCACCATGGAGCTTGTGCATGTGGATAGTGTCTGCCATCGCTGTTGGAGTGGATGACATCAGTAGCTGCTGACAGGGAGGCCACTGTTGTGGAAGACACCAGTTGCAGGGCCATAAAATGAGTGACCATTGCACGGATATAGACCTGTTGGGCGTGTGTATTCTACTGTATGTTGAATATATACACAGACACACACAGAAGGTGGCCAATGTGAGATTAGAACCCCTATATATCTACTATTACACACTACAGCTCACCATACTACTTGTATGTGCCACTGGTTACAACTGGTATATGAATGGCTGCAGCACTATATCACACTATGCCTTTCTGGGTTTCTCTCTCTCTCTCTCTCTCTCTCTCTCTCTCTGAGTCTCTCTGGGTCTCTCTGGGTCTCTCTCTCTCTCTCTCTCTCTCTCTCTCTCTGTCTCTCTGGGTCTCTCTCTGCCTCTCTATTTATGATATATACATATGTGACCTGTATATATGTGTCTATATTAAACGCAACAGATCCAGATATATCTTATATGTGCTGCATACAGATAGATAAGGATAATTATGTCTGATGAAGCTAGGGAGAGACAGTTGATGTATATACAGCTCTCTGTATGCAGAGAGATATATGGACATCACAGTTCTATAGTCAGATGTTGGTTCAGACATAGGCTGAAATTAAGTGTAGGACTACCATTAATTGCAATCGTACTCCAGGCCAGAACTACCTGTACTCCAGTCCAGGATTTTTTATGCTACAGCCAATTGTCGGCTGGACCTGGTGGAACAGTCCAGCTCCTCTTTGATATACTGCCTGAGGGATTTCCTGGCTGTGTGCTGTCTGCAATATGTGACCCATATGTAGGGTGTGTACCGCGTGTATTGAAATGAACAGAGTTTTGCATAATATGTCGGGTACATTTTACACAGCACTGTGATTTCTAGGTATGCCAGTGGTAGATCATTATAGATTGATTTGAGGAAATGCTGACAGACATTTCAGTTACCGACTCTATGCACTGCAGGGAACCTATGCTACTACATCAACTGTTGTATTCTGCACTTTTTACATTAGTCTGGCCAGTAGTTCCTCATTCCCCTTATATGTGGACCTTTATCCAGCCCTGCTCCAGTTCCTGACTTTATCCACAATTGCTGCTCTATGTAGTTGTAGGTAAGCTGTGACTGGGGTAAGAAATGTAACACCAAGCATAGGGTTACTGACTTTATCCCTCTGACTGTACCTGTTTTGCAGGGTGTCCAGCATAGTGCCCCATATGTCTCTTGTTGTCCTCAGGAGTTTTGTGTAGTACTGTTATTATAAGGCTACATGTTTCCCATATCTCTCATACTCTTACAGCCATTTATGTGGGCAGGGCCATATATGACAGTGGGACATAGGCCCAAACATGGAGAAAGGATTTTAATATTGCTCTTACAAACATAGACAGTTGGTGGAATGGTTTTGTATTCACATGCATTTTTCAATGGGTATGAAGTCTGCATCTCAACTGTCTGTTAGTTTCTCACAGCAGCCTTTAGGCATTTGCCAATAGTTTGCCAGAAAACTGCATATGTTATTACAAACAGAACAGATATATAAGCCATAAATGTGGACATTCTGTTAAACTCTGTATATTTGTATGGTATGGATGGTGCCCACTGACTTGCTGTAAGTAATGACACAGCTACATGACAGCCTTTATATCCTGCTGCTACAATGACTTGTTACAACATGCTGTTCTACTATCCACTGTCTAGGTTACTGAGGGTTGTGTACTGTCCATATCCATGGACCCCTATCCCTCCATTGTGTCTGTCTTTTCCATCTTTCTTGCAGTAACAAATATTTACATATGGACAGTCTGTAGAACTCCTACCGTAGGTGTAGCTTACATGCAAAACAGTAGGTGCAGCCAGTCTTGAACCATGTACCCCATCAACCATTGTAATGTACTTACCCACTAATCCACAACAGCCACCAGACAGTGCAGTTTACATCCTGACACCATCAACCACAGACAAATATAACAGTTTGATCCCTGCATATTGGGGAAATGGTACATGTCACCAGGTTGATTGGGACATCCCAGGGATTGAGTGATCTGCTGCTATTATCTTGCAAACACGCTGTGACTGCAGTTGTATGGGGACATGGGTCTGTTGGGAGTAGGGCCTAGCATTGACAGTCAAGCATCTATCCTGTGACCTTGCTGTATGTCATTCCCTCACATAGTGGACTGGGCTTTACTGGCTTGGGGTTACTGCATATTAAGGGTCTGACAGTACTGGACGGAGAGTTCTGTTGTCCCACACAGCTGTCAGTTGTATGCAGCTATGCCAATAGCCCACTCTATTTCCTTGCATAAATTTGGCAGGTCCATACATATGCTAACACAGTTTACTACCCCATTCATTTGTTGTAAAGAAGAGTGACTTACCTTGTGCCATCAGCAGTTAGGATGACAGTGCTTCAGGGCTGTCTCTGTCTGATGCATGCCATACACAGCCAATACATGGTAAGGTACAGGTTGTGTGGTGTGGCTGGCATCCTTTTTACTATGTATGTGAGTCAGAGTGAGGTGTCAGTCCCTAGGTCCCCATGTTGTCAGTGCATGTGCTATGCATTGCCTCTTTGCCAAGGCCAGGGCATACTGGGCATGTTGATGTCTGCCTACATGTATAGGCTCAGGGGGTTCCTCCTCTGAGTACCTCTGTGGATGTGGGGACCATGGTACTGGTGGGGGGCTGTGTGCCCCTTCCCTGTGATGTTCCTGCCATAGCTGCTTCCACAGGATCATATTGTGTAGCATGGCACATACTGTGAAAAGGTCTGCACATGTGGCTGGAGAGTACTGCATGGCTCCACCTGATATATCTAGGCAGCAGAACTATGATTTGAGCAGCCCAAACGCATGGTCTATGTGTTCCTAATTTGTGCATATGCCTCATTATGGTGTTCTTCAGATGGGTGTCATCATCCATGGTTCCAATGCATAGCCAGCATCCCCCAGTAGATGGCTGTATGGGATATCCCCCTAAGAAATATCTGGTACAGCTGTGAGGCATGCCAGATGTGGGAGTCATGATAGCTGCCAGGGTGGCCAGCACACACATGCATGATAATGCCCTGAGAATTGCACATGACCTGGCAGCTGGAGTGATACCCATTGAGGTTGACTTAGACCCTACCCTCTTCACCAGGTGGTGCTTTAATGTGCACATGACTACAGTCTATGGCACTCAGTACTTCATGGTAGTGTGCTACATGGTGGAAGACATGCATATTGCTAACCATCTCCTCAGGAGTGCAGGGTAAATAAATGTGACCACTGGCATATGCTTGCATTGTATCCAGGAACTGGTGGAGTACCCTGGATGCAGATGCCTGTGAGATCCCCATTATATCCCCAGTTGGTTTTTGAAAAGTACCTGCAGTTAATATTCTAAGGGCTAGCTTTGTTTCTACTGAGATGGGCTCACCTCTGTTGGCACTGGGTCTGAGTTGAGGGCAACAGTGCTCTGTGAGTGCTTGTAGTATGTCCCTGTCCACTGCTCTACAATCTCCAGCTCATGTAGCCCTTGGAAGTTCACCCTGGGCCTGAGCACTCTTGTCCTTCTAAGTCTGGGCCTATTGTCAGCATCATCATCTTCACTGACCTCAGCCTCAAACACATACAAATGTAGCAGAGCAGCAGCAGCCCCTAGCATTTTGTCAGGTAAAATTCCCAAGTGTGTACTCCAATGGTGCAGAGTATGTGGGAAAATCAGATTGTAGGGTGTATGCAAACTTTATAGTGGTGTGCTGCAGTTGCAGCCTATGTGATTGGCTCATTATGCTGCAGTCTACCTGATAGGTATAATATTAGGGGTTTAAATGGGCCAGTGTCTGTTGAACAGGGTTTATCAGTCATTTCTACCTGATTGTCTTTCCCAGGCAATTTTTTTTAATTTATTTTTTTTTCCTATTTCTTTCACTGCTAAGCAGTGTGGTGCATCACGCAAACCTGCTGCACTAGTGTAAACAATGCTTAGCAGTTTTGACTCAACTTTTCCTAAACTTGCAAAAACAGGCTCAGCAGCATCAGACACACACCCACTTCTTAGCTGTGCTTAGCTGAGGGCAAACAGCACTGCTGAGGTCCAATCTGCTTTAACATACTGTGACACACACCCTTATGATGTCAGCTACCTGTTCTACCACTACTTACATGATTCTAGCCTGACCATGGGTTGTATCTGTGGACACTGTAGCCCTTTTTGCTATTCAGTAACCCCAGTTCATTAACATATAGCTAATTGCATATACTCTGGATACTTCACTACTCCAGTGCTTGCCTCCAAGGAAACCACTGACACCTGCCATTGTAATACTCTACACCCTGGACATTATAATGCAATAAATTTGCAAATGTCTACTTTACAGTTTTCCACACTTTTAAATTTTTTTTTTTCATAATGGCATGTTTGCGCATTGCTGCACCATGTGCAGATGTAATATATGTATTAAAAAATATGATTAGTTTTTAATTATTTGCATTGCTTTCTGGACTCACTGGTCATAGCACAGATTTGGCGATGTGTATGCCTACAGTACCATATCCACCCTTTATTGTATGCTTTTACAGCACCTGTTTAAAATTTATACTACAGTACACGGTTTCTATCCGTGTACATTCCCTAGAGCAACATGGGTGACTTTCTGTTTGTTGAATCACAACTCCACCTCATTTGCATGGTTTTCACCAGCTTATGAGGGGATTTGCATTCGCAGTCACCTCCGTGTCTGCAAACCCATGCATGCCCTTCAGCCCTGTTTCTGGATCGCTCGGTGGCCATGTTCCATGTTCGGGTCACAACACTATTCCTGCATGGAGAACAGCTCCATGTAGTATTAATGAATTCCACCCAACATCTTTTTTCATTTTTTAGAAGTGAAAAATTCATAAAACAAAAACTATAGTAATGTTTTATTTTGAGATGTTGCTGACATAATTTGCTTACATTTTGCTGAATGTTAATAGCTTAAGCTGTAGTGTTTTTAACTGTAACTGTATATATTAATGGAAATAAGTAAAGTTGGATGTTTGTTATTAATTAGAACATTTTAAAAGAATTAAGAAGAATGAGAAATATACAGAGGAATTTGGCAGCTGCTGTATGCTGTGAGTTGTCATTTTCACCTGTGGTGATCAAATTCTAATGTCAGGATATGAAACTTAGATCAGAACAGCAGTCCACAATGGCTAAAAATGCACATTCAAACTAAGCTGGATTTTTTATATATATGGTGAAGATTGCTTATAATATTAGAATTAATAAGAAGAGTAAACATTTTATGAATAATATGCAAATGCAGAAGGAATGAAATATCTAATACATAAGATTAATAAAGGACTGGTATCAGTAATATATACACATATTATAATCTCTAATAGAGAGATGATACATATATATATATTATATATACACATATTATAATCTCTAATAGATGATGATTGTAGAGAGATGATGATTAGATAGCTCTTTGGAGATTTCAGAAATGGAAATTATATAGAATAAGTTAGAATATTAGTGGGAAAATAAGACAGAAAAATATATTTAAATAGCAAACTATGTATAAGAAAGATATGTATTACATATACCTGCATATGGCAGAAATGTGAATGCATACCATCTCATATAGTTTACATAGAAAATCATGTAAAATATTTTAAAGTATCGTGAAAGCTGAAATTTTAAGCTTGCTTAGGTGAACTTTGAATCCGTTTGCATATTGTATGGTATTAGATTCATTAAGACTACCTAAAATAAGTCATGTCATAAATCAGAGCTGAAATTTAAGTGTTATATTGCTGAATCAATACGTCCATTTTGATAGGTAGTAAAGAAGATTTTTTTCAACATGTTTGAACCCAGGAAGGAAGAATGGGATTTAAATTAAGCAATTTTAACTTTTGAATTCTGTGGACCTGCTTGACAGGGGCACAGGAAAATAATTTTCTTGGGTGGCAAAAGCCAGGGTACCGTTTGGCTAGGCTTATGTAGGCCCTAGGGCCAATAGCCTAGTACCTATCTATGAACCTATGAACTTATATAGACGGCAGATTTTTTTTGGATTCCACAGAAATAGCAATACATTTTTTTTTACTTCAGTAATGTATATATATTTTATGAACTAGTTCAATAATCTAAAGGATTTTTAAATATTGTGATATTTGTCACGTTAAGAGTGTCTCACAATTTTGAGATATAGACACTTGTACTTTAAAAATTAATTCAGATTTTTATTAGATCAATAAAATATTTGTATATCTTTTAGCATGATATTGCATACATGTATTGCTTTTCCTATTGTATAATAGATTAGTATGATAAGATTACCCATCACCTGTAAGATTACAAATATCTTCATCTCTTATGGTCCCACTCTGTTCTACTTATTTATTTAGAGATTTAGTTATAATAATGTTGAATGTGTGAATAATTCAGGAATGTTTAAGGGATAATTTATATTACTATTACATAAATAGGTATATAGTACACTATTTGTTTGATTATCTAATATTTGTGATTAGAGGATTATTACACTTTTATGTAGTAATGGGGAATAGTTTTAAATGACAAAATACATAACTACATTATATTTGGCTTATATAGATATGTATATATGTATATATATATATATATATATATATATATATATATATATATATATATATATACATATATATATATATATATATATGTGTGTGTGTGTCTGTGTGTGTGTGTGTGTGTGTGTGTGTGTGTGTGTGTGTGTGTGTGTGTGTGTCTATATATATATATATATATATATATATATATATATATATATAGAGAGAGAGAGAGAGATAGATTTATATATATATATATATATATCTATATATATATATATATATATATATATATATATATATATATAATATTATATTAATTATTTGTATATTAATGTAGCTTTTGGTTAGTTTTTGATGAAATTTTAGGTATTTGTAGGTAAAGAAATAGTGCAGTAGTTTGTCTATTCAATAGGCAAACTAGAAAATTTGGTATCCATGATAGGTAGTGTTTTATTAGCAATATATGCAGTTATAGTTATTGGGTTGTCTTTTTTGTTATTTACAAGGTTAAGTAGCTTAGTTCATAGAAAGGAAGGATTAAACGTGTTGAATATTAAAACAGTGTTGGATTAATGCATTACAGTCTTATACATAATGAAATTAATATGGTAGATAAATATGTCATATTAGCCATTAAAATAAATTTGTTTGCATACATAGTATGGATAGTTTTAATCTATTAACTATTACTGTAAATAGATTAAATAATGTTAACAAAAGGAAATCATTACTGAAATATCTAAAATCAAATAGATGAGACATTAAATTCTTGCAAGAGACTCACTTGATAGATAAAAATACACAGCATTTAAATAACCTAGGTTACAAAATTTTATAATCTGTTTTTTTTTAACAAAAAGAGGATAGGAATTGCTATACTTTGTATAAACTCAACTGTAATTCCTCAGGTCATGTAATCCATTAATGATCCTCAAGGAATGTATACATTTGTAATAATTAAATATAGTGGCAAAATCTATACACTAGCTAATTTTTACTGGATCTCTGGAATAGGTGCAAGAGTGGCTAAAGATCTCTTAAAGTTACTACAAAGGCATTGCAAAGGTTGTTTAATTTTAGCAATGGATTTTAACTGCATATCTAGTATAGAAGATACAAGTGAACAGAAGAAAGCTAACATACTGGCACCAGGTAAAATAATAAACAGATGGATTAGTAATAATAATGTAGCTGATTTAACAATAAAAGAAGAATATAAGTCATTGTTCTTCACTCATTATTCTTATGTGCATAGGATGAAAACTAGAATTGATAGGATTTATGCCTCTATAGATTTACTTAAAGTGAATTATTTTAAAACTATTTCTTGTCCTTTATCTCATCACAATGCACTCATTATTAATATATTAATGAATATACGGATATTTTAGATTGTTTCTGGAATCCCAGTATATATAATGAAATTAAAAGAATTTAAGAGTTACCTTATGGTACAAATTCAGAATTGTTTATCTTGAATGATAATGGCCAGGTTAGTAAAATCATACTATGGGTCTCATTGAAAATGCATATTAAAGATAGAATGGGAAGATGGGCTGTAATAAAATGAAAGTGTGGGATGAGTTGATAGAAATACAAGATGAAATGCACAAAGTGAGGTCTGAACTAAAATCAGATAATACTGAGGTCATTAAAAAAAACTAATGATAAAATATCAAACAGTTTAATGCATAAAGTGGAGATAGCTTTCGAAAAAATAAAATTGCACAGTTATGTGATGACTTCAAAAACTTTACATAGATTAGCTAATAGGAGATATTAAGCAATACATCACAAATTAATAATATCCAGAATTCTTACAGTAAAGACTTAATATTTTTATAAAATTCCATGAGGATCTTAATAAAGATAAAAGTTATAATCCTGATGATTACAAAATTGACAAGTATTTAAAGAAAAATGATACCAATAAACTTAATGGCCAACAAATATTTTTTGTTGAATAAGCCTATTAGCCTAATAGAAGTTAAATAAGCTTCAAAAAAGCAAAAGTGGTAAAACTACAGGGTTAGTTTAAATATGGAATTATTTTGCCTGCTTCTGTTAAATATTTTAGAATTACTAAGTGACATTTTCAGGATAGTTCAGTGACAAAATAATTCCTCCCCATGGAAATTTTCTGTAATCTTACCTATATTTGAACAATAATCTCACCTCTAATTAAAGAAGGAAAGGATT
>NC_056741.1:671553123-671633123 GCF_019279795.1 Protopterus annectens | reverse complement strand
GTTGGAATAGCCTTGAACTGTTGGTATTGAAATATCAAGACTCTTAATGTGTTAATTGTGTAAGACTACCATAATGATTCAATGTATTCCTAACATTGTATAACAGTATTTGATGTTAATTTTTTTCCTTTCTGTGTATATGTATTGTAAATATGTTACATTAATAACAATTTACTTTAAAAAAAAGTACTCCAACAGATTCTGTTTTGGGGCAACATCTGTTAGCCAAGGCCTGTTCAATGACTCAGTCTTCCCTAGAGTGGTCAATTATCTCTTGATTGGTGAAATTATGGTATGTCCTCCAATAATGGTAATCTTTCTTTCTTTTGGCAATCAATGCCAAGACTTGCATACTGGTAGGAAATGATTGCACTAATAATTGAGGAATGCTGCTGAATTATTGGTGCTGCTACTCCAAGCATTGTCGCTATCTGCACTTTTCAATTTTTTGCCATACTTAAACATGTTACAGTCAATCACACATTGGTAGACAGTTTTCATCAAAGCTATATTCACTTTGCACACAATTATACATCATTAGAGCCTCATTTCCCTACCCAGTTCTATGTGCATCTCATTATGCAGTCATTTGTATGTATCATCTGTTGGAAAATTGTGCTCACTGCAGAGCAATGTGGGAGTATGAATCAATATTAGCTGGTATTTGTTGCATACCAGGCAATTTATTTAGGAATACTAGCTAGAAACGTTCATTATTGTTACTACTAGATTTCATACAATTTTCTCCTGTCAGCTTTCTTAAAGTGGCAGTAAAGATTGAGGTGCTGTTACTCATTTGACTGACAGCAAAAAACAAATGTTGATGTTTTGCAAACATTTTATAGATAATTTAAAGAGGAGTGACCACACTGACAAGAACTGTTTCTAAGATAGATATGAAGAGAAATGTACTGTCCATGTCCATTATGGAAAGAGGCAGTCTGTAAAATGACTCAGGGCTCCAACACCCAAAGGCTCACTACTGAGATAGTACCCCATCCCATATCTGAGAAATTAAGATATAATATTATCATATCTTAGAGATTATTGGCTAGGCATGTAAAGGCTTTTGTGCCATTAGCCTAGTAATTACCTATGGACCCATGAACCTATGAACCTGCATACATCTGTTTATTTTTTTATACAAGATGAAGCAAAAGTAAACTGTCTCTTGCAAAAAAATAAATAATTAAATGAATGAATGAATGAATGAATAAGTAAACAAATAAATAAACTTGTAAAGTTTTCAGAGTGAGCCACACCCATTGATTCTGTCACCAACCTAAATGGTCCTATCATGGCCTGTGGTAGCTGCAGCCTTAAAATGAAAAGTGCATCATGCATAGAACAATACCTCAGTGACAAACTGAAAGAGATGTTTTCTCTGCTGTTGCAGGTAAACTTTATTTCAAAGCTGGTCATGAGCAACTTATGTCAGAAATTTATATTAGACTAGCACATTATAAATAAATTAAAATTAACTCTCATAATGGTTTATTCAGACACTGCAGAATGCATGTTTTCAGTTAGACAAATATGGCCTTACAAGCGTAAGAAAGCTATATAACGGCGCAGGTTTACTATTCAAACTGAAATCAGGACACTCATTTTGTCATTTCTTGAGATGAAAGTTGTAGTCTTCAAGAATTATGAGATGCTCCACATAGTTCAGAACACTAAAATATTGTACAGTTTACATTTAAGCCCCTTGAATCCATTTGAGCATGTCTCTCATCTCTGAGAATGCTGAAGGTTAAGGTAAGATAAAATCCATAAAATTGAAATCTTGATTGAAAAACACAAACATCAAAAGATGACATTTTTTTCAAAAAAAACAGCAATATTCCCATTAGATTACTACTAATATAAGGATTATGATAAGGTCCATGATCTTTACCAAGTTATACATTCATGAAATGAATGAATGTCAAGAAATGAACATTCAGAGAAGAAAGAACTGAAAATGTGACTACTTGATAATCATTAGACAAACCCAATCATAATTCCTTATAGAACATGGAGCTTTACCTGGAGAGAGAATGTGTGAGAGAGTGAGAGAGACAGACAGAAGAAAGAAAGAAAGAAAGAAAGAAAGAAAGAAAGAAAGAAAGAAAGAAAGAAAATGTTGATTTGAACAGCGTTTTACAGCTTTGAAAGCTGTACTGCATATAGCACAGCTTCACAGTGACTAGAAGTGAAATACTTCTTTGATCCTCTAATAGCTTTACAAGCTGTAATATAGTTCACCATGCAAAAAAAGTGTGATATACTTTATTACAGCTTTAAAATTGCACCAATTTCCGGATGCTGATCTGCGAAGGCTGCTGTTTATGCTGTAGTGCAAGAGGACAGCATAAAATCACTGAAAAGAAATTAACATACTTTGTTAAGTTTGTCTTTTTTCTAATTCTGGAGCAAAATCAGAGCTCTCCAGATATCACACTAGATTTTAGTAAATGTGAGAGGAATGAGACACTCTCACTGCTACCTCTGACATAGGCTGGCCTATGTTCAGTGAGAGAGGTGAGGAACAAACTCAAGTCATTGTGTGTTGAAAGACCCTACATACTTTGGCTTGATCGTGCTGGAGACAGTACATACATCTAATAAACCTGTGGGGAGACTTGTCCTGGCATTACATTGTGATTTTTAAGGTAACAGTCCTCTACACATGAGAACAGATACCCTCAGACTTCAAACAAAATATGTAGTTCTGATATTTTAGGCATCCTGAAGAGCTAATTTGGTTCAGAATGCCAAGAAGGAGTCTACACAATGCTGGTCAGTGGCCTTTCCTCAGCTCTAAGGTGGCAAAAGAAAGAGATCTTTGTGTCAGAATTCAACTGCCATGTCTTAGGTATGGTATACAAGGTCTCACTCCATGTAAAAAGAGCATTTGTGATACTGTTCTGAATGATAGAGTGATAATGGATCCACAGAACATATCCCCAAGGGTGTCTAGCTGCCTGGAGTACTTCTCTTCTGGTCAACCCTTACTTTAGCTGATGCATTGCAGGCAACCTGGAAGGAGTCAAATGCCACAGTAGGGGTCAGATTTGAAGGTGGAGACTATAGAAGATGAATGGCCTCTGGATACCTTAACTTTTCCCTTTTACCTGTTTAGGGCCTGGGACCATGACAGACATGTCACTTTCAATCTCCATATTAACTATCATCCAATGATACCATCTTAAATGAGGCAATATAGGCCTCTTGCATCCCATTCCTAATTCTGCAGCTGGATGGGTTGAAAAACTGAGATTTGTGGCACTTCTTAATGCCATGTGCTGCTTCCATGATATACAGGCATGCCTATGTGGGTTCTGGCTGCTGATCTGAGACTCAAGAACTCTTCTAAGCTTCTTGCTTTTATGAATTACACATGGTAAATTCCTCTGGCACACATTAGATTATGATCCTAACTATGTGACTGGCAAAAAATACTAGGAATATATGGGCAAAACATTCCTTCCTATGGAAACATGTGAGGTTATGGTGTGAAGTCTGTAGTTGTATGTGTGCATACATCCAGTTACAGGAACCGGAAATCAGATATGTGAATTTGGGATTCTGAAAATCATATCAGATATGTGTCTTGGAGGTTACAAAAGTCCATGGAACAATGCATAACAAATAATGCAAAAAAGAATTAAAAGAAAATGAGGCTTTGAATTCGCCAATTAGATGTGTAACTCTGCATGTTTAAGTGTCAGCTGTCTGGTAGTATTGTGTATATACAAAATACTATTATATTGAAGCAACTCCTGAAGTCAGAATATGAATAACTTCATAACACAAGAGAAAGAACCTACGTATTTTCATGTCATTCCTAACTAGAAAACAGAATGGACTTTTGCCATTTATATATCCCTTCATTGGACTGGCTTGTTGTTCTAGACACAAGACATTCATCCATAAATACAGAGACTGAAGCTCAGAAATTTGAAATTGCCATGGTGTGTGTGTGTGTGTGTGTGTGTGTGTGTGTGTGTGTGTGTGTGTGTGTGTGTGTGTGTGTGTGTGTGTGTGTTTGTGTGTCGGGGTAGGGACTGACCAGAGGTAAGAAGAAATAATCATCCAATGCCATTACAGGTTCATTGGTACTTAGTTGAATATTGATCCATGAGGATCTTTAGAAACCTAGCTATACATTCCAATTAAGTTTTCAGGCTTTATATTTTCAGTATGAAAAATCTAAAGATGAGCAGAACATTTACATGTTGCCCATATCCATGACAGCAGAGCCAGATCATGGTAAAATCAGGTCCCAGTCAAGATTATGGAATGGGTCTTCCAGCCATACGAGTATCCCATTACTTGGCTGTCACTACCAATTATCATAAAAACATTTTTCAATCCTGTCTGTTTGTATACTATTGTCTTCTTTACTTTTACAATGATCACAGAAATGTGGATTTAATTTAAAACTTATGTTTCAAATTTTACAGCAAAAAACATTGAAAGACATTTGCTAAACAAAACAAAAACTTTGACATTGAAAACAGAAAGCATGAGAACCTCACATTTACTGAAAGGACATCTGGTTCATAGGTTCATAGGTGTATACTAGGTTAACAACCACTGGGGCCTTTATAAGTCTAACCAGGTGTCCTAATTGTGCCCTGTAAGTTTATGTGCCTTAGAGTTTATGTTACGGGGTATATGTAAGCTAGAACAAGGTTTACAGGCTGTCTCTGTTCATTGGAGGCATAAGTGCCAGACCTTGGGTGTTTTTCTGATTTTCCATCCATTGGTCCAGGTTTCTTTTGAATAGGGTTAGAGAAGAGCTCTACTTCACATGCATGGGAAGCCTTTTCCAGTGAAATGGAATTCTTTGAGACATATTCCTGTCCCTCCAACAGGCCCTGTTTATGTCAAAAGCAACATTTAAATCCCTCGAATGAGCAATGCTGATGCTATTCGTTTTGTAGATATGCAAATGTCCATCACAGAGGGATCCAATGATGCCTTGTATGCCAAACATAGAGCCTCTCTCAACAGTCTTTAGGAAACAGAGTTTAGAGGTAAGGCTTTGAGTCAGTTTCCAGGACATGCTTTTTACACCCTGTACTTTTTTGGGAAGAACTTCTGTGGACATTCTAGTTGCTGCATATGCCAGATCTATTACAGACTAAAGGGGTGTTGTATTCAATGATGGCCCTGTTGATAGATAAATACAGTGAAGCAATGACTTCTTTGGACCTAGATGCCAATCATTTGCTTGTAATTTGAGCAGCATAGAATGATTTCCTTACTACTTTAGGCACATGTTGCTCAAAAGTCAGGTTACTATCTCTATGCATATCCAAATACATGACTACTAGTTTGACTCTTAGGGGTGTACTATTGATAAGATCATTTCCTAGGGTGTCTGCTTCTGAAATGGTGCTGTTATGCATTTCCTTGGCATTTAGTTTTAGTGGCTTTGACACTAGTTGTTTGCCTGTATTCATGTTAGTGCCTTGGGGGAATTCTGTGACTGCTCCTAGTTTGCAATCACCTGCAAACTTGGTCAGCCAGAGGGCCTTGACACTGGCCTTGACTTCTGAAAAGTAGATGTCAAAAAGGAGCGGATCCAGCACAGATACCTGAGTGACTCCAATAGTGTTGGCTTCCTTTTGGAGGTGGTTACCGCTATCCTAACTTGTTGGGTCTTATCTGATAGCCAGCTGTCTATCCAGGGTGTAACTTATGGATTTATCCCTATATCCATGAGTTTGTCTACAATGCCCAAGTGGAGTATTGTATCAAATGCCTTAGCCAAGTCAGGATACGCAGTATGCACCATTTTGCCCTTATCCATTGCCTTTGTGACCGTCTCAAAGAAATTCACCAGGCTAAGTCGGATTCAGCTTTTGAAAGGTTTATATGTCCTTATGAATCATTTCTGTGACATTACAAATGAGACTAGTCAGACTTTGGGTCTGTAGTCCCCATGGTCCATTGATGGCCAACCTTGGTGTAGAGGGATGACTATTGCAGTTCATTCACTTGGCATAAAGTATCTCTGGAGGCTATGGTTAAACAGTGACTCCATGGTCCCTGATAAGTCATGTTTCAGGCTGTTGACAAAGCATCCTGGGATGTTACTGGGACCAGTGATGCAGTGTTTTTGGCCTTAGAAAGTGCATCTAGAACCTGATCAAGCTACAAGAGATGTACTTAGAGTCATAGTCAAGTAAGACACACTAATGGACTTATTATTGACTATGTAAAAGATGCAGAGATTCAAATTAAATGTATAATTTTAGATGGCCAGACCAGGAACACTGTCTTGGTTAGAGGTACACAGCAAACAAAAAAAAGGCTGAGGAAATCAAACTCCAGACTACAGGAAGCAGCTGATTAAAATCTCATAGCCCTATGCATCTGTGTTAAGTAGCAGGCACTGATGTAGCCCAGCATAGTGTATCTCATACTTACAAAAAAAAGCAAAATTAAATATGTATTCAGAGTTGTTCTTCTTCTTTCAGCTTTTTCACTGTTAGGGGTCACCACAGTGTAACTCTGGATCGCCAATGATTGGCAGTAGTTTTTTTTTATGGATGCCAAGGTGCTAGCTCAATGCTCTACCTTCAGCAAAGGCACACCCATTCTATGCATGTCTTTCAAATGCCATGAGGACTTGCAGACTCTACACAGAAGACACTCCAGCTGAGAACTGAACAGGAGAACCTCTTGCTGTGAGGCAACAATGCTACCGCTGCACCACCGTGGCTTTATAGTATTAATATTAAACTCGTACAATTCATATTCACCAGTTTATTCATAGCCAAATAATAAATACACTGTCAACAATCAACAAAAGAAGGAATCCAAGGATTTTACCCAAGAAACATGGTTCATATGATAATGCTCCTGTTTACTGTAATCAGTTCCTTCCTTTACACTGTTACTACTCTGTGAAGCATGAAACAAGTATTTACAAACACATGCGCGTGCGCACACACACACACACACACACACACACACACACACACACACACACACACACACACACACTCACACGCACACACATGCACACGCGCACACACATTCACACATCTGTGCATATGCACACGCACACACACATGGACACGCATGCACACACGCACACACACACGCACATGTGCACACACACACACACACACACACACACACACACACACACACACACACACACACGCAACAATGTCTTCACAGCACTGTGCAGTACTACCACAGACTAGTCATTGCCTGTCCTTTTTTGGACTGTTTTGATTGTGAAAAGCTCCAGAAAACAATCTCTGACTCATTGTTTTTACTTTCTAGCCAACAAAACAAAGGAACTCAGAGCAGTCACATATCAAAGCAGAGGTGACATAAATTAAGAGAGCTGTGGAAAGAATGGGGAGAATAACAACTATTAAGGAAAACAACAACAAAACATGCAAGGTATATATCCCAAACACTAACATAGCTCTTGCAATTAAACAAAAGAAAACAAAAATCAGCCCCACACTGGATGAGATACTGGAAAGATCAGATACAATGCCTATAAAATGAAAAGCTTTTTTTCCATATAACTGACAGCAGAAGCAAACTAGAATTCTATTACAAAAATACAAACTACACATTTATCAGCACTGACTGTTTCATTATAACAAACTGTGATATTGCTGAACATAGGCATATAAGTCACAACCTTCAATGTCCAAAGTGTGTACCACTGTCTCTCACATTGTAAAACAATTGGGCAAAATGTAGGACACTAACATTTATTCAACACTAATATATTTATTTATTTATTAATATTTGATTACTGGGGAAATCTAACTAGGTAGAAGCCCATTTTCAGGAGAGGGCTGGGGAAAAAGCTCCAAAATATGACAATATATTTTAAGAATAATAATTTTACAATCTTTAAAAATAATACAAAACAACTACATTTAAATAATTATACCAATTTAGACACAATATGAAATACTCCTTAAGAATAGATACAAGTTATATGACAATTCAGAGAATCTTTAGGCAGTTTATAGAGAAATTAATGGTAAATTGGTATAATACTAACAGGAATTGCAAATATGAAGTGAGAGAAAAGTAGGCTTATGGTATATTTAGAGATAAACATACAAACACCGGCAACCAGCAAAATGCGATACGCGACACTAAAACTTGAATCTAATTCAAATGGTAGTTTTATTGCATAGTCTTATAATAAATATATCCAGACCGGTTTCGGCTACCAAACCTTCATCAGTGGGTAAAAAATTTTTTACAAATACATGATAATGAGTATTTATACTGCTCCCTAACCAATGGAAACAATGGTATAGCCCAACCTAGTGGTTGGAATGTTTTAACAGTATTAAACATAAGGTAAACTGCCAATAGTATATTCAATGTATTAAAATTCAAAAACAGTTCTTTAATGTACCAATGAAACAATCAGTTGAAAAGCCCATGTAGACCATAATATTTACCAATATATTTTGTATATATAGCCGAAACCGGTCAGGATATATTTATTATAAGACTATGCAATGAAACTACCATTTGAATTAGATTCAAGTTTTAGTGTCGTGTATCGCATTTTGCTGGTCGCTGGTGTTTGTATGTTTATGGTTTCGCCATACCTGTGAAGCATTTAGTTTGGTTGATATTTAGAGATAAAGCCAGGGGAGAGAAATTGAAAGAAGTTAAGGAGGTGAGTGCGTAAGGGACAGTAAGAAGATGTAAGGTATAAATAGGCACTGGTTCACATTTAGAGATAAACCGCTGGATTTACGAAGCACGTTGTAGCGTGTAGGAATAGTTTAAGAGCTATTTTTGGCAATATGGCTGACGTGCAATCCAGGAACGAGCTCTCTGGACGTGCACGTGAGCTCTTAGGCTATTCCTGCATGGACCGAGCTCCTGTATGCAAATTACCCTCATTTGCAGGTGAAAACCATGCAAATGAGGGTAATCTGTGATCCAGGAAGGAGGCAGCAGTCAGTGCAGAACAAGTGCAGTCTGCAGAAATGTACTCGGTTAGCAACCGAGTACATTTCTGCACACTACAAAATGGAGTTATGACAGCACCAAATAAAGGCTGCATATCATTGATGAAGCATGCCAATGGTCAAGTAGAAGGCCATTGGCATTGCAAAATGTTAAAAGAATAAAGAAAATGACTTTTATTTTTTTGTTGTTGATCTTGCCTGTTTAAGCATAGGGCAGTGGAGTGCAAACGGGATGGGGGGAAATAATAAAACAAACCTAAAATAAGCATTCTAACTAAAAGCAGTATTTTGCCATGCAAGTCAATGGCAGGCATAAGACAACCTGGCCAGTGAGTAATTGTTGCTAATGGGGGAGGCTCAATGTGGGACATGTAACTATGCATTAGCAGGCAATCCTATATTTCCACAGGGTGTGAGGCAGGTCCCAAGAGAGTATGAGTAGAAATAGCTGGGTGCAAGACTAGGAGATAGGTGACATCACTGGTGTGTATGTCAGAAATACTGTAAGTGGATTGGAGCCCTGTGGCTCAGGACTGCTCCTAGCTTAGCACAGCTAAGCTAGAGGTGTGTCCAAGCTGCCTAGCACTCCTTACAAAGTGTAAATGGGTGTGCATGCCGCGCATTGAGTTTCACATGAAGAGAAAGCAAGTTAAACCAGGAAATAACAGCTCTGTGAACAGTTGAGCACTCTGTTTTTGCTGCACACACACACAGGCTTAAACAGGGAGGCAATGGGAAGGGAAAACAGCAGTAGGAAGGTAATCAAGGAGAACTAGCTTAGCTGACAGGTGAAATGTATCAGACACAGCCAATCACACAGGCAGCATACCAGCCCAGCCGAGCAGACCACTATAAACTATGCAAACACCTTTCCCCTTGTTATTCCAAATAACTCTGCACCACCGGTGTATACAAATGGGGAAATATTAGAAAACTAAAGCAAGATAAACAATGCTAGGGGCAGCTTTTGCTATCATAAACCAGCATGTGCAAGAGGCTGAGGGTGGTGAGGATGTGAATGCGCTGAACAACACACAGTGAGGAGATGGAGAAGAGTGTACAGACCCAGGGTAACCTACCAAGGGCTACATGAGCTGGAGATAGTGGAGCACTATAGGGTGGACAGGGACCTCCTACAGCAGATTGTTGAGCTGTGCCGGCCATGCCTCACACACAGAACTAACAGAGGGGAACCCATCCCAGTGGATACCAAGGTATGTGTAAACCTACGAATACTAGGTACAGATACCTTCCAAAGGCCAACTGAGGATATGATGAGGATATCACAGGCATCAACATCCAGAGTACTCCACCAGTTCCTGGATGCCATGTCAGCACATGTTGGTGAGCATATATACCTCCCCATCATCCATGAGGTGTTGGCTAGCAATATGCGTCTTTTCCACCAAATAGCAGAATACCCCAAGGTAGTGGGTGCAATAGACTGCACGCACATATGCATCAAGGCATCACCTGGTGAGTGGGGTAGGGTCTACATCAACCACAAGGGCTTCCCCTCAATGAACTGCCAGGTCGTGTGCGATTCCCAAGGCATAATAATGAATGTGTGTGCTGGCTGCCCTGGAAGCTACCACGATTCCCACATCTGGCATCTGACACAGCTGTACCACAGATTTGCCAGTGGGGACATTCCACACAGTCACCTAGTGGGGGATGCTGGATATGCACTGGAGTCATGGCTGATGACACCCATTAGAAATGCACACACGCCCGAACAAGAACTCCGTAATGAGGCACACGCACAAACACAAATCATAATAGAGCATGTGTTTGGGATGCTCAAGTCATGGTTCCAGTGTCTGGACACATCTGGTGGAGCCTTGCAGCACTCACCAACTACATGTACCCAAATTGTCCTTGTATGTGCCATGCTACACAATATGATCCTGTGGAAACAGCTGCAGCAGAAACAGCATGGAGCAGGGCCACACAGTCCCGCACCATTGCCAAGGCCTGCACAGGCACAGAGTGACTCAGAGGAGGAACAACATGAGCCTGCCCCAGTAGGCAAAAGGAGGCATGCCCAGTATGCCCTAGCCCTGGCAAAGAGGCAATGAATAGCACATGCATTGACACAGTAGAAACCCAGGGAATGTCACCTCTCTCCGACTCGCACATACAGTACAAGGGATGCCAAACATGACACTACCTGTGCTCAACCATGTATAGGGAGAGTACCCTGTGCATCCGACATAGGCAGCCCTGCAGCACCACACTCAATACTGGGACACCCACAAGGTATGTGACTCACACATGCCATTGGGGGGGGTCACATACACAACAACTGTTACAGTCAGCAGGATAGGTGTAGACAAACACAAACAAATGCTGCACTATGGCCTCTGAATGAGCCCAATGTGTAACCACCTCCCCAGGCCTACACAGACAGACTACAGCACGCCAGGCAGTTGGATGGAAGATGTGAAGGCTAGGAAGTCTGAAACTAATATGTAGGCAGTGAAAGCTAGGATCTGTAGTACATTGGTATGCCTCTAGCCAGCACAACAGGTAAGACTACAGACTGAAATGGAGTACCCGACATACCAGTACAGTCCTAGCAAATGTCTAGAAGTGTCAGATGTGCCCCCCATTCTACATACACCAATAGTAACAGTCAGATATGCCCCCCCACTCCTGTGTAGAAATGTAGAAACCAGTAAGGTGTGTCCCCTGCTATGCAGAAATGTAGCAACAGTACATGCCAAATGACCAATGGATACCCTGCAGACACAGCATGCTACCTGTCGGTGTACAAAACAAAGGTCAGCACCACAGTACAAACAACCTGGACATGCTCCACACATGCAATACAGATGGCCATACTGGGTATGCTTACACAATTAGAGGAATGAAGGCAAAATCAGTCAACAACATAGAGAAAGGTCATACTGGGCATGCCCACACACTTAAGGCCATGTCTGCAAACACCAGTGGACCAGACATATCTGGCAGTTGCAGTTCTTAGTGCAGACACATGTCAGTATGCACCACTCCTGCCTTGCACACACAGTGGATAGGAATACAGACATATAGGAAAGGACACCACACTTAATAAGCCAAAGGTAGACAGACATAAATGTGTGGAAGAGGGTCATCGTGACAAGGACCCATCCGGGACTGTCCCACCCAGCACACAGCCAAAGGCCCACAACCACGAGGTGCAGATGCACTCACTGCAGATACTAGCCTTCAGCATCAGTCAGCATGACAGACTATGTGGTGCTCGTGCTAGCTGTGCAACATGACTGTACAAGGAAGTAGTCATCTAGTAGCTGTATACATGCATCTGTGACATATGTCCACGTGTTTGCCTGCATGTGGCATGTCAACCCCTACATGAATGGGTTATGGCACATACATACACTGCCCACCCCATAGTAGTAGTATGACAAGCCTGCTGAGGCCATCCAATGTGAAATACACCTTTGTGAGAGCTGTAGCTCAGGAATCACCATGGTGCGTCCCATAACTGCATACTGCTGTAGTGATAAACCAGTTAGGTAGTAGTCCAAACCCCAGACTTGGCAACTGTGTGAGTGTGTTTGTGTGTGTGTGTCTGTCTGTCTCTGACTGTAGAGAGCAATGCTTTTTAGGATACTCAAGCTCCGTACAATGCTTATACTGAACTTTGGCAAGGTCGCTGATGTCGCTCACCTAGGAATACACCTCTGGGAAATACCTTCCTCTGTAATCTCTGTTGTGCGTCCTGTAACTGCGTACTGCTGTAGTATGATAAAGTAATTAGGTAGGTGTTCTAACCCCAGACCTGGCAACTGTCTGTGTGTGTGTGTCTGACTGAGAAAAGCGCAAAGTTTTTTAGGCTACTCACACTCCGTACAGTTCATATACTCAACTTTGGCAGGGCTGCTGATGTCACATACCTAGAAATACACCTCTGGGGAAATCAGAGCCCAGTAATCTCTGTAGTGTGTCCTGTAACTGCATACTGCTGTAGTGTGATAAAGTAGTTAGATAGGTATTCTAACCCCAGACCTGGTAACTGTGTGTCTGACTGAGTAGAGAGCAATGCTTTTTAGGCTACTCACACTCTGCACAGTTCATATACTCAACCTTGGCAGGACTGCTGATGTCACTCATCTAGAAATATACCTCTGGGAAAATCAGAGCACAGTAATCTCCATAGTGCGTCCTGTAATTGCATACTGCTGTAGTGTACTGCAGTAGTTAGATAGGTGTTCTAACCCCCAACCTGGCAACTGTGTTTCTGTGTGTCTGACTGAGTAGTGAGCAATTCTTTTTAGGCTACTCACACTCTGTACAGTTCTTATACTCAACTTTGGCAGGGCTGCTGATGTCACTCACCTAGAAATACCCCTCTGGGAAAACCAGAATCCAGTAATCTCCATAGCACGTCCTATAACTGCGTACTGTTGAAATATGATAAAGTTAGGTAGGTGTTCTAATCCCAGACCTTGCAACTGTGTGTGTTAGTGTGTGAATCTGTGTGTCTGACTGAATAGAAAGCAATGCTTTTTAGGCTAGTCACACTCTGTGCAATACATATACTCAACTTTGGCAGGGCTGCTGAAGTCACTCACCTGGAAATACACCTCTGAGAAGAGTGTAGCCTAGTAATGTCCGTAGCCCATCCTGTAACTGCATACTGTTGTAGTGTGATTTAAAACTGTGGTAGGGTTCCATCCCCACCCATGGCAGTTCTGGATGTTTTGTGTGTGTTTTAATGTGTGTGTATGGAGCAATGTATTATAGGCTACTCACTCACAGTATATTTCAAATGCCCTACTGTGGCACTCCTGCTGATGTCATCCATTGTAAAATACAACTTTGGGGAGACAGCTCTTCAGTAATCCCTGTGGTGTGTCCTATAACAGCCCCATGCTGCAGTGTGATATAGACCTTGATTAGGGGTTCTATACCCACACATGGCAGTTGTGGATGTTTTGTGTGCATCTTACTGTCTGTGTAGGGAGCAATGCGTTTTAGGCTAGTCACTTGCTGTACAGTCGAAATGCCCTAATTTGGGAACCCTGCTGATGCCATACATTGTGAAATACACCTTTGGGGAACAGGTACTCCAGTAATGTTCATGGTGCGTACTGTAACTGTGTAGTGTGAAAAACTAGTTAGGTAGGGGTTCTACTCCCAGAGATAACAGGTGAGCATGTGTGTGTGTAACACGTATCCTGTGTAAGAGGTGGCTGTGAGTTTGTGGCCAACATGGAGGGGGTTTTCCTCAGTTCTTTTATGGTGGCCCTACTATATATCACCATGTCAACCATACAGGGATACCAGATGTAAATTAGCTGAGAGGCTGGTGTGCAAAGCCATACCTAGACATGTGACTTCAAGGCCAGACAGTCACAGTTAGCAACCCCACTATTACCCAGAGCACACACACACACGTCTAGGCAATAGCCAATATGGGGGTAGTATACCACATATTGGCCACTGATATTAACTCTGCAGTGATAGCAGTGGGCTACAGAGGACATGTCACCCTGGAAATCTGTCTAATATGCACGTACATGCAGTTAGTGCACCTCCACCATGTTTCCAAATGGACACATGCACCACCCGTGGTGCCTGCACATGCGACTCCCAACGGACATACCATGACTGGTAACATGCCCTGTATGGACAGATGACACTGACATCAGGGAATGCTGTTAGCATGCTAGCAATGTAGGTGCAGGGTAAACCTGCTGCCCATTACCAGTTCCTGCCACAGGTGTGCAAGACTGGTACATCCAATGATAATCTGTGTTCACAACATGGGCCAGACACCCCAGATACAGTGCCACATGTCACTGCACATCCCAGACACCATCCATGTCATGGAGTAAGGAACACATACATGGCAAGTGATGCACAGCATTGGCCGCACATAATAGTCATGCAGGTGACTGGATGGGGGATGTAATACTCACCTGTGTGGGCAGATGCAGAAACCACAGGCCTGAGGCACAATGCAGACCATTGGCATGTGGCCTGATGCCAAGGTATACCCATCCCATACCCTTGTACAGCCTGCTGGCACAGCTGACCACCACACACCCATGCAGACATGCACTCATGCATGTCAGGACTGGCACCCAGTGTATCCATGTGTGTGTTGTATGGTGCATCTGACCATATCCACACTCACAACTACCCCCAGGGCATACTGAAGCATGCTGTTTGATGTCTGACACCTCATCATACCCTATGCCCATACAACCTCCGTATCACCCGTGTGGTGTATGTGATACCTACACATTGATGTGTTGTGGCAATCACATTAGTGATGAGTTGCACTCCTGGCCCTGCCAAGTATGTCAATGTGTGTGTGCCTCTGTGTAAGTGTGCCTGTGTTGACATTGGCAGCTGTTCATGCAGACAGGCACGTGTACGTCACCCACCATAAATCTACCGTATCCCTGTTGCAGATATCACTCATCATCACAAATATGCTCTGAGTGCTCCACAGCAGGTAACCCATATGGTGCAACCAATAACTGCATCAAACTGTGATAGCACTACATAGTTGTTGGGGGTTTGATACCCTGTGCTGGTAGGTGTGTGACACAAGCATGCTTCTGTTTTACTCTACCACCCCACCCTGATATGTATTTGCCTCTGTCTACCTCCCCCACTCCCTCTCCAATGGATTTGGAGACCCACACCTGCTATGCTTAGGCAGCAGCATGTGTAATGTAAGTGATGCTCATCAGCTGATGGCCACTGCACAAATTGTGGCCCTCCCCTTGCTGATTGCATGTAGAATGGCTGTGGTAACAGGCCCATAGCCAATTGCATGGAAACACACTCCAATACCTAGGAACAACATGGTGGTGTTGTCCCTTTACAGTCACTGTGAGCAGGAACTCGATCTGTTGTTTGGCAAACAGCATTTCAGATGGATTTGGGATTTACCTCTAACAACATACACTGTGGAAAGAGGGCAACAAACAGGAGGGGGATGGGCCTGATTTGACTACAGACTGTAAGTGCTCCTATACTGCATGTGGAGTACTGTTGGTTTAACAGTGTTTGTCTGGATATGCCTGTCGTACATGTCGCAATACCTGCCAAGACAGTCCCATGTATATGAGGGGTCCCCATCCTCAGGGTCATCTGCAGACTGGGCAGTGTTGTGCCTTTGGTTTCATGTGTCGGCTACAGTGCACCTATCTGTGGAATGCAGAAGGTAGTGTGAGGATAGCAGGCAGTAGATGGTGACAGCCGGGAGAGTTACCAATGTCACATCCATCATAGGACATATGGTGCAACAAACCCTGTTATGACAGTATATGTATAAGGGTATTACAGCGACATGTCAATATTGGCCCTGTGTTTGTGCCTCCAGCCACAACTCTGTCAACCTTTGTACATATGTCATGCAGTAGGGGGTGCATATGTTCTGTTCTCCATAGTCATTGACAGCATATCTGATAACAAGCCAGTGAGATATCAGACTGCTACACATGTTATGTATAGTAGGGGTTATAACTGAGGACATAGCCTGGCCATTATGTGGTTGTATGTACAGTACTGAGGTATGTGTAAGTCTGGTAACTGTCGACAGTGAGTGTATAGTGAATATGTACCTTGGCCTGTTTAGAGACTGTTGTAGATGTCATTGTCCCAGGTCCTGTCCTATCTGATGTTACATGCTGCTCCACAGTATGTCACCCTAACAGCTTACATGTTGGTAGGGGTGAGCACATGCATGCCCCATACCGCACTGTCTAGCAGCCCAGGATATGTAGGGGTGTTGTGTGAGGGGCTCATATGAGGATGGTGTAGGTCAGATAATCCATTTACTGTAATAGTATGCTAGCTTACCATATGTGGCTGTGGCTGTGTTCACATTGGTTGTGGTTATGCACTTTCACACAGGTGTCTGTTACTCTGTGATGTGACATGCCTGTAGAGCCTGTTATCTATGCAGGTACATGTGTATCCCCACATGGGAGATGTAGCCCAGTGTTGAGTCAGTCTGCCTGTAGCTAGCATTGTGCTTTGTTACATGCCTAACACATCACTGTACTTCTCCAGTGAGATGACATGTCCAGATACTTGCCAGATGTACTTCTGCTGGGCCACCATGACAGTCATGTATGTCAGACAAAGCAGTGGGATGCTGTTCAGATGTATATCACTAACTAGTGGGTAGTATGAGGCCATGGCACCTCTGTACCAGCGGTTATTATGTGTCAGGACAGACAGGGGTGTATGAATGTATAACCTATGGGGGCAAATGTATACCAGTATTTACATGTGATACCCATCTACATGGCTGTTAACATCCACACTAACAGGCCTGGTCCACATGTCTTGCATGGAGGGGTCTGTGTATACCCCTGGACTGACCAGTGTGTGTCAGACTGTCCACATATATTGGGCGTATCGCAGCTGTAATCCACAGGAGTGTTACTGTGCTAGCAGTGGTACTGTACTATGATGACCTTAGGATATCTGTCAGTAGCCAATGGCGCACATGTCCACAGCAGATGTGGCCTCCCACACACACCATGTCTGTGAAGACACTCCCTATTATAGTAGCAATAGTCTACAAATATACCTACAAAACATACATGACATCCCCTTGCACTGAGAGGTTGGGACTATTGGGGCTAAGGTAGGGGTCTACCCCATGTGCAGGACATATGGCAAACATATATGTACATATCATTATACATATATCCTTATAGATATGTACACATTTACATATTTTGCTTACTGTATGACAACAGTTATAGACATATGTGCCTGTGTACTAGACTCTGTCCTCCACCTACATATCTGGCTTAGCATAGGTGACATGCTGTCAGGGTTTGTTATGTAGTGGGCTGTGTGTATGTCATGCTGTCATTCATGCCATCCCTCCACTGCTGTTGTGTCCCCCACACATACTGGGGGGGTTGGGGCCATATATGTGTGGGCTCAACCTACACAATACATGTGTGTCCTAATGTACTGCAGAGGGCAGTGTACGTAACTGTGGTATATGGCCCAGTAGTAGTGAGTGTAGGGGGGGTGCACCATAACTAACTTAGGCTTAAACAACATGTGTGGTTATCTGGGGTAAGCTGCCTTAAGGTATCTGGATGTACATTACCATACAGTCCACCATGGGTAAATGCAGGCATGCTGCCTCCTGCCATACGGACGGTTCTGTTTGTCTGTGTGATTGTGATGGTGTCAGTTATGCCTTGTTATGTAACAGATACATCCCATTGTGTCAGCTGGGGTCTGTACCCCCTAGGGATTATGTACAGAGTGTAAATAGAGGCTGCTGACATATACATCTGCATTACGTACTGTTGATTGTCTGGTATGCTGTGGGCCAGTCTGTCATTACTGTTGTACTACTAGAAGGCCTCGGCCTGGACAGCAACATGTGTCAACCTTACCAGACTACTGTCTCAATATAACTGTATCACAGCTGCATTACACTGTTCATATGGATGCCAGTGTCTAAACTGCTATATGACATGGCATATACAACTGTCAAAAATAACAAATATAGCTGTCACAATCATTTATGGGCACCTGTGTGTAGTGTTATACCCTTTGATATTTCTGTTGGTATGTGTTGCAGGCTATGAATGTCATTAGTATGGGTTGCTCATACAGTCTCCAGTTGGTAAGGTGGTGACTGTAGAAATACTGGCTGCTCAATTTGTGTGCACTTACTACATATCTATAGTACTGTACATATCTGTGTGTGTGTACTTACATATATATCCATATATATGTATATAAATGTATATATATAAATTTATATATATATATATATATATATATATATATATATATATATATATATATATATATATGCCTGTATCTGCATATATCTGTCTGTGTATATGTATCCTAGGGATGGCCATGTTGTGTGTGGTCCTGGTTATGGGATCTGCAACACTTGTTACATTATTACAGGGGGGACATGCTTGTCTGGGGGGGAGTATACCTATTTGTACCAGACGTATATTGTGTGGGGCCTCTCAACGCCATTAATGTTGCATGAGGACATATATGCTTTTGATATATCCCCATTGTTATCACCAGATGTCTGTCCGTATACACCTATATATGTACATGTATATATCTACTGACATGTACATGACCTGCTGTATATATTTACACATGTAGATGTAGACATATATATCCATATATGTAGGCATTTGCATGTATATATGTTCATATATATTTATATATGTAAATATCCCTATAGATATAGATATTGATTTACATATATCTACATATATCAATATGTTGCACCATTTAGACATTAATATATTTACTCACACACACATACATCTATATGTTGCAATACATTCCCTGTACTGTTGAATGACTGGGCTGGATGATATGTTTGTGGAAACATCAGTGTTATGTACATCTGCCATGGTGTAGTGGGAAATCACTTTGTATATGGTGTGCAGGGTCCTGGGTACGAGCCTTGCAGAGGTGGTTTATTTTGTTGCTGGCCAGAACATGCTTGCTTACCCCCACACTAACCTCTTTGAAAGGAATGAAAAAAAGGGTTGCTAGGAAAGTCGTGAAAAAGGGGCACAAAGAGGGTAAGACAGTAGGGGAAATAACTAAGCATGTGCAGGAAGGGTGTAAGAAAGGTCCATAGCTGCCCATTTCTGCAACAGCTGTGTATAAACACTGAAGCTGGAGGTAGATGTAGACCTTCAAATCCCTGGGAGAGGGGTAAGGACAACATAAATGCATTGTGATGCCAATTAGACCAGATTACATGTGTCCAGTGGACATGTGTGAGGAATGGACAGCCATGTATGGAGTGAAAATGCTTCAAGGGAACATATTGCCCTTCCATTACCTTTTCAGGTGGGAGTGGGATGTTGGGGAGGGGCTGGAGATATATTTGGGGAGGGAGGATGGGAAGGTTACCAGACATGACACACAAGACACATACAGGGGCGGTATATGACACATGTGGGGGGTGAACACCCTAATGGGGAGAGGTGTTGGGATATCGGAAGCCTGCAAGCCCCCTAGTGGTAACAGTGGGACTGAGGGTACCACCCATGGGTGATCACCTTGGTGTCACCACAGTCCAATACTCTTGTGAAATATGACTGCAAACCATTCTCCTGCTGGCACATGTACACCTGCAACACAAATAGATAACATTATGGAGATAATCACTGTTACTGACAGCTGAAATGCATCATAGCTGCATGGCTAGACTTCCTGACATGTATGCATTATACATTATCCCTGACAGCATCTCACACTGCAGTACATTACAGCACTCTATAGCAGTCACCATGTGCATCAGAATCATATTAGCCTGTCCCTGCATCGATGCTATGGATGACAGGGAAGTGGCACAGGTATCATCATATGTACAGGGTGTGTGTTGCTGGTTTGCCAGAGTCCGAGGGTGGTCCATATATGTGTCACCATGAGTGTGGGTGAGGGGTTTGGTTTAATGATTGGGGTGTGGTGAAGTGGTGTGTGTCGGTATGGAGTCGCTCTAGGTGTGGCTGCATAGTGTGTGGGTATGCACGCACACAGTCCTGCCATGTGGCCACCCTATACCAGTGTTGTTGGACAGCTGCAGACCATACCTGGCAGGGTGTGCAGTTCAGTGCCTCTGGCCACAGACATGCTGACTGAGCCTGCCAGGGGTTCCATAGGCACGTGCAGGTACAGACCTTGAGGTGCTACTCTCCCCTGATGATAACAGGTGTCCGCTGGAACCATGTCATGCCTGGGACGCACGAGGCCTGCTGTGGTGTGGTGTGGACCGCACCCCAAGTGGTGTGCTTGAGCTAGTACTGCCACTACAGGAGCGACTTGGTGTCAAAGCACATCCACGTTGACCACCAGCTGCTGGTGTTTCTGGCATAAGTCCATGCGGATGTCACACCACTCCCATCACACATTCAAGCATGGACATTCCATGGTTGAGGAGGTCCACCATCTCACCCCAACATCTATCCATAACCTCGGTATGTTCACGAAGGGCAGCAGCAATGTCATGGAGGTTGCCACTTACAGATAAGAAAGCAGCCCTCTGCAGCCTCAGGCCCTGTCTGGTGTGCATGTCCATATGTGCCTGTGACTCCATTACAGCCTGAAACATCCTCCTGATGGTACCAGTTGTGGCATCTCTGCCAGGGGCATGATGACCAGTGGCCCTCCCACGAGCACCACGGTACATCTGCCGATGTGGTGGCCTGCTGGACAGCCAGCTATGCCAACTGTGACCCGACACAGTTGGCATGGACACCACACCTTCCTGGTCACTGGCACCAACCACCAACTGTCCCTCTACTATGGCCATGTGTGATGGGGTTTGTAGGGGCACTGTAACTGTGTGCGGGCTTGGGGTGGCTAGGAGAGTGATGACACATGTAGGTGCAGTGTTGGCCTCTGACAACCCCACCTGTGCCTCACCAGTACCATCATCATAATCATCGGTGTCTGCATGGACACCTACCTCAGTTTGCATGCAGGAGGGAACCTGACCCACCTCACCACCTGTAGGGGAAACAAATACACATGGTAAGACCTGTACAGCATTGCATAACAGTATGCACACTCACACACACAGTCACACACACACACAGACACACACACACACACGCACACACGCACACACGCACACACACACACACACACACACACACACACACACACACACACACACACAGTGACAGACACACACAGACATGCACAGGCACACACAGACACAGACAGGCACAGGCACACAGGCACAGACACACACACATGTACACCCAAAAACACTGACAGACAACCTTACTACCTCCCTTACCCTGGGTTTACAGACAGCCCCACATTCAGTTACAGATGTTCCCCATCCTGCATGGCACTTGTTAACATACACTCATTAATACTACCCATTATCATATCAGACCGCTACATGCCTACACGTGCGATCACAAGACATGACCTGTTACTCCATCACCCCCCTGACTTTGGTGGAGTAGGTAGTACATGGCCTCACTGCTGTCATCCAGTAATACCCTGTGTATGTCCAGTCATGGTGTACATGGCCCCTAAATGGTTGAGGCTGCTACATTCACTACATATGTCTCACACCAAGCCTCATACTACAGTCTTGATCAGTCCATGCCACATCTGCAGCACAATCAACCCATCATGCGGACAACAGTAATACCTGGATACACTCACTGATGTGGTCTGGTAATTCCCCATTGCATTAGTAGTGCTGCATACGTGGATAGCCAGTTATCCATCTGCTGCTGGAATTATGATGTGTATACCAGGTATGTACTTTCCCTCCCAATGCATGTACTGTGCTACAGACCTTGTTATGCTATCAGATGTCCTGTGATCACATATCGGACAGGCTGTCCTGGTGTTTCATGTCACTACATCTACAGCACAATCCCAAGGAAAAGTACTGCCATGTGATCAATCCCACTACCGCCTGTGCATACATGTACACCAGCACAAACAGACACACATGTACATACACATCAGACATGCATCGACTACACTCCACCAGATTGCACTTACACACACATTCAACATTCCCCCCACACACAGAAACATGCACCTACATATGGGGGTTGCACACCTTTTGTAAACACAGCACTCCTATTACCCTTCTGTCAGCATGCATTACATCTGGTACTCAACAGCATGCAATGCAATCAAAGTAAACTCATCACAGCGGCAGTATACATGTATGTGATGCATGGGCTCTGTTGGTAGATGATGGCCCTTCCCCTTGTTAACACTGTACCCATGTAGGAAGCATTACTGTCGACCTGTTTTGCACCCTGCCTTTACTGTGCACCATACCACACAGGTGTACAAACCATTGCTACTTATGTAGTACTGTGTCTGTTATGTCAGCTCCAATGCTCACAGCCCCTGTGTGTTACAGCACCTCATACTTGGGATGATATGTGAACGGATATATCTTGTGAATGCCTGATGTCTGCTTTACAGATCACATCAGCAGTGCATGTATGACGAGTACAGGGCTATTACACTGACACCCACCAGACCTTACCATGGCTGTGGGAGTACCCTACACATGTCCCAGAACTCTGCATGGTTGCAAGGTCTACTCATGTGCACATCCATTGGAGTGCACACACTGTTGTCACTATTGCTGTGGGGTCAGGGTTACGTCTGCCACATTTACATAACCTGACTGTGTGCAGTTACAGCCATGAGGGTGGTGTTTCACTCATGTCCCTACTGTAGGTGGTGTGTCCTGCCATACTCCCCATCCCTGTGAACACATTTCACAATGACAGGATGTTAGGTATCTTGCATGTGTCTCTTGTACCCTTCATGTACCCTGCATGCTCACTACTGTGAAGTAGTGCATTACACAACAACAAAATGTGAACATGTACAGCATGCAGCATGGGTAGGTGTGTTAGATGTGTGCATGGAATATCCTATAGCCATTACATGCACAGTGTCTTGTCATGCATGAACATGAACTATACTCACTGGCTACAGGCTGCTGCTGTGGTGATATCCTTTAGGGACCTACATAAGAGTGTGAGAACATTGTTGTCAGTGGCCACAGCTATGGCATTCATAAAGGGTGAGTGCAGCATTATGTTGCATGTACAGTAGGGGTCCACAATACTACAGCTTATGCACGTCTGTTTATTACTACTACACAGCAACAGACTATATATATGACATCTCAGATTTGCATGATGTACCTGTAAAGATGCAGATGCATACACACGAGTGGTGTACTGATGTGCCATGGGGCATTATCTGCATGCTCTACAGGCAGTGTGCAGGTGGCACCCACCTCCACAATGCGCCCTGCCAGATGTTGGTGCTGCAGGTGGGCAGGTGCCACAAGCCTCCTGAGTAGCTCCTCCACATGGGTGAGGGGTGGATGGATGGCTTGTACCCCCTCTGTTGTGAGGTGGTCTCCCCGTACAGCAGCAGCACACTGGCGTACATGGCGAAGCAGGTCACTGCAATGATGCCGGACCTGCTCATAACTGCGGTTATGCAGTCCGACATCATTGACCCTGTGGACTAGTTCGTTCCACAGGGCAGTTCTCTCTTGCTGGTCTTGGGCTGTCTGTCTGAACAACTGTTCATAGTGCTGCACCAAATATGATACTATGACCTCTGTCTCTGCAGCACTGTAGGCTGGACGATGAATATGGGGCATCCTCCCTGTAAGACATAAAGATGGAAACAGGTCAGTGCAACCATACAGCAGAGTTACCATAGTTCTTAATACACATCTGTGCCCCCCCCCACCATATCAGCTACAGCAAACCCTTCACAGAATGCAATTGGTATATCGGCTGCTTACCTACCATTGGGACATATGTTGTATTGTACAAAGCTTTGTGCTATGCGTTTGTGCCATGCTCTGTGCTATGTGTTTGTAGCCATGCTCCCTGTGGGGACACTATCTCTGCTGGCCTATTACAGACTATTTCACCTGCAAGCCATTGTCAATATATATATATATATATATATATATATATATATATATATATATATATATATACATATATATATAGATATATATATATATATATATATATATATATATATATATATATATATATATATATATATATATATATATATATATATATATATATATATATATATATATATATATATATATATATATATATATATATATATATATATATATATATATATATATACACACATATATGCATAGATATATGTTGTGGGTGTTTATATACCTACATCTATATGACTGCCTGAACTGTCTAATTATATATGACGCAGATAATTATCTCTGTGTGGGGTGCATACAGACATCTGGTCCACATTCTGTAACTGTCTTTCATTCACAGCTGCACTGTTCTGCCTTATTGCAACACAATCAGGTGTCACATATGAACAAAGACTAACATTAGGGTGGTATATATGGTGAGAGATTGCTGGTAAGCCTATTATACACCTATGGCATTTGTGCATGCTGCATAAGACATTAACATGGCTATCCCATGTGTCTATCATGACAACAGTGCTTCCACCACCAGCTATTGCCCATACTAACATACCAAACACACATATTATGCCTTAATTCTTTGTCATTCCTTGCTGATCTGAAACAGTTGGTGGGTATGTCCCACTGCCTACAGGGACAGACAGTATTGTCCAGAGCAGTTGTTCAGCAGAACTTCATTACAGGGACAACTACAGATGGCACATGTCAACATTCCACATCATATTTCCTATTATTCTATACCACATACTCCTTTCAATTACATACATATATGTTTTACATACCTGTCTTTTTTTTCCTGACAGCTGTGACTGCCAGTTGTTGTTTACAGTTTATGTTATTTACTTCTTTCCGTTGTGTGTCTCTGTCTCTGTCTTTGTCTCTGTCTATCTATGTGGTTTGAATGGATTGCAGCATGGCTTTTGTAAGTGATTCACATGATCAGGTGATGAGCTCTGCACCAGTGTGCAACAGTTGCTAATTGCATGCAGCCTGCTGTGTAGTACTTCAGATAACCACTGTCATGGCAACCCAGTACTATTAAATACTGACTTATGTGGGCGTTGTCTCTTAACCTTTCCAGTATGGAGGACAACCTTCCTGTATGTGGGCAGCAGTGTTACAGACAGCAGTTTGCAATACCTCTTACAGCAGGGATTGCAGAGGCCAATTACACATTCGTATGGGGTTCCAGACCTACAGACAGAGTGAATAGTGTTCTTATGTGCATTGTATATTGCTGGTCTTGCAGTGTTTGTGTATACATAGTTGTTTAGGATGGCATGCAGTCTGTCTGCATAGCTCTCAACTGTGGGCCTATCCACATTATGGCCAGTGGATTGTGTGGTTGGTTTTGTCTGTGCACTACACAGGTCTTGCCCTACATATATCACTGGAAGTCTGTCTGTTGCATGCTATCAGTACATAGCTACATCCATTTGTGTTTCTGATGTCATATTCCTGCACAAGGGTATGTTGCAAGAAATCCTGTAACACCAGCAATATCCAGGATGTGTAATAGCAATATTGCAAGTATGGCCCTGCGTGCCTGCCTCTGGCCTCCACATATATGGCAGGCTTTGTCCTGCTGTGATACAGTTAGGGGTTGTTGGGTAACGGCCTATCATTATTTACTGCTAGCATTCCTGCTACCATCCCAGTCATATCATGGACTCCCATAAAATCTGTTGGTCAGGGTCCAAACATGTGACTGATACATTGACATTGCCACAACTATTACATTCCCCCCTAGGGCTTGACTACAGGGTGTAATTGGAGGCTGCTGAAATACATCAGTAATTGTTGATTGTTACCTATTTTGAAGGCAAATCTTTTGTCTACTGTTGTACTAACTGAAGGCATTGGCCTGGACAGCATAGTATGTTATATATCCGCATTGCCTGCATCTACTGTTTTGTGTGGGCCTTGCATTCATCACTAATTACGTGTCAGACTTCATGTGCTGTAAATAATGGCATACATTATTGCATAGTACACAAATAAAGGTTTTCTGTGTATGCATACCTGTGTGTCGTGTAATGACCTTTGAACTGTGAGTGCGTATATGTTTAATGCACGTATTCTCATTTGTGGGACTGGTTGCCCCACTGAACATTTCAAAGATATCATTTACAGGGCTTGTGGCTGAGGGATATACTTTGCACCCAGTACTTCCACACTACTCCTACATATGTATGGATATTAATACCTTTTGTCTGTGTATATTTGTATATACCTGAACATATGTGTCAATGTATAGATGTGTGTACATATCTGAACTATTGTGATGTGTACCCCTTCCACATTGTACATTCCCTATGTTAGAATGACTTTTCTGCATGTTATGTTACAGATATCGCCCTGACATTTACAGGTGAATTGGCTTACTGTGAAAGCATTGTGGCTGGGTCGTTGAGAGTCCTTTAGGCAAAATATGCATGTGCTGGGTATTGGATTGCACAGCATATCAGTTAGGGCTGTGGGGGGTGGTAACATAGCACTATTTACCAGGTATCCCTCATTTGAGCCCCCCATTAACAGTGCATATGGTCTGTTATGTTGTAGTGAGTGGTTCAGGTGTTTGTTCCCCTGTAGTAATGCTATACACAGTTCTATCTATATCTATATTTATATACATCTATAGAAAACTTTATATGTACATATATATATATATATATATATATATATATATATATATAAATATATATATTTGTGGATATATATATATATATATATATATATATATATATATATATATATATATATACATACATATCACTGTCTAACTGTCTACATTTCCAGATATATATCTGTCCATATGTCCATGCATGTTCAGATCATAGTTTTGGCCTGTACCTCATTCTGTTGGCAATTGACATGGATGATCACAGGACTGTAGTCAGTAACTCATGCCAACACTTTTGTGTTTCAGACTTCATCTCTTTCAAGATATGTGTTCTAATACATATCACTGTGTGACTAGTAACATTTTAGGTGTTTTAGAGCAGTATTTGACATATATCCTTACTTGTACCCACATTTTGGCACACTTTGTCCAGAATTCTTGCATTATGTGGTTGTGTGGTATGATATTACTACTGTTCTTATACTGTTGACTGCTTGTGCTGGATGATATGTTTGTGAAAACATCAGGTTATGCATATCTGCCGTGGTTTAGTGGTAGAACACGTTGTGTATGGAGTGCGGGGTCCTGGTTTTGAGCTTTGGAGAGGCATTACAATTTGTTGCTGGGAAGAATAAGGGACATTGGCTACAGAGGGATTAAGGCACTTTTATGCAGTTGTCAGCAGGTTTGCGCGACAGTAAGCACTGCTAACCTCCGCTTATAGTTTTGTACAGTCAGTTAGCTTCTGATTTCTCATCCTGTGTAGGCATACCTTACCCCCACACAAACACGCTTACCGCTGCTTACAAGTGCTGACTGCTGCTTACCTCCACGCTAATTTATTTGAAATAAAAGTAAATGGGGTTGATAGGAAAGTGGTGGCAAACGGGGCACATAGAGGGAAAGACAGTAGGGAAAATAGCTAAGCATGTGCAGGAAGGGTATGGGAAAGGTTCATAGCTGCCCATTTCTTCTACAGCAACAGCTGTGCATATACACTATATTTGCAGGGACATTTGGACCTTCACACCCCTGGAGGAAAGGTGAGGACATATATTCATTGTGATGCCAAATAGACCAGATTACATGTGTCTGGAGTACACATGTGCAAAATTGACAGCTATGTTTGGGCCGTGATTTTGTTCTGGGAACAGATTGCCTTGTTGTATTTTTAAGGTGAGAGTGGGATGTTGGGGAGGGGTAGTAGGTATATTTGGTGAGGGAGGTTGGGGTAGGTTAACAGACAAGACGCACAAGACGCATACATGGTCGGTATATGACAAATGTGAGGCTAAACACCTTGTACAGGAAGGGGTGTGTGGAAGTCGCAAGCCCATGAGCCACCAACTGGAAACAGTGGGACTGAGGTCCCCACCCATGGCCAGTCACCACTGCACCTTCATGGCCCTGAAGGTGGCTGTGCTGGGGCTGTCTAGGAGGGGCAGGCTCACCCTCTAATAGTGCCACTCGGCACTCAAGCTGGTGTAGCCATTCTTGATACTCCAGATCAAACTCCTTATGCACCATGGCCCGGACCTGTTGATGGGTGACAGGTTCCCCTCCACACCCACTCTGGTGGGGGCAAGCCCCATCCCCTGCAGCAGTTCCTCCCAAAAGTGGCACAGTGCCCATGGAGGTGGAGGTCCCAGGCTGGGCCCCAGATGTGCTGGTGCCCGGTGCCATGGCCAGCTGGAGTGAGACAGGTGGGTCCGCCTGAAATGGCCTTCCCATACGACCTGTGTTGTGGCAAATTTATGGCAGATATGGTATAGTAACAGTCAACAGCATTCAGGATTAGTTATAACAGCATGCATAGGTATCCCCATTAACCCGACACTCCGGATTTAACATAGTTGCAGAGCAAGCAGAACACATGCATATATGGAACAACCGTGGCCATTACAAGAGCATGCAGGTGTCATTGAGGGCACCAGGCCACCGATAGGGTGTATTATAACATGGCACATGCATAGACACAAATGTGAATATGTATGACCATTAGGACATATGTTCCAACAAATATTTGGAGTGTGCACATACCAGTTGAGGAGTGTCATTGGGATATTTCACACATATGGTAGGGGTGAGAGAGTGTTAAATTAACAGCTGACATATCCTTGTAGTTTTCACAACATTCCTAGTCACTGCACTGATATTTCCTTCACAAGTATTATTACACCACCCAATGGCCTTAAATTGTACACTGGTATGTTTATAGATTATTATATATATGGTCTATGTCTTACATACAGCCGTGACAAGATGCAGGTGTTAATGCAACATATGTTGTGTATTGCTGTCATACTCTTTGGTGAGGTGCTACAATGACAGTATTTTTTCCCTACACATTCTATGACTATGTACACATTTGACTTGCTGTTATATGTCATTAACAGCTGCCTACATTTCTGGATTCCTCACACTGCTTTTTCAGGGGGACCGGGTACCAGGCTGGTGATATGGACAGACTGGAACAGTTGTGGGGTATGAATATGCATGCAACTCTCTATCTGAACACTCTAGCCAATTCTGTACACTTGTTGGGTGTAATTATACATACAGCTTTCTATCTGAACATTGTAACATAATCTGTACAGTTGTGGGGTACAATTATCCATACAGGTTACTAGCACTCCCAAGATTCAGACCCCTGCTGTGTGTGACAACAAAATTATAGTTAACATCACAGTACACTGTGCTATCAGGGAATTGATGTGATGCTTTCTACTGTCTTCTATCTAAGTCTCCCTCACCTGTACAATATGACTGACCTCTTGGCATTTCCAACATTGTTATACAGACCTTCATACACATTTTATCTGCATACCACAGTGTGGGTAACATTGCTTAATACAACAGTACTATTTATAGTATGCAACAGTTCAACTACATATGACAGAAGAGTACACAGAAGCACTCCAGGGGTTATACCATTAGTCACAGAATATTACACATGTATTCCTACTGGTACAACACTTTCTAATGCTCTTATATGCATTTGTTGTGACAGTACATGCAGAGGAATACTAACCTGCCTCACAACGCAGCATTTGCAACCTAGCATCATGGGTTTGCTGGTTCACAGCCCGCTCATCTGCAGATGTCGGAGGTATACTGTGATATGTCACCATACCTATCCATAGTATACACAAGCTAGTCAATTCTTAACTACTTAGTGGAATGAGTAGTTATTCAGTACTGGGGCATTAGCCATCTACCAAGGCTGCTGGATCCACTGTTCCAGTACATCCCCCTCCGCTGCTGCAGGTCAGCATGGTGATGCCTGACCTGCTCACCGGCCCAGGGGATACCTGTGGCACCGGTGAGGTCCCAGGCCTCCATTTTATACTGCGAGCCCTGGTACTAGCCCTGCAGTTGTCTCTCCTCATGGTGTTGTACCAGGAGCCATACCATGAGTTATGACTTCTGGATGCACCAGTGCTGCTCTCTAAAATGAGTGCCTTCACCCGCACCAGCCATTCTGCCTGCAGTAGGAAGCTATCACCACTTATGGAATGTATTCCCGCCTGTGTGGTTTATATACGGCCATTTACCCGCACTTTCCTGTGATTAGCCGGGTTTAAAGAGGCTATGCTAGGGGCACACCTGCTTACCTAAGGTTGGCAGTGCTTATAGGGGTATAAAGGTAGGCAGACTGGATTGGCATCCCTACACATTGCTTACTCTTACTAAGTTGAGCTGTGCTGCGGTTAGCATTGCTTAATAGTTAATTTGCACTATATTTGCCTTCTGGCAGTAATATATTTTTCATTACAGGTTTTATGTGTCTGGTATCCGTGATTCATGTGTACATACACAGTATAGGGACCTAGGGACTACTACACTTTATTACAATGACACCTCACATCTATGCTTACTGCAGTAGTCCAGTTCACATAATTATGTTATGTAGCAAGGTAGACCACCTAACAGTGTACATAGATTCAGTTCACATCTTTGTTTTGATTTACCTGTGGTGAGGATTAGTTTGCTGATACCTCATTCATCTGTATTGCTATGATGGTTTAGTGGGTGATTACTGTGACTATAGTGTATATGGTCATGGGTTCAAGCCTTGCAGAGGCAGTTTACTTTGTTGATGGGTGGGTTTGCGCAGGTTTGTGCGACGGTAAGCACTGCTAACCTCCGGTTACAGTTTCTTGAACCTGTTTGCTTCTATTTTGCTTAATCTGAGTACTGCCCCCCACACAGGTGTATTCCTGCTTGCTGCTGCATACCCCCATGCTACTTCATGTAAATGTAGGTTTTATACATGCTTAAGTCAGGTGTACATGTCAGGTATGACTGTTCACGAAGGTCAGTGTAAGGTTAAGTGGAATTCCGGTTTAGCATTTCTGGTTGGGCTACACTCTGGTATTCAGGTTAGGTTTACATATCCCATACCTGTGTTGTAGAATAGATGCTAATAGTGGAGGTGTAGGGGGTAGGTGGAGGGGGGGGGTCATTTTAACTGTATAGTAGGCCATTCAACTGATTGGTGGGGGTGTGGTAGTGCAGGTTTGCAGGGTGTTGGGATATGTATGTGAGGCAGGACAGGAGGTGTCAGTGTCAGTAGTTGGTGTAGGGGTCTGGAGTGTTGGGTGGTGGTGGACTTCACCAGGTGGTGATCCAAGTGTTCTTGGGTTTTCCCTTCATGTGTTTTTGCATGTGTAGTCTGGGACAGCTGCAGTAATACACCTGGGTTGGGGGTTCCAGGTTCTGCCAATATAGTTGTGTGGAGGCAGTCACCTACTTGTGACTGTGGACATTATTATGAATGCAACAGGGGTCGATAGGTATGTGGTGTTACTGGGCCACACAGAGGGGCTGATAGTAGGGGACATGTCCAGGGATGTACAGGATGGCTGACGGAAAGGTCCACAGCTGGGCACTTCTTCTACAGCAACAACTGTGTATATAACCTGCATCTGGGGGTAGGTCTGGACAATCACACCCCTGGGTGGGGGTGAGGTCAGCAACATAGCTCTCAACCGATCGGAGGAAACCTCAACAAGATCAGGGACAACTCCTCACATTATCAGGGACAATCAGGGACATTTTCTGAATATTTGTAGTATTAACCTAAAACATTTGCAGAATAAGGGAATGTGGATTTATACTGGATTTCTGACATGAAACATCTATAACTCTGTATTACTATCATTATTTAGGGTCTACTTCACATTGTCGAAGGCCGACAGTAACAAAGCTGATATTGTCGGCACCAGATTAGCAAAAGCAAAAAACATCGAACGTTTAAACGGAAATCTCCGTAAGGGTAGATTTTTGTTTAGTTCAATGTAGTGCGGTCTCGGAGTTGGTATATTTAAGTAGGGGGGTGTGGGGATGCAGGGGGGCTTGCCCTACTGCTTGCAAAGGTAAGTTTTTATTTATTTTTGTTTTTAGGCATTTTTTTATCTTTCAATGTTTCAGAATTCTATGATATGGTGTCGACCATATCAGATTCGATATTCTAAAACTTCGATAAGATAATATAGATACCTTATTTATTAAGAGCACTTCACCACCTTCTGTTTATCACTCACCAGTTTTCAGGGGGATTGAGAGGGACAGACCTAATATTGGAGTGTATAGCAGTGACAGTTGTGAGGTCTGGACAGCAATACTACCTTGTGATGCCAATTAGTCCGGCTTACATGCATACAGTGGGGTGTTGCGACCAGGTGTTCTTTGGTGTAAATTAGTGGGTTTGCATCAGCACATCTAGTTATACCGTCCTTTGCCATGTAAACTTGACTTTGCTGCTGTGGGACTTGTACCAGGCGTGGCTGCTCATTGGGCATTGGTTCTGCCCAATGCACACTATTGCTTACATCCCTGGGGCGGTCCATGTAGAACCACTCCAGCCAGCACCTGCACAGCTAGGCCCATAATTACATACCAATAGTTCCCATACTGCACATCCTCTTCGGCACTCTTCCTTACTCTGGGTGCAGGTCTGGTCTGGCCACACCAGTACACACTACCCAGTCCCCACTTCTCGGGACCCATCACGTATGTTGTCTTGCCCCATGGATCATCAGGCTTCCCCTACCTTGTAGACCGGGTACATGCGTGGTCTGCTGTTGGACATCAGTGTAATGGTTGGAAACCCGATGAATTTTAGGGTGTCCCACAAGGGACATTCATGTCTTTGTTTCAAGATTAAACTTGGCAGGCCTGTACCTCTGGTAGTATCCTGCCTGTTGTCCGGGACGCAGTGGCGAGTTTACTTTTATTGTGTTTGTATGTTTCACCAGTCTAGCTGGGGGGGGTTGATGCTATGTGTTACACTTTTGCTGATTGGACCCCTCACCACCATTTGCACGGCCTGTGAACATATGTAATTCTTAACTGCTGTATCATATCTTAGCTATATATATATGTGTATATTTACACACACACACACACACACACACACACACACACACACACACACATATATATATATATATATATATATATATCTACATAACTATATACATATATATCTGTATATGTATGTATATATAGATATATATATAGATATCTGACAACATATGGATGTATGGGCGTCTGCATATGTATATATCTATAAGTGGGTATTTATATGTACTCTGCCTCTGTATGTATACATTTGTACTGCGGAGAGGGAGAGGTATCTCTCCATGTAGCTATGGGTTGATATACACACACATACCTCTACATATTCACATCTACATCTGGTTATTCTGTTCTTTGCCATGTAAAATACACTGTGCTGCAGTGGGACTCATAGCAGGTGTGGCTGCTCATTGGGCTGCGCCTCTGCCAATGAACACTATTGCTTACATCCCTGGGGTTGTCCATATAGCCCCACTCCAGAAAACACCTGCACGCCTACACCCATAATTAGCTACCTATAGTTCCCCCACCTGCACCTCCTTTACAGCAGTTATCCTTACTCTGGGTGCAGGTCGGGTCTAGACACACCAATACACACTGCCCACTCTCCACTTCATGGGACCCATCTCATACGTTGTCTCGACCTATGGATCATCAGGCTTTCCCACCTTTGTATTCCAGGTATGTACACACCCCACCTTGATTGGTCATCACACGGGCTTCCTCCTATGACTTGTCAATTCTTGGGGTGTCCTGCAAGGGGTGATCTGGTCTCTGTTCCAAGATTAGCCTTCAGGGGTCCACTGTGCCCCCCCCCAGTTGTATCCTGCCTGTGGTCTGGATAGCAGTGGATTGTTTACATTGTTTGTGGGTTTGTTTGTATGTTTCCTCTGTCCAGCTGGGGGGGGGGGGTGTTCATGCTACGTGTTACATTGCTTGCTTGGGCTCCTCATCTCAATTTATCATAGGTATATATATAGATATATATATATATATATATATATATATATATATATATATATATATGCATACATATATATTTTTATATATATATATATATATATATATATATATATATATATATATATATATATATATAAATATCTAATGACGTGGATGTATGGGTGTCTGCATATGTATATCTGTATTTGTGGGTATTTATTTATATGTCTAGCTATGTATGTATACATTTGTACTACAGAGAGGGTTGGTATATATCTATATAGTTATGGGTATTCATACAAACACATATACCTCTAATTCTTTAGCTACATATCCGGTAATGTTGACTGGTATTGCTGGGTACTGTGTCATGTTCATACCAACCTTGTGTGCCGCGTATGCTTTGCGATACCTACAACTGACTCCGTTAATGTACACAGACCCACGCTTGACACCGGCCATTTGATACAGTGTGCTTAAGGCACTTTCAAGCAGTTGCGAGCGGGTTTGCGCAGAGGTTAGCACTGCTGACTTCCAGTCACAGTGTGTTACATGCAGTTAGCATCTCCTTTGCTTGATCTGTGTCGGCGGTGCTTCACCCCACCCATATGCACTTGCACATGCTTACTATTGCTTACATTTGCTTACTTCTACTTATCTGTGCTTACGCCTGCTTATTGCTGACTTATTCATTCTGGTACTGACTCTTCACATGTGCATTTCATGCTGTACTCCAGTTCACATTTAATTTTTATTTGGTAGGTCCTACACCAATAAAATGTACATAATTGTTTGTATACGGATTACACTTGGAAAATGGTATGTGCTGCAGTGGGATTCGAGCCGGGAATGCCTCCTCCTTAGGCGGATACTCTGACCACTATGCTATTGCTGTGCTGCTTCATTTGCTATACCTTCCTTGTTATCCTCTTCAGCCTTTCATGCTGCTTTACCCATAGCTATGCGATGGGCAGACCCACTCACCTACGGTTAACTGTAATCGGAGTTTTAAAAACATTACTACAAGGGTTTCTTTGTGGTTTTCTTTCAGTGTACTGTTGCTGTTGAACGCATGGGGACTGTTGGTGGGGATTTGTGGACACTCATGGGCAGTCTTGCTCTTTTATGTACACATTCATCTGTTCTACTTTGCAGGGATGTGTTTATTCTAAGAGCTCTGCTCTTAGCCACGCCCCCTGCACTCGTCCACGCTCCGTGTAGCATTAGGTGTTCAGGCAGCATGCCTTCCTTAATATGCATGGCGCGCTGCCGTCCTCCTCTTAAACTAGTGCTTCTGTGTAGGACTAGAGAAGTCCTGCATGGAGGATTAGTGAATCTGGGGGATAGTTTATCCTGGTGTTGAGCCAGAACAGAGGCAGCTTTTGGCTAGGATGTCTTTCAGATCAGTATTGAAGGATGGGAGGGAGGGTATTGACCTGATGGATAGAGATAAGGGGTTGCAGGACTTAGCAACTTGGTACGCATACAGCTAATGCCCAGCAGATTTGATAAGTTTGTGTACAGACAGAAGCCTTTGTTCATTGGATCATAATGACTGACTGGGAACACAGTTGTGTAGAAAGGTATTTAGTGTTGGACAAGCAGATGGATTCCTGATAATGTTATAAGTGGTAAGAAACTGTGTATATGTTAGATGATGAGGTAATTTTAACCAGTTTAGACTCTTTAGTGCTTTACAGTGGTGGGTTCTGAAAGGTGTATTTGCTGAAAATTTAGCAACTTTGGTACAACATTGTTCTACTTTTGATTTTTGTGATGGCTGAAGGTTGTAAGGATGGTAGCACCATAAAGTGTACGGGAGGGGATAGGTAGTATCAGGTGTAGTTTTAGTTGTGTCAATGAGAAAGTTTTTGGTTCTATAAAGCATCCTTAATTTTTTATGAGTTTTTCTTGTGCAATTTTGTATATGCAGGTTGAATTTAACATTATCATCCACTATCATTCCTAATAACTTGCCATGAGAAGTGACTTCAATGGTTATATTATCAAGAGAAAGGGCTTTAAATTTTGTTTTTTCATGAGAGAGGGATTTGAGGAAAAGAGTAGTATTTTTTTTTTAGGGTTGAGCATGAGTTGTGAGCTACAATGCCATGTTTCAGAGGCTATTAAAGCTTCCTGAGTAATTATTTGGAGGTGTGCCATGTTGTCAGATGTGCAAATGAGTATGGAATCAGCTGTGTACTGTATTAGGGAGGACTGTTGTGTGGATGTGTGGAGGGTGTTGGTGAGAATGTTAAAAAGGAGGTGACTAAGGATAGAACCTTGCGGTTCATGGGTGGTGACTGGGAGGTATGGAGAGAGGGTGGCATGCCATTTTCTTTCTTTATTTATTTTATTTCATTTATTTATTTATTTATTGTCATCTGAGTACCAGGAAAGTCTGAATGAGTAGGAGCCCATTTTCAGTGGAGGCCCAGGCAGAAAAGCTCCAAATTTTATTAACCGATACCTATTGGATAGGTAGATAAGGAGTTCTAGGACTTAGCAACTTGGTACGCATACAGCTGTAGATTTGAACCACTGATGGGTGGCCTGAAGGAGAAGTTTGCTGTGACAAACTGTATCAAAGGCTTTAGAGGAGTCTAGAAATAAGGAAGAGACTAGTTTACTGTTATATCTAGCTTTGTTGGCAGTACCTATATAGGTTAGAGGTGCAGTGTTAGTTCTATGGGAAGGATGGAGACCAAGTTGTCTACCGGAGAGGAGTTATTTCTGCAGGAGATAGTTTAGCAATTGTTTTTGAATCCATTTTTCAAGTATTTTGAAGAGGGGATAAGATTGCTGCTGGTCTAAAGTTATCAATGTTATTGATTTTCCTCCTTTGTGCAGAGGGATAATGTCTGACTTTTTCCAGAGAGAGGGAATGTGGGATTCCCAGATTGACTTATTTATAAGGACTGAGGTAGGATAGACAATGCTATTGACAAATATTTTAAGGCACTCACTAGGAAGGTCATAATCTGAAGGAGAGCATGATCTGAGTTTGTTTAAGAGGATATTTATATAGGATATGAGGTAGGATAGACAATGCTATTGACAAATATTTAAGGCACTCACTAGGAAGGTCATAATCTGAAGGAGAGTATGATCTGAGTTTGTTTAAGAGGATATTTATATAGGATATGGGCATATGTTTGAAGGTGAAAGTGGATGTGTTGATACACGGCTGTTAAGCAGGGTTCAGGCAAGGTTAGGATTAAATACTGGGAAATCCTTGGTTAGAGATTCTATACTATCTAAGAAATAAGAGTTAAACTGTATTGTAGTTTCAAGTGGTAAGTTATTGGAAGAGAGGTTAGGGTTAAGGTTTGGACCAGGATGCAAAATTTCTTCAAAGGGGTTCAGGCACCTAGGCAGCGAGACATTTCCCTGTGGTGCATTTGGTTGGGGACACATGGCTGAAGTGACATTCAGCTACAGAGAAATATGTCTGTTTGCAAATTCCCTGTGGCAAAGAGAAGCACTCACTGCCATGTTCACAGCTTTAATAACCAAATGCATGGTGGCAGAAGAAGTAATGAGTGTTGTGCTCAGTATACAGTGCATACTTGTGTAACTACAACATGCAGAAGTGTGCTACAGCATGGAGGAAATCCTGCAGGCTACTGTATTCACATTTATGCTCCAGTATGTGTTTTAAGTAATGTTCCCTACACACTGTGAAGAGGGTAGTGGTCCACACACACCAATTATAAAGGCACTGCCCATTGTGCACTGCATTTTTACTGCCACTGACATGCCCTCTGGCCAGCCTGCTGCTGATGCCTGCCATATTGCCCGCTGTCTCATGTTCCCTTGGGGACCATGGACATTGTTTTCCCCCTGTGCATTTGGTTATTGAAGTTGTGGGTATGGCAACATATTCTTTTCTTTGCCCACAGGGAATTTGCAAACAGCACTATTTCTCTGTAGCTGACTGTCACTTCAGCCATGTGTCCCCATTCAAATGTACCACAGGAGAATGTCTTGCTGCCTAGGCGCCTGAACCCTCTTCAAAGGCTGTCGATAATTTTTTAGGGTTGTGTTTATTATTATTCTGAAAGCTATTATAGTATATATTTTTTGTCTTCATTTATTTGCTTTTTAGTATGACTGAGAAGCATTCTAGAGTTTTCAAGATACTGTGGTGTTTAATATTTTTGTTATTCCTTCCATACTTTTTCTCAATCCTAAATTAGCATTCTACTCTTTCTGGGTAGCCAGATTTAATTAACTGTCTTTAGTCTCTTCCTTCAGGGAGCTGCAAAGCTTTTAGGATATTCAGGAAAGTTGTACTGTATTCATTTACATTATCATCTAAGGGGAGGATTTTTTAAGACGTTCCGGTTAATAGATGAAAGGGTAGTAATGAACATTTCTGAGATAAACTTGGAAAGGTTGTGTGTTGTTCTATAAAGATGCTGTTTAAATGGATGTGTGATATGTCTGGTTGTATAGCTTGGTAGAAGATCACTGAGGGAGTCAGACATTGTACCTGTGGTGATATATTTGCTAGGGTGTGATACTAGGATACAGTCTAATAGGGAATTTGATGTATTGTTATAATGAATGGGGCTATTAATTAGCTGCGTGAAACCTAGTAAGTTCATGTGAGATATAGGAGAATTAGAGTTTATGTCCAACTAATTTACATTCACATCACTAGTAGTATTTTTCTACAAGGGAGCTCTCAGAATGGTTGATTGTGTTGTTTTGTGTTATTTTACACTTGTAAAAAGTTCTTTTTACAAATTAATATAATGCAATGTTGCTTGCTATGGATATTAATTATTTATCAAATAAACTGAAAGATGTGACCATTAGTCACACCTTGTAATGAGATGGCCATGGGTCTATATCGCTACATTGCAAGACATTTACATCAAACACCTCACCATTGACATGAAACTACTGAAATTCACTTCCACGAATCATGGAATTTTTCCCAGGGTAAAGAAGTAGTTAGCCATTTCCACAACTTTGCCCTTTTTCCCACTGTAGTGTGATCTTGGAGTTGGTATATATAATTGGGGGGGTGTTGGGGGCTGTCGGACTGTGGTGGGTGAGTCCCCCCACTTGGGTAGGTTAGATTTAGTATGATGTGTGTTCTGTTGTGGTACAGGGCAATTTAACATTGACCTGGGAAACATTCCATGATTCACAGAAGTGAATTTCGATGGTTTCATGTCAATGGAGAGGTGTTCAGCATAAAGGTCTTTAGACATAGTAATGTAGACCCGTGACATTCCCATTTCAAGCTGCAGGGATAGGGTAGCAGCAATACATTTATTCAATTGCATAATAAGAAAAGTATACAAAAAAACATATCTCATAATTTATGCACAGGTGTATCAAACTCATACTGGAAAAGCTCACTCAGACTCTGTCATAGATTGCTGTGAGAGAAAGGTTCATTTGCTTTTGCTTTGTTGTATTTTGTATTACTTCATTGCCTTCTATTTTGTATATTGTGGTTTATTTTCATTAGAGTGTGTTTGACTTGTATTCTGTTTTAATTGCATCTTTAAACTAGGAAAGAGACCACAGCTGTGTCTCTTGTGAGTCAGACAGAAATTTAATTTTTCCCTGCCCTCTCACCATGGCAGTGCTGGGTTTTTGAACTCGGATGTTCCTCTATTTGCCTGTCCCTTATATTAATCTGACCACATATTTCCTTCCTTCTCCTGTTTCATTATCTTTTGTGAGTAAACACAAAATTATCATTTTATGAAATCACTCCCCTTCAGTTATTTAAATGTATTGGCCATCCCACTGTATTCTTTAGAGCCTGAGTACAAACAGCCCAACCCCTTTCAGTCTATCTTGCTCTTTTAGAATTAGTGGCTCTCCCTTTAGATAGCTAAAGCTTTAGTTACCCCATCCTTCATATCTAACTGCTTAGTGCACACTGCAACTCTTAGGATATTAACCCATTTGCCCATCATACCTTTAAAATCTGCAGCATCTAGTCCAAGAGCACCAATTATTAGAGAGCCCACATTCTGCCTCACATTAGTCATCTTGGGATTAGTAATTCTGTTTTGTTCCTGATGAGAGAAGGAGCACAGGGACATTATTTCCTGCAGACTGCTAACCACCAGAAAGCCTGATAACTACTTCATAGGCGCCAGCTTGGAATATATGCTTATATTTTGCTTCTGATGAGAAAAGGAACAGAGTACAATAATATCTGACTGTTTTTGATTGGGCAGTGAGTGTCTGTATTTGACTTTTCTTATTGGTTCATATGTTCATAGGTTATTACTAGACTATCAGCCCTAGGGCCTATACAAGCCTAGCCATAACAATTCCCTGGCTATTTCTTCCTACACTATTTATTTCCCTGGACACCTGTCTAACAGGGTGACTGACGTGATCCATGGGGTGAATTTCCTTTCTTCCATCCAATCGTCAAGGTTCCTTTTGAAGAGGGCCAAAGAGGTGCTCTGCTTGACATGTATGGGGAGTCTATTCCAGAGTCTGGGAAGTATCTGGGTCAGGAACCTATCCCTCCAGCATGTTTTGTTTATTGTGATGACAAGGTTTAGATCCCTGGAGCATGTGGCTCTGAGGGAGTGGGATTTCTTTAAGTGTAGCATGTCCAACAGCTCAGGGTTTGATATGACCTTGTATGTTAAGCAGAGATCGCCTCTGAGTAGATGATATGTTACAGATTATAGCTGGAGTTTTTTAAGGCGGACAGCATAGAGCATCTGCTTTAGGCCTGTGATTCTTTTAGTGAGGTATTTCTGCGGCCTTTCCAGTTGTTGTAGATGTCTTGACAGGTACATACCAAATGGGGCATTGTATTCTATAATGGGTCTAATGAGGGATGAGTACAGTGGGACAATGACCTCCTTTTTAGTGTATGAAAAGCCCTTAGTAATGAGGTGTGCCACACAGAAGGATTTCCTGACTGTTGTGGCGATGGGGTTAATGAAGGTAAGACCACTGTCCACCTGTGTCCCAAAGTCTCTTATACTTTTGGTGTTTATTGTACTGCCACCTATGTGGTAATTCATGGGTACATGTTTTTTCCCAAAGGGGATAACTATACATTTCTTGGCATTGAGCTTGAGCCCATGGCTTTGGCACCAAGCATCTTTTTCTGAAAGGCCCTTTTGCAGAGTATCCACATCAGTTGGGATTCAATAATGGCTCCCAGTTTGCAGTCATCTGAGAACTTCGTTAGCCAGAGCCCTTTATTGTTGGCCTGTACTTTAGAGAAGTAGATGCCAAACAAGAGCAGTCACAGGACTGAATGCTGAGGTACTCCACTTGTCACTTGTCTGGAGCTGGATTTGTAGTCGGCTACTTTCACAGTGTGAGTTCTGTCAGTAAGCCATTTGGCAACCCATCGAGTGACATAGGGATTAATACCCAGCTTAGTAAGTCTATCTATGATTCCAGAGTGGGGGAGGCCTTAGCGAGGTCTGGATAGGCTGTGTGGACCACCTTTCCCTCATCCACAGCTCTGGAGACTGATTCGAAGAAGTCAATCAGGTTCAGGAGACAAGATCAGCCCTTCATGAACCAAAACTGCGTGGGGTCCAGTGTTTAAAGGTTTCCAATGTCTTTGTTTATAAGTTCCATGATAATATGTTCCATGGCCTTGCAGATCAGGCTCATCAGACTGATGGGGCGGTAGTTCCTGGGATTCAAGGTGGATCCCCCCTTGTGGAGTGGGATAACTGTAGCTGTGCACCACTCAGTGGGCATGAAGCCTGAGGCAAGGCTATGATTAAACATGACACTGAGGTGAGGTGCCAGTTCATTTTGTAGTTCATGTAGTACACAGCCCGGGATGTCATCTGGTCCCATGGATGCTGTATTCTTAGCGTCGGAGACTGTGTTTTTTACCTGTGTGGCTGTTATTACTGGAATTTGGCAATCTTCCAGTACTGAGATGGGCCGTTTAGGGGGTGTCTGGTTGTTATTCAACACATCTACAAGTTAAAGGCTACAACAAGCCTACAGACCCCTGCATCATCTGGAACAAGACTGTTGATCACTAAAGAACCTGTGGCCTGCTTCTCATCTTAGAATTGGTGCTACTGTTTTGCTTCTAATGAGAGAAGAAGTAAAGTGGCATACTATTACAGCAGTGTGAAGCTTTGGCGAGACCAGGATCAGAAGTAGCTAGGCAGTAGCTAATCAGGCAAATCCCCTCTTTTCATCATTCTTGACAAAGTAGTTCTTTCTTTTCAATAAGTTCTCTTTGATTAGATGCTGTGTAACCTAAATCTCAGAATATCTCCCTAAATACTTCATCCATAGATCATCAGGGTCTAATGATTAGTTTCCCTTCAAGTGTGTGGCAGCGTCCTGTATAGATGCAGATACCTTCAGATGATATTTTTCTTGTAAAAACACCCTTGAAATCTTACCAGTACCTAGTTGTACACAAGGCAACTAGTTTGCAGTGACAAGAACTGTCCCAGAGTAGTAAACCAGATATTCCTGACATTACTTTATATTCTCACTGCAGTTGTTTAGTCAACGAAAAGGGGGATGTTGCCACGATTACAGACTTTTGTTATAATCTCTGTTGCCATCTTGGTGGATATGGGCATCCTGAGGCAATGTAGAAAATGTCTCATGTTTACTGACAGCAAGCTAATTCTCAAACAAACTGATATAGTATGTGAGAGATGTAGTTACACAATATCACTGGAGGCAAAGCTCTCACACAAAAGCACTCATAATGTCAATCAGGTTGCCAGTTGTACACATGCTGTACCCATCACACATAGTTCTAAGCAGCCACAGAGACTCACATAAGGTGAGGCACCTAAAAATAACCTTCCAAAACTCAAAGACCTCCTAGATGAAGTATACGTAACAAATACCCTCAGCAGTCCCAAATGAACTCTTTCAAAACAACAAATTTCAAGGAGCCCATAAGGCAAGACATCACACAATCTAACATTCTTGATATTGGAGACTCCATTTTGACACATGCTGATGTCCATCTCATCAGGCTGAGTAAGGAGAAAATCACAGTCCATTGCTTATCAGGGCCTAGGGTCTGCCACATTGCACATGCACTCAAGTCATTGGAACACAAGTACAAGTATGAGTCAGTCACAGTCCATGTGGGTATAAATGACCTTAGATGTATCACCCTAGACTATATGAAGAGAGACATCATGAAGCATTTAGAATATGTGTCCCAGGCTGGTACAAGCATAGCACTGAGCAGCATTTTACCTTCTCCAAGGTTGATTCCACAATGTGAACAGAAGATGACTGACTAATAATTGGTATTGTTTCTGCTGTCATTCTAAGGGGGTGCAGTATTTGACAGCATGGAAGTAGATGACCAACAGACCATGCTGCTTTGCCAGGGATGGTGTTCACCTCTCCCCTCCAGGGTTTCAAATATTAGCTAAAACATTGCCCTCTACCATTTTTAGGCAATGTGAAACTGAAAGTACTTCTGGCATAGCAAATACAAACCAAGAAAATCTAAAGATATTACTGCTCAGTGCTAGGAGTCTAGACAAATAACTCAAGTTCTCTACAATCTTTACTAACCCTAGAGAATGCTGACATTTGTGTAGTCACTAAGACATGGTTTAAAGCTATAATGCATTCCACACATTTAGACCGGCTACTACACAAACAGCGACTAAAGACTGAGGTGACTCAACTTTCATCAAAAATAAATATACCTCAAGGCTGGTCAAACTAGACAATGGACTTGAGCTTCTCTACATTCAAATTATCATAGGCAAAAATCCCATACCACTTTCTTACTAGCTATATGTCCCCCATCTATGACCCAGAAAATCTATAACATGTATTTAAACTTAGAATTACTCACCATCCAACCTAATACCATATTCATGGGTGACTTTAATTACACCACTGTTATCTAATTACAGCCAAGTGACACCTCTAGGTACCTCTGCATGCCTCTAGGCATCACATATTGCTTATTCATATTTGCATCTATAATTCCAAAACCATGCTACATACAACCTATGAAAAGATTTCATCTTAAAGCTTACGTAATGGCAAACATGTCTGTATTAAAAGCTGACCTCTGTTTAGTGCAGGTAAAAAGATATTGATTGTCTTCATATAAGATAATTTATATTGTCATAAATTTCATATTTTTTTCTAAACATCTCAACAACAAAATAGCACAGACAACTTCTTAGCCTCATATGAAAGTTCTCAGCTGAATGAACAAAATGCTGCTAACAGTATATGTGTAATCTGAGTGATTGCTGAGATATAGTAAGTTGTTTACAAAATATTCCAAACATAATAGTTCTGTGTTTATTATTTTATAAAATCCTGTTTAAGACCTGGAAACTAAAGAATACTATCAGTATAAAAATAGTTTGTGCTGAAAAGTTTGCATTTATACTTATTTTGTAACCTCTATGGTTCCAGAGAGATGAACATTTGTTTGACATATGAAAATATAAATTGATTTCATCAAAAAGAGTAGGCTCTACCCACTGGAAGTTACAATGCAAACTTCCAGAGCTCCATCAGATGGAATGAGTTAACTGGCAATCATATATGACACCAAGCATACAGGCACAGAGATTCCTGGAGTTTGTAAGCACAAACTCCCTGGACTAGATTGTCAATACACTAACCAGGGCTGCAAACATACTGGGTCTGTTCCTCACTAGTATGGGAGAGTGCTGTATACACCTTACTGTAATGTTTTCTCTGGTAAGCTCAGACCACAAAATGGCCTACTATGAAGTAAAAATAAAACCTGGAACCCCAGCTAACCCTGGAATGTTCAGGACCTAATCTAAGGCTAACTTCCTATTATTAAGTAATTACCTGGTAAAATTTCAAGCCCGCAAAAATCCTGAAAACACTGGTGCATATGCGGAACTGTTCAGAGAAACTCTATACAAGCATGTTAATTATACACCCTTGTGTCACCTGATGTATAGCCAACTGGCTCTTAGAAAGGACCCATGAAGTTAGAATTGGCAAGTTCACCTCTACCAAGATGCCAGTCACAAGTGGAGTCCCTAAGGGATCAGTCCTGGGACCAATCACTTTTGGCAATTACTGCTCTGAAGTCAAAACCAATGTCAATAGTCTCTAGTTAATTAAATCTGCAGATGACTGCAAATTAAGAGCAGCCATACAATCTTCCTCTGCCACAAATGTTTTCCAGGAAGAGCTGACATAAACAAATAACTGGTGTCTGAGCCATGAACTAAAACTAAATGCCAAGAAATGCATAATAGTATCCTTCAGGAAGTCATCCACCTCTGGTAACTATCATGTCAACAACACACCACTAAGATCTGACCCAGTAGTTAGGGACTTGGGGACAAACATAGACGGTATTCTAGCCTTTGACCATCATGTCTACAGTAGTGAGTAAATCATTCTATGTTGTGCAACTTATAAACAAAGGTATGACATCTAGATCCAAGGAGGTCATTATTCCACTGTATTCGGCATTCATAAGACTTATCATTGAGTACAATGCCCCCATTGGTATGTACCTAAGCAGGCACATCCAACATTTGGAACATCCACAGAGGTTCCTCATTGAAAGAATACATGGTTCAAGTAACATGTCCTATGCAGACCACCTCAAGGCCATATCCTTCTATTCTATTTCTTGCAGGCTGTTGAAGAGAGATCTATGCCTGGCATACAAGGCATTGTTAGACACCACCCTGATGGACCCCCTACATATCCACAAAACAAGCAGCACCATAATTACCCATTCTAAAGACTTAAACCTTGCCTGTGATATAAACTGGACCTGCTGGAAAGACAGCTATATATCCCAGAGACTATCCATTCACTGGAACAAGCTCCCCATCCATATGAACATTGTTTCTCCGAAACCTAATTCAACTGTAACTTGGACAATTACATTGGGAACAGCAAATGCATCCCTGGTTTGGCACCTGTGTCTCTAATGGATACAGGTAGCCTGTAAATGGTTCATCTCCCAGGACCCTGCTTATAAATGTTTAATCTCTCAAGCCCCTACTTACACTTATCAAGAGTACCAGAACTTGTCAGAGATTTGGAATGCATGGCTAGTCGGAAAAATGCCCTTATGATCATTAGCCTAATATACACCTATGAACCTATAAACCTATGAGAAAAATTCTTCATAATGAGTTAAAAGTTCACAGTTAAAAGTTCACATTCTTCTCCAAATGTTATCTACCGTAAGCATCAGCCCCTCCACTATATCATGGTTTAATAGCTACTTATTTGGTCGACAGCAAGCAGTCCTATGGCATGAACAGCTGTTCCCCCTGCTACCAGTATCCATAGGTATCTTTCAAGGATCCATCCTTGGCCCACTATTGTTCTCACTATTCGCCAACCAAATCAATTCCTCCTCACTCACAGCATCAGTAGTACAATATGCAGATGACACCACCCTTATAAGTGCTGCCCCCACCTTAAAGAACTGCAAATCCTCACCCAAAACACTTTTACTCTAGCCAAAACTTGGTTCACAAACATCAAACTTATTCTTAACCCACAAAAAAACTAAATTAATTCTTTTCAGCCCAGGTCATGCTCCTCCCCTCAACAACACGTTCACCATTCACTCCAAAGATAACATTCAAATCACTCCAACTGCACACACTAAACTCTTAGGTGTAGAAATAGACAATAACCTCAAATTTGACATCCATATAGCACAAACCATTAAGAAAGTTAATAAAAAACTAGGACTTCTCTATAGGAACAAACACTTTATAACTAAACAAACCAAAGTTACTGTTGCAAGAACTCTTCTCTTATCCATCCTTCTCTATGCCTCTCCCATCCTTACTAATCTCCACCAGAGTGATCTGAACAAAATGGAATCTTGTTATAACAAAATAGCCAAGTTTGCTACTGAAACCTCATACAAATCCCACCACTGTCTCACCCTTAACTAACACAATTGGCTCAAGCTACCTCAAATACTATAGCAATAACCCACGCCTGGGTGTGGGTAATGCTGGATTTACCCACGGTTGACGTGGTTTGGTCACGAGGGCAAAGCCAGAGTGGCCAAACAAAGTCAGCCGTGGGTAAATCCAGCATTACCCACACCCAGAATTGGGTTATTGCTATTATACAATGACATTATTTAAGAAAAAAAATAATTACTTTTCTTAAATAATGGCATTGTATAATGCCTCCTTGCTGCCCTTCTGCAGCTGTCTGGTATTCTGCGGCAGTTCTGATGTACTGCGCAAGCGTATGCCTATGCAGTACATCAGAGCTGTGGGCAATAGCAACGGAGAAAGCAAGATCTCCATTGCTTTTTACTGTTTCACTATGTTAAATGGGTTTAACATAGCGAGACAGCTTTAAGAAAAGAAACGGAGAATCTCCGTTGCTTATTTTAAAGCTGTCTCGCTATGTTAAACCCATTTAACATAGCGAGACAGTTTTGAAAAAAGCAACAGAGAAGGCAAGATCTCCATTGCTTTTTACAAGCTGTTTTGCTATGTTAAATTGGTTTAACATAGTGAGACAGCTTTAAAATAAGCAATAGAGATCTCCGTTGCTTATTTTAAAGCTGTCTCGCTATGTTAAACCCATTTAACATAGTGAGACAGGTTTAAAAAAAAGGAAATGGAGAAAGCAAGATCTCCATTGCTTTTTACACACTGTCTCGTTATGTTAAAGGAGTTTAACATAGCGAGACAGCTTTAAAAAAAGCAACGGAGATTCTCTGTTGCTCTTTTAAAACTGTCTCGCTATGTTAAACTCCTTTAACATAGCGAGACAGTGTTTTAAAAAAGACTTATACTAATGGAAAAAGTCCGGGCGTCCGGACCTTTTTCCATTAGTATAAGTTGATTTACAATGTGCATGCTGACCAATCAGCGTGCACGTTTTTGAATATTAATGGGGGGTCATGGTATAATTCTGTTTAATCAACTCACAATAGTGCATAATCTCTTCTGCCTTCCAGAAAAAAACCCTGCACTTCAAAATATAATTAACCCCCACATCCCTACCAGAGCCTTATGATCTAGTTCTCAGAACCTAATAAGCGTTATCAGACACAAAAATGATGCTGGCAAATCTCTCTTTGCCTGCACTATTGCCAAAATCTGGAACTCACTACCTAGCCAAATAACCTCCACTACTTCCACTATTCAATTTAAGAAACACCTAAGAACCCACTTCTCAAACAATTGGCTTTGTTCATGCTACTCCCCAGGTTAATTTGCACCAATACCATGTTCAAAGATTCTACTAAAGGTCCCCTAATTCCTTTCACTGTAAAGCTTAATAATCACTGGTTATTTCTGTAACAAAATATGGAGAGTGCTCATAATTTAGAAAGAATAAAAAAAATGTTTTTCTTGTGAGTTTATATTTTACATTCTATATAAACCCTACTACTAGAATGCTGTATGTTGACTTCACTAAAGGAATTGTTAATCTATACATAACTTATGTTTCTATGGAACCTATATCTCTGTACGATATTCTTGTGTAATTTCTTTATGACATGCTATTGGTGCTTTTCTCCCCAGGCCTCCACTGAAAATGCTTATGTGTCCAGTCGAACTTTCCTGGTTAACAAATGTAAAATAAATAAAAATAAATAAAAGGTGTAGAGAGGCAATAATCTGTCAATTACCGGCATTATACGTCAATATCTTCACGTTGATAATAATTTCAGTTGTTCATTTTTTTTTCTGTCTCTTTGTCCTGTTGCTAAACCATTCTGTTTATCTTGTACAAGCAATGGTAAACATTGCATTCTTATGCATCTTGTGTGAACTTTGGGGCCTGGAAACACACATGTATGCAGGCACACACACTCTCCATCAAACAAGCTGATCTCCCACATTTTGATGTTCTAAATGTTTGCGCTGTGAAACATCTCCCACACATTTCATGATTAAAAGTGTACACCCATATTGACCTGCCTTGCAACTGTGTACTGATGCTGAAAAAAAGACCTACATGCTGCAGCAGAGTGGGCAATAAAGTGTTTCCTTTTGTTATTTATTTATTTTTTTTTTTTACTGTAAGTTCAAGCTGGGTCCTCTAGCCAGCATCAGGCACTTGGCAGCTAAATAAGGTGCCTTCTGTTGGATCCTGCTCTATGTGAGGGACAAGGGTACTAAACCTAGTGTAAATCTGAGGTTACCCATCCATTCAAACATATTACGTTTGAATAGTGTAAGAGAAATACTTTGCTTTATCTGGAGAGGAAGACAATTTCAGAGTGGTATTTCCTGTTATACATATCTATTCCTCCAACATATTCTGCCCATGTTGAAAAAGAGATTAAGTTCTCTTGAGTTACTGTTTATGTCCTCATCTGACTATTGAAAGTGCAGCAGGTCTGACAGGATAGGGTCTGTTGAGGCTCTGTACATGAGGCAGAGATCACCCTTTAGAAACCTGTATGATACTGAGAAAAGGGACAAGGCTTTGAGATGGTCTCCACAAATGTTATCATTTAAATTCTTGATTTTCTTAGTATAAAGGCATTGCTGTAGTTCAAGTTATGACAAATGTTTGGGCAACTACATACTAATGGGGGAAATTATACTCTGTGATCAGCCTGATGAGTGTGCTCTGCAGTGGAATAATCACATCCCTGGCCTACCATGCCTTTAGTAATAAGTGGTGCAATGAAAATGGACTGTCTTTGAATAGTGGACATATGTTTATCAAAGAACGGTTTGTTGTCTATATAAGCTGCCAGGTCCCTAGCTATCTGATCAATTTTCAGTGGTGTTTTATCAAAGTGATACTTGCAAAGGATTTCTTGCTTGCAAAAGGATAATGATACACATTTCTTGACATTTTGTTTTAGTGAGTTGTTTGATACCAGCTATTGGAGGATCTAGGTGTCCTCTGGGGGAGTTTATGGTAATAAGATAAAAATAAGTAAACTGATAATTTCAGATACGGTCTTCAAACAAAAAGGACACTGACGTTGTGAGGCTGATGCCTACTGACAGTCTGATGATGGACTAAAACTGCAATAATACAGCTATTCTTTCCCAGAGATACTAGTAGTGAACTGCAGTAGAGAAAGGAAATTGTTGCAAGTGGTCTTCACATGTTAGTCTTGTTGCATTAATGCAGCCCAGGTAGATAACTTCAGTGGTGGCTCATTTCAGTAAACCTGGCATAAGGTCTGTAAATAGACCCTAGGAGGGTTGGGAGGGTGGCCTAATGGTTAAGGTGTTTGCCTTACAAACAAAAAGTGCAGGGTTTGAGTCTCACAAGGGATAATTGGCTAGGTTTAAAATAGCTCGCAAGGGCAGTTAGCTTAGTACTAATCTATGAACCTATGAACAATTATTTCATGCAGACCACAAATGCAGAAAAGAAGCCCTAGATATCCAATCAGCCAATTTTTCCTTTACCTACTACTGTATTCATTTTCCCTCTAGATGGCGAAAGATAGCTTATTCCTTCTTTTTTCTTCAGTAGGCTCCTGTCAGTATTGAATGTCACAAGTGGCTACTATTTCACTTTTTATAAGATGAACTTAAGAGGACACACAACACCTGTACCTGTTTTTTCTGTTATTTTTGTTTTCCTGTACTTGTTTTTTCTGTTATTTTTGTTTTCTTTCTGTTCCCTACAGAACCTGCCCAATGTTTCATTACTTTCAACCATTTGGCCCATTCATTCTGTTGGGGAGATGAGACACAGGTATCCCTGGCTAGGACAGTGGCCTATGAATCATTCATTCTTGTCTGTTGTGCCTTATTAGCTCATTCACAATCATCCCTATAGTGACAGCTGACTGATAAGGAGCTGGCTGGCTTTCAGGCTGTGTTGGGTAGATTATGCCTCCCCTTAGAGAATCCTTCTCCTCCCTGGCAGTGTCTTGCTTTGATCTGCTTCCCTGCTGCTGGTTATCTAAAGGATACCTCTATATGCTCACAGGTTTGTGCTCTAAGGCTAGAATGCCCAGTGCTCCCATTAGGTGTCATCCAAGTGCTAAGCCATCATCTTTTCAGGGTGGGAGCCTTGGAACAGCCACTCAGTCCCACCTTTCCCTGCCAAAACCTACAGGCACCTGAGCAGGTCAGCTTGGTCATAGTCAGGACTTTATACCTCTAATCATGGAGTTGCATTACATTTCTGTTCTTTAGAGAGAGACTATGTAATAATTCAGATTAAAGGAAGCAGACATTTTCCAGGAGTTCTATTGATAGTTTTCATTCTTTCCATCAGATGGCATCCTATATTCCTGTATCAGCTTGTTAGTTTTCTATACATTGCATCCTTATCTGCTTATAATTAAGCCTTCTACACTTCATTCCCAGTTTACAGTCCTGTGTGGTAGTTGTTTGTATAATTCTTATAGCCTCATGCCTATGGGTTTACAATAAATTAGTTGAAATTGAAGTGTATGGCAACACTTCATTAACATTTGGCATCATGAAGCAAAAGTGAATAATATATGATAAAAGAGTTTTGTGAGGTTTTTATGTCCATATCCCTTTTGTTACATAATCTTAACTCCAAATCATTGCACCATGGAAAAAGTACAAATCTGATATTTTGATTTTGGTGATTAAAATAAGTACCTTTATTTTGAAAATCTTTCAGAAACATGGTTAATCACACCCCAAACATCTATAACTGTCTGTCATAATATCTGCAATATGGATCTGTAGACACACTTACTTAGAGCTGGAAATACTTATCCAAAGTAACCTTTTTAATGGATGTAGGGGCACCAGTTGAAAATGATAAGAATTATACAGGACAGCATTTATACAGCTGCACATTTTCAAATGGTTAGGTGGTATTTGGGCTAAAATAGTGACGTTTTAATATAAAATAAAAATGTCTGGCTATATCACTTAGTGAAACTTCTTTCTACCACAACCTTTCTGATGAAGAAAAGATGATAATCAACCGAGTACTTTCCCAGACAACCATACATCCATGGCTTAGCTGTGACCCTGTTGATTTCAACATCAGTACTTAATTTCTACATTTTGACAGTTTCTTAGGAATGTTACATTCTAGTGGAACAGAACATACCAGTACAACAAGCTGTCACTACTTAGCACACTGCAACTCTAAGTTTACTTTGGTCAGAGGGAAGAGTCCATTACCTTGAATTTTCTTGCAGAAGCAGATAGTGTCCTTTCAAATGAAAAAAAAAAAAACAGTGAAGTGTCCAGGAAACACTCACACCTTATCAAAGCCCCATCAGAAACACTACAAATTCTTGCAACACATTACTTCTATTGATCACTGGCACTTGGCCAGACAGCTTTTCGGCATCCACTTCTTTGCTGTGGCCTTCAAAGCAGGCACTTTCTATTTAGGTAGAGGCCTAAAACAAACTTAAAATGACATTGTCATTACTCAGCATGAAAAAAGAAGGAATTCCGGCCAGAAGATGGAGCAGAAAAACAGGGAAAGAGAAACAGAAAGAGATTTACAAAATCATCATGAGGAGCTTAAGAGTTTAACTTCTGAGGCCAGGAAATTAACAGAATGTTTATCCTGTTTGGACAAGGCTGTACACTTAATTTCTGTCTGCCACAATAGAATACATATCTTTACTATTTCTTGTTTAAACAAAAATGTATACCTAATACTAAACTATATAATTTACTGCACCAAAGACTTGAGCTGTAATATAAATGCCCATGTTTCATGTAGTGCAAGTTAAATAATTCCTCTTAACTATGCATCAGGCAACTTTGGAGGAACAAATCCCTAGCTTTACTTTCTTTAGGTAATGGAGTGGCAAAGCACTACCAAAACTACTGGCCTAAAATGCAGCGTGATACAAGTTATGGCCAACACCACACAGTATTTATCGGAGTGGCCTTTGCAATCCATTTTTCTGAATAGCATTTAGTAATAGAAACATTCTTTAAGCCTTACTTTCTAGATTCTTTCTAATAAAACTGATATGCTGTTTATACACAATATAAAATTAAACTGTTACTATGTCAACCATTCAATACTCAAATAATTAAAAATCACTGCCTGACGAGTTAAGAATACTTGCATAAACACCTGCTGAGCTCTAAGAATTAGTGACTATGATGGGTGTCTGCAAGTACATCTTTACTGCCATCTCATGGCTAATCTAAACAATGCAATAACAAGTATAACTTTCCTTTTTTAATTTAGTTATACAGTAACATTGCAATAATACTTACGAAATTCTGGCTCTATTTCAGAAAAATACAGAAACTAAGCCAGGAACTTTAGGATAGAAATGCTGACAGACTGTAATCGGAAGAACTCTTATCATGAGCTATACTTAGATCAGCTCTCTGAAAAAGTAATTTACAGCTCACAGCCCATCTATGTTTTATTTCAGGAGATTTTGCTGTTTAGTTTCTCACTCTAGGTGAGAAGGATGTGAGTAAGTAATCAGTCCTTTAAGTATTCCAACTTAACAGCTGCTTTGCTACCATTGCGCTGTACTACAGCACAGGTTTCACCTATGCAATAGTCAGATAAAAACAGCTGCTTGCATTAAGAACCTAAATTTATGGGCCAGTCAGCTAAGTAAATGCATCACAAATCCACTTGGGAGTGAATATATATATGACAGTCAGGAAACCTGGCACTTGGATCAAAAGTAATGTGGTGGTGCTCATAAAGAGTACAAACTGGATGAGATTACAGGGTAAAAGTGAAAATAACATGCTTTTAGTATGGCCTTATGAAACCCAAGCATTCGGCAGCTGGCCAGTGGCCATAGTAGTAAATAGCCACTTAAGAAAACATCAGGCAATTCCATACTGAAGTAAAATGATGAAATGTGAGACCTGAGAGAGATAAAGCATGACAGTGATGCAGAAAATAAACCAGGAAATAGTATGATGCAATAATGTTCTGTTTATGTCAAGAAACAATGTATGCAATGACATTTAGAAACCTCCTTTTATCAAAATATTGTGGGAGAATTGCAAGTTTCCCCTAAACATTCTTCAGCATACTAGCTGACAAATGCACAGTAATGCAATGATTCTTAATAATGCCAAGCCAGACTCTACCGGATCTTTTCTCAGCAGTGTTTTCTGTGAAGAGACTGGTAAGCCCAGTGTTTAAATACAGATCAGTGCCCATTTGGTGAGTACAATTCTGTTTCAGAAAAAGAGGATACATTACTTTTTTGATGCATGTGGCAACTCAAGACTAAAAATGTTGGCATACTGCAAAGTACTACTATAATGCAAAGTATGTAATACTAGTTCTAGTCCAGGCTGACATAGGTTCTAATCCCAGCTTGGGACTTAGAACATAATTTAAACACTAATTGCAGTATTAACAGGATGCTACTCTGTGAAGTTTGCCATCTTTCAGATTAGGCATATTAAATTGAGATCACATCTACCTCTGCTGGTGCTGTGCTACTACATGTCCTGGTGAAATAAAATATCCTAATGATTTATTTAAAAGGGCAAGGGTACTTTCCTCAGTTTCTCAGCCGGTATTCCCCTTTCTATAAAACTAGTCTATCTGTTGACTGTGTAAAGGTACAACTGCTGCTGCACATTTTAAAGTCACTTATTTCATGTATTATGCATCTACATACACAGATATACAAACACACGAAACACACACACAAACACACACACAAAACACACACACACACACACACACACACACACACACACACACACAAATTATACCTCTCAACTGTACAGATTTTCACAGAATGTCCAAATTTGTGCTTCATATTTTTGGTCTGTTTCTCATAAAATTATGTTTTTCTGGCAAATCATTGAGGGTTGAAGTCAGGAAATAAAGACAGACATTTGAGTTTCAGACTTTATATCCTTCAGAAAATTCATGCTAATATTTAACAAGTGTCCCTATTTTTGTGCCTTTGTCCTCCATTATATAGCTTTGTCCAGATTTCTTGCTGCAAGAGTTTGAGAGGTATGACACACATATACACCTCATGGTAAGTAATGCAAGATATAGATCTCCAAGCAAAAACTGAAAGAAAAAGAGTAACGGGATAACGCGTCAAGCCTTTCCTGGTAGCTCAGGGACTTTAGGCCAACAAGTTTCATTTTTAGGAACATCTTGGGCCTTTCTAGTTTTCATTACATTCTGAAGGTGGCATTGGACTTAATAATCAGTCTAATAATCAGGCTTCCTAATGAGAAATGATGACTTCTTTTGACCTTGATGATACACCTTAGAAATCAGTTGTAAACAGAAGGATTGCTACATGTTTATTGAATGAGAGGAAATTTTAACCCACTTCCGATGATTCCTGATTATGTTATATTGGCTCTGCTGTGAGCTAAGGAAATAATTTTTACCAAATGTGCCGATACTACACTTTTTTACTTTTAATTTTAGCCCATTTAAGTGTACACAACTTATTTATGAGGGTTAGTTCCTGCTGTAAAGAATAGGTTTCAGCAGGAGATTTGCCAAAAACACACAGTCTACAGTCATCTGCAAAACATAGTTAACCATCAGTCTTGATTCGCAGTCTAGAGATCAAAGATATAGATGCTAAAAAGGTGGTGTCCCAATACTGAGCTCTGGGATGCACCACTAGTTGCCTTCATACTTTCTGAGGAGTTCGCTGCCACTTTAAATATGAGGGCTCTACCTTTCAGCCAGATGGATCTCTACCTCACCACATATGAATCTACTATTACAAGATTTATCTTGTTACAGTGTCAACAGGGCAACATGGGGTATAATGTCAAATGCTTTGGCTAGATCCAAGTAAGCTATGTGAACAGAATGACCACTTCTCATTCAGCCTATAAGCACTTCTCAAACAAGTTAACTAAACTGAGTAGGTAAGCTCTCCCTTTGATAAAGCTAAACTGATGTGGGCCTAGCTTGTTATTGTTTTTGATATATATTAGTTTCTAAAGTCAGATGTGATACATTGTATGGCTGTGCAAATTGGATTAATCAAACCAGGGGGTCAGTATTTTCCCAGGTTAGTGTTAGAGCCACCCTTGTATAGGGGTATCACCACTGCAATTCTCCATACTTTGGGGAGAAATACAGTAGGTAAGATCAGGTAAAATAATTTAAGGAGGAGCTCTACAATGGTATATTTGACTCCATTTATTAGACACCAAGAAAAATTATTAGGACCCATAAAAGTAGTATTTTAGCACCATCAGTATATGTGCTTTTGTGATATTAGGAGAGGAAAGGGATTCAGAAATTTGTGTAATTCTGATAGTTGTTTCAGGAGTAAAGTGTGCACTAAATTTGTCTGTTAGTATGTTTGCTATGTTGATTGGGTTTGAGTGGGTGGTGCTATTTTGGCTAAGTTTAGAACACTGGGTGTTATTTCCTAATTTTACTCAAGAAAGACATAATTATTCTTGGCTTCAAGACCTTATTTACGTTTGTGATTTGCCTTAGTAGTCATGATAGTAGCATTTAGATCCTTACTGATGTTTTTTGATGCAATATTTAATATGAGGAATTTTAGATCTGTTGTATGATTTAAGAAGTTTTTCTGTATTGTTATAGACTTCATATAAGTTGGTTGACCACAAAGGTAATTTATTCTTAAATTTTCCAATGTACTTGTCTCTAGTAGGGACAACCAGGTCTAGGCATTTATCTATTTTGGAATATACCTCCTTTGTATTAACGACAGGGTCTAGAGATGTTAGAAGTGAATTTCAATTCCTCATTATAGAGTCTAAGGAAGTTTGCTCATTTGAAATCCTTGAATTCAGAATAATTGACTGCAGGTAAATTAGAGGTTTTGAAACAAAACCTTCCAGGTTAATGCTTAGACTTAGCCAAGGGTGGAGAAATCAGAGGGATGATAAATGTTGTGACTATATTAGTTAGGATTAGGTCAAGAATATCTTGGCCTCTGGCTGTTAACTATCTGTTCCAAAAGATGTATTAATTAAGTCTAAGAACATCAGGGCATGCACAACTTTGGAGATGTCAGGAAAATATATATATTTTTATAGGGCAGGTACCGGTAAGAATAGGGTAAGTTGGAGAAGGAAGAATAAGAAAATAAGATGAAGGTAAGAGGTTTATGTTAGGTAGCAAGAGGAGACAGACAACTGACAGGGTATGAGGTAACACAATAAAGGGGGGGGGGGACACAATTATAAAGGAGACATCAAACGAACAGATACAAGACAATGATGATGGTGATATTGAATGACCAGTGGTGGTGTGGAAAAGGGCACAAAAGGGAGAGGAACACCAAGCTGTAGGATACAATTGGGTGTTTTCAGCTGCTCTTTCTGTCAGCTGAGACACAGTGGGAGATTACTTATCACTCTGGGTATTATCATCATAGGCCCTGGCTAAGATAATCAATACCAGTGTTTCAATGTGACCCTTAGACATTGTCAAACTTAGTTGTGCCCAATTAATAACATTCACTGACAGCAGAAAATATATTGTCACTTCAGATAAGTGACAATTTAAGTAATTAAAACATTCTTATTTCTGATCTGAAGGAAGTGATGAAAGGAGTTGAAACCAATCAACACATTTCAAATCTGGTTCCAGCAAAAGCTCAGATGCACAGCTCATAGCACTCCAGTGTGTTAACAGCTATCATTAGCTGTTGACAGACTGTACAGAAAAATGCATTTACAAGAGACAGACCAAAAGTATTTAATAAAACCACCAGGAACATCATTGAAAATGAGGACAGCTGTGATGTACACTTTTTATATCTGTATCTGTTGTGCCTTCCATACCTTCAGCCACAGTTTGACACTGTGTGTAATAAATACTCAGGATTGCTCTTCTGCACATGACATACTATTACGGCAATTATAGTTTGTGAATTGTACTACTTGTCACAATGTGTGCAGAACTTGTGTTGTGGAATGTCTACAGTCAGGGGTAGACAATTGTAACTTTCTCAGAAGGCGCTAGAGACTCCAGCCAAGATGGATGCCAAAGCCCAAAGCTCTGGACACGACATGCAGAAATATGAATAAAAATAGTGTTTATATGCAGAAAAAAAATCAACCCAGAAAAAAGACGAATGAGCAGGAACAAAAGAAGGAAAAGGTGGCTGCTTTTAAAACTGCAAAAAAGAATGTACAGTTGTACTTTTGTTTGAAAAGGTAATCACAGTTGAGGACATGAGCATTCATAAACTGTGTGCAGATTCTAAAATTTATTCTCAGACACAGCAGATTACAGATATTTTTACAAAATCTTATGCAAAACAGTTTGGCTCCACAAAACAGGTGGCAAGTTGTCCTGGTGACATCCAGGTAACCCCAGAAACGGGAATCAAATTAGATTATATTGAAAAAGAACTGTGCAAACTGGATCCAAACAAAACGCAGGGAGGAGACGGAATAAGTAACAATGACCTGAGAACACTTAAGCAAGAACTTACACTGCCATTACATCTATCATTCACTAGGTCATATAAATATGGGGAGATTCCTCAAGATTGGAGACATGCACTCATTAAACCTGTCTTTAAGGGAAAGGGAGTAGGACAAACCCAGAATCATATAGACCCTTAAGACTACTTTCATGTAGTGGAAAAATAATGGAGAAGGTAATACTGGATAAGTTATTGTCAGAACTGGATAAGTTGGGACTTGAAACCATATATCAGCATGCATATGTTGAAAATAGATCTATTACCACCTGTAACATGATGTTCTATAACAATATAATAACAGCTACGAATGAAAAATTGTGCTGTGATGTGATTTATATAGATTTAACTTCAGCATTTGACAGGGTCATGCAAAAAACACTGATCAATAAATTAATACAACTAGGTATTGATGTACTGTTGATAAGATGGATAGCTGCATGGCTTACAAATAGGACATGGCAAGTATCACACACCAACTGGACAGGTGAAATCCTTGGTTACAGTCAAGATGTCCCACAGGGCTCTGTACTAGGCCCTTACTTGTTTAGATTGTATCTTTCAGACCTTACTTTTTCATCTGAGGCATTCTACAGTCTATATGCTGATAACCTGAAATTGGGTAAACTGATTATAAGTGTTACAGATAAGGCATGTCTGCAAAATAATTTGACTAAATTGACCATCTGGGCACATGAGAATAATATGCTGCTAAATACATCAAAAACTAAGCATATGAGATTTCGAGGACATAAACTGAAAGGTGAATATTTAATACAGCACACAGTGATTGAAACTGTAGACTCATTTAAGGACCTGGGTATATAGGTACATTCAGCTATGAGTTTTTCTAATCATATCAACCAATTGGCTAATGATAGTTATAGAACTATAGGTTGTATAAAAAGATTTATAAAGTCTAGGAAATCAAACATAATGAAGTCATTGTTTGTCAGTTACATTAGACCCAAACTTGATTATGGAATAACAATATGGAAACCCTATAGGAAAACAAGTATGAATAAACTGGAATTATACCATGACCCCCCCCATTAATATTCCAAAATGTGCACATTGATTGGTCAGCGTGCACGTTGTAAATCGACTTATACTAATGGAAAAAGGTCCGGTCGCCCGGACTTTTTCCATTAGTATAAGTCTTTTTTAAAACACTGTCTCGCTATGTTAAAGGAGTTTAACATAGCGAGACAGGTTTAAAAAAAGCAACGGAGATCTCTGTTGCTTTTTTTAAAGCTTATCACTATGTTAAACTCCTTTAACATAGCGAGACAGTGTGTAAAAAGCAACGGAGATCTTGCTTTCTCCATTGCTTTTTTTTTTTAAACCTATCTCACTATGTTAAATGGGTTTAACATAGCGAGACAGCTTTAAAATAAGCAATGGAGATCTCTGTTGCTTATTTTAAAGCTGTCTCGCTATGTTAAACCCATTTAACATAGCAAAACAGTTTGTAAAAAGCAACGGAGATCTTGCTTTCTCCGTTGCTTTTGCCCACAGCTCTTATGTACTGCGTAGGCATATGCATGCGCAGTACATCAGAACTGACGCAGAATACCAGACAGCTGCGGCAGGGCAGCAAGGAGGCATTATACAATGCCATTATTTAAGAAAAGTAAGTATTTTTTTTCTTAAATAATGTCATTGTATAATAGCAATAACCCACATCTGGGTGTGAGTAATGCTGGATTTACCCACGGTTGGCTTTGTTTGGCCACTCGGGCTTCGCCCTTGTGACCAAACCATGCCAACCGTGGGTAAATCCAGTATTGTCCACAGCCAGGCGTGGGTTATTGCTATAAGAGTACAGCGGAAATATACTAAGGGTATCCATGAATGTGAAAATCTAAGTTATTATGAAAGACTAAGATATCTGAACTTGTACAGTCTCTCTTACAGAGATCTTATTCAGGTATATAGGGCATTTAGATACAACTACCTCTGGGAATGTTTGGGGTTATCAAAATGTACTAGAGAATCGTCAGATAACCTATGTAGAATATTCTGTATGAATGAGAAGTGTACTGATTGGTTCTCTGACAGAGTAGCTGATGCTTGGAACAGACTACCAAATTACATTAAAGCAAGTACTAGTTTAGATATTTTTAAGAACAACCTGGACATTTATTATGGGAACAAGTGTTTTGGCATATTGGCAAGCTAGAAGGGCTTTAATGCCCGTGCTTGAAACATTTGTATGTATGTATGTATGTATGTATGTATGCATGTATGAGTGCTTTGAAACAAGGAAAAGAACAACAGCAAACAGTAGTGGAAAAGCTGCAAAGAATGATGCATGGTTTTAAGGAAGAAAAAACAATAATTAAAGCTGAATTACAGCAACAGACTCGGAGAATACCAAAACAAACAAACAAATAAAAAGACAAGGAGAAACTATGGCTGATACTGAAAATCATTCAAGAAGAAGTAATATCAGGGTAACTGAAATATAAAAGAAAGTGGGTGACAGCAAATGGGATCAGTTTGTAATACAGCTATTACAGAAGAGATTTATAATACCAGGAAATCAAAAGATACTAACAGAGAAGAAACACAGAGCAGGATGGAGGCAAGCAGCATCAGAAGGCTGACCCAAGCATATTGTCAGAAAAAGACAGGTTGTATGGAAGGAGGGAATGTAACAAAATTATAGTGTTGCCACCTATCAGTTTTTTTCTGAACTATCCAGAAATCAAACTGATTGTCCAGTAGTCCAAAAAACACTGTACAAACTTCGGTATTCTGTTTAAAAAAAAAAAAAGAAGACTATCAGAGTTTGTTAAATCTGCAGATTTACTGTGCTTTTTTACAGAAAAGCATAGTAAATAGGTAGAAAATAGGATCTCAGATGGAAAAAGAGGGCTTTTCTCCTCATGTTACATGACAATGACATCACAAAATGGTGGAAAGTGGGCAGGGAGGTAGGAGGAGGTAGGTGGTGCCATGGGAGAAGCTAGTGCTTTGGCCTTGGTCTGGTTTTCACCACAGTGAAAGGTGGCAACCCTACAAAAACAAGAGACAGTAACTAGCCCAAGGAATGAAAGAGGAGGGTGACTGGACATATGGAGGTAAAGGTAACAAACTGAAGGGAATACAGCTTCACAAGAAACATTTGGTACCAGCAAATAGCTTAGACATGTTCTTAGGGAAGGAAAACCTAATGTAAATAATTGAAGAGATCCAAATACAAGAGAGAAGGAGATTTCCTTTAACAAATGAAATAGTAAGGCAAGCAAGAAAAGACTTAACTTATCCCATTTGCAGGGATGTTTATAAAGCAGATAGAGAATAACTCAGCATCATTCTATAGGAGTAGGAAAGTTATACTGGAAGTGTTAAATGAACTAAGAATGAATGTAACATTTGCATGGTTGAAGAACCCTGCAATTCTGGACATACAGCTGGAAGGTGAATTGTTCAGGCTACACAATATGGAGGATATTCAACATTTTTAAACAAAGGGAGGTATCACAGACAGCAAAACAACCCAGGCAGTAAAAATCAGAACTGAGGGCAAGACGTGGACTAGGAAAGCAACCTTAAATGTACAGAGACACTGGAAGGATGAGCAGGATCAGATGCTGAAACACCCACATGAAGGAAAATAAGATCATGAAGTACAGAAAGCTGAAATGCCACTAAAAAGAATGTGCAAAAAATAAACAAATCACAAACCCAACTACAAGGAGATAGGAGGGTGGTAGGAGAGTGGTAAGACAGTGGAAGGGAAACAAGTGAAAGAATTATATCAAATGGACAAAAGAATGAGGAGAAACATCCAAGGGAGATTTAGGCACAAAAACAGAAAGAAGGAGAAGGAGAGGGATACTTAAGCAATAACCCATGCCTGGGTGTGGGTAATGCTGGATTTACCCACTGTTGGTGTGGTTTGGTCATGAGGGCAAAGCTGGAGTTGCCAAACAAAGACAACTGTGGGTAAATCCAGCATTACCCACACCCAGAAGTGGGTTATTGCTATTATACAATGACATTATTTAAGAAAAAAAATACTTACTTTCTTAAGTAATTGCATTGTATAATGCCTCCTTGCTGCCCTTCCGCAGCTGTCTGGTATTCTGCGGCATTTCTGATGTACTGTGCATGCGTATGCTTACGCAGTACATCAGAGCTGTGGGTGGAAGCAAAGGAGAAAGCAAGATCTCCGTTGCTTTTTACAAACTGTCTCTCTATGTTAAAGGAGTTTAACATAGTAAGACAGCTTTAAAAAAAGCAAGGAGAATCTCTGTTGCTTTTCTTAAAGCTGTCTCACTATGTTAAACCCATTTAACATAGTGAGACAGCTTTAAAAAAAGCAACGGAGAAAGGAAGATCTCCGTTACTTTTTTTAAAGATGTCTCGCAATGTTAAACTCCTTTAACATAGCAAGGCAGTGTCTAAAAAGCAACGGTGATCTTGCTTTCTCCGTTGTTGTAAAAAAAGACTTATACTAATGGAAAAAGTCTGGGCGACCAGACCTTTTTCCATTAGTATAAGTCTGATTTACAACGTGCATGCTGACCAATCAGCGTACACATTTTGGAATATTAATGGGGAATTGGTGTATAATAGGGAGAGTTCTAATAGGGAGATGGTATGTCAGACATTTCAGGTTACTCAGACATGAACTGTGGGATGGAAGAGTGACTAGGCAAACTGGAGAGAAGCAATTATGATGGATGACAGAGTTGAAAAGGTGAAAAGCAGGAATACAGAGGAAATGAAAGTGACTGCAGAAGGACAAAAGCAATAAATAAGTGTAAAGAATGGACACTGAAAAGTAGGTGTCTGTTGGGAGGAAAAGATATATTAAATGGAACAGATCCTGGGAAAATTAACATTAAAACTTTACAAACATTGGGATTTTCTAAATCAATCCCCAGGACAATGATGGGTAATGTAATCAAGTGAGGCAAAGGTGCAAACTTCAAAGGCAAGCAGTATATTTTTCCTAATTACTTAATGATGTACAATAAACTGTAGTGAACGTAAGTTTTAAATCTAAGTCTGGGGGTTGGTTAAGCACACACAAGACGTTATGCCATATGACAGCAGCTGGGAAGGCAGGAAGTGGTATAGCCACAATAACAAGTGAATACAAATAATTGCATGGAACCCTGGGGGAGGTCATTAAATCATATCAGAGAAAGAAGACAGGAAAAGTTAAAGAGGATTGAGGAAGACATTGTTCTATTACAAGAGACAACATTTAAAATCAGTGATGGGGAAATGATACTTTGTCATGACTACCCAAACTGAAAAATGGACAACAAGACCATTTAAGAAAGCGGGTAATAGCAACTGCATTTTGTACTGGACTGCAGACAGCCACAGATAAAGTGATAAAAAGCAGCATAGGCAGACAGGTCATCTGGCAGCAAGGGGTGAATGTTGATCTCTGGACAATAGGATACATATGAAGCCGGGATGAAGAAGGATCATGGAAGAACCTTTCTGTTAACTGGGCAGAGATTCAAATCAGATCATATAGTAGTGACACTTAGAAAGTATTCAGGAATAGAAAACAATGAGAAGGGGTTAGGTTGGTGAGCTAACAGTGGAAGGAAACAGAGGGCAAGGAAGCACTGCAAGTGTTAGTAATAGGGCAGCTCAGGACACTACAAATGAAAGGAAAAATGTAAGTGCTCTGGTGGTATGGAATCAAGACCATAGTCAGAGGAAAACTGATGAGTGCAGAAGGAAAGAAAGAAAGATGAATGACCGAGAAACTGAAGCATGAGCTGCAGACTGCACATAAGGAAGTCAGGAAAAAAGGAAAGAAGAAGAGAAGCAGTGCAGATCAGAGAAAAAACACTGAAAATGGAATTAGAGAGTACAATTGTTGGGTCTATGTTTGTTCATTGAAGGATAAAAGCATTGAGTGGCATTACATTGTAAATGCTGTTTATCAAAACCTCTTCATGTGGGGGGGTGCAGCCCTGCTAATTATATATACCAACTCTGAGATCACACTATAGTGGGGAAAGGGCAATTTTCCTTACCCCTACTATGATGCAATATTAGAATGGCTCGATGAATGGCACGTTTGGTGATACATGCCATTCAGTGCTTTGGTTTTCAATGGTTAGACATGTATCCAAAATTCAATAAAAAACAGACACCAGTCACGACTGCAGTATCCAGTACTAAAAGATTTTACTACAAGTGCACAGAACATAAGTGCTTTTACTATAATAGCTTCATCAGGTGTTTAAAATGCACAGTAAAACACAATTCCTATAAAGCACTACGGTAACAGTCACATGATACATTCAAATCACTATTTAAAAGCATATTACATACAAAATACCAGCACATGATTTAATAACACATAAAAACATATATAAAACATAAATACATTAGTGAAAGCTGCACTAGCTTCTCAAGGGTCTATTTTTAAGTCGGGGTCTCAGGGGTACAGATTCATTAAGACCATAACCCCGAGTCCCCCCTCAGCCTAACAATCCATGTAGACTCTAAGTCTTCAGTCTTATTAGGTATATCACTTAACCTGAAACTTTCTGATATTTTACCAATGACAAAGAACTTGAACACATGGGTGTCATCTCTGTTCATAACATGTCTAGGTAGTGCATTAACCTTATTGTGTTTATTTATATTATAAACATGTTCTCTTATACATTCTTTAAATGTTCTGTTGGTCTTCCCTATATAGAATCCCATACATTTTACACAATAAGCAAAATAAACCACATGTTTAGTAAAACATGTGGCATATACTTTAAAAGTGTACATTTTCCCCTAGTCAGGATGATAAAATTCAGCACTGGTATCAATATAAGAACAAAAATTGCACCGTCCACATGGCCTGGTGTCATATTCACAGTCTTCAGCAGGGGTTCCCTTGGGATAACATAGTCTACTTTTTAAGGACATGCTGTTCCTAAACTGAAACCTAGGTTCATCATCTATATGTTTTTCTACATCAAGATCAGTAACTAGAACTTTCCAATGCTTCCTAATGATGTCTACATACTGAGAGACATCAGTAGTATAGCTCAAAGGAACCCTAGGTTTTATGCCACCATCTTGTCTATTTCTCACCTTACCAACTTTCCCTGTCCCGTTCGAAAAGTAGGGTTTGGCATGACTATGCCTCATTCCCACTACATTACTGACATTCATAAGGATGTGTTGCTCACAAAGAGTTCCAGGTTAGGTGATATAGCTAATAAGACTGAAGACTTAGAGTATACATGGATTGTTAAGCTGAGGGGGGATTCGAGGCATGGTCTTAATGAATCTGTACCACTGAGACCCCGACTTAAAAATAGACTCTTGAGGAGATAGTGCAGCTTTCACTAATGTATTTATATTTTATTTATGTTTTTATGTGTTATTAAATCATGTGCTGGTATTTTGTATGTAATATGCTTTTAAATAGTGATTAGAATGTATCATGTGACTGTTACCGTAGTGCTTTATAGTTGTGTTTTACTCTGCATTTTAAACACCTGATGAAACTATTATAGGGAAAGTGCTTGAGTTCTGTGTACTTGCAGTAAAATCTTTTAGTACTGGATACTGCGGTCATGACTGTGTCTGTTTTTTACTGGATTTATTCATTTTTGTCTTTCTTCGACACAGCATTTGAGCCTGCTTCAGTGGTATTTCTTTTAACTTTTGTGTTGTTGTGATGTATCCAATATTGTTACAGAGTAAGAAATTCAACAATGGTACTTGAAAGACTACTGTTGGATGGATCAGCACAAGTGAAACAGCTATCCAAAAAATACAAGAAGAATCAGGCATAGAAAGAGAGAGAGTGAGAGAGACAGAAAGATACAGAAAATAATGGAAGGTTATGGAGAATATTTAAAAGAGGATGAGCTAATCTGGGAAAGAATGATGGAATACTACAGGGACATTTACAAATAACAGGAAGGAATGGAAGTATTAGAATGGAACTGGGGCAAACTATGGAGGGATCTATACTGAAGGATGAGCAAAGATACATGCTGAATGACAAAGGATGAGATAAGGAAAGCCATATAAAAGATGAAGGAGAAGTAAGCTGGAGGACCAGATGGATTCACTCTAGAATTCTACAAATGGTGGGGGTGGAATAAGGATTGTCTAGAGGAGGAATACAAAAGAATAAAGGTCTCAGGCAAAATATCTAAAAGTATGAGAAGGACCAGAGTAACCATGGTACCTGAAGGGGAAGGAGGAAGTGAAGAAGTGGAAAGTAATAAGCCTATCTGTTTGGATAATGTAGACACCAAGATTTTGACAAAGATATTGGCAGGAAATATTTGTAGAGAAATACTTCTAAGGGAAGCAGAAAATATGGGTCTATATTAAATTATTGACAGCTCACAATGTCAACTCTGAAATGTTCGACACCAAAATGTCGAACTACTAAAATAGTGAACGGCCATATAATTGATTTCTTTCCAATGGAAAGAAATTGGTTAGCCAAACAACAATGGCACACATAAACAACTATATTTAAGTGGGGGGCTTCATCCCCCACTATCCCCAACATGGGGGGCTGTGCCCCCCACACACCTCCAAACTAAATATTCTAACTCCAAGACTGCACTACACTCAGGGAAAGGGCAGGAAAGAAATCAGTTATATGGCCGTTTGCTATTTTAGTAGTTCGACATTTTGGTGTCAAACATTTTTAGTGGTTCGACATTTTGGTGTCAAACATTTCAAAGTCGACATTGTGAGCTGTCAACAATTTATTATAGACCCAAAAATACTTGGGAATTCTGTACAGGGGCGTAAAGAAAAGGAATAGCATCTGGAAAGAAAGAGAAATGAACATTATCAGACTGCTGAGTACTGAAGTTAAACCCATCATCTCTGAAAACTGGCAGGAGACAAAAAACAGTACAGGAGCATGAGTAACACAAGAAAGAGGTTTCTGGACATGGGGAGAAAACAGTAAAAACTAACTACAATGAGGAAAGGAGGGAAAAGAAAAATGAAAGAACAATGGAAAGTAGTATTATAATACTGCAAGAGTAAAAAATCATATCAGGAGGAAGGGCAGGGTGAACCCAAAGGGATAACCCAGTATAGATATAGAATAGGAAACAAAGTAGGCAATGACTGATAACATATCGTGCACATTGCATTGGGATTTCATGTGAATGCACTATATTGTATGAAGATAATAAAGTTGAAAAGAGATAAAAGAAAAAGAAAAAAAATCAATCTATTTATGAATTTCTCTGCTCATGTTGAACAGAATATTTTTAATAGTCATTCAAACTCATGCAACACTGTTTATGTGCAGTTTGAAGGATGGAATGGTGTCATATGCAGGCCAAGATATTTTTAGTGGGTGGCAGATGCGTTAACTGAGTTGCCTAAGAGAATTATTGGTATGTACTTGTCTTTTCTGAGTTCCTAGGATCACGAACATAGTTTTGGAAAGGTTTATTGGTAAAGACTGTGATTCTAAGATGCAAAGCTTTTTGTATGGTTATTACTTAGGGTCCCTATTAATTATTTGAACTTTTCGAAGTTCGAATGTCATATTGTTGACACCATATGATCGAGCTTTGAAAAGTTCAAAGGTTAAAAGCAACAGCTCTGTATACAACAGAATGGGAAAATTTCCCTTTTCTGCACTGAAGTGCGATATCAGAGTTGGTATATTTAAGTGGGCTTGACCCCTGCTCAGAGTGTTCAGGTAAGTTTTTTTTATTTTAATTTCTTATTATATTTTCGAAGTTTCTAACTTCGCTCATATGAGGTTTGAAGTTTTGAAACTTGTTATATATATAATATAGATCCATTGTTTATGGCTTGATGACTAAACAGCCAAATAATTAGCATAAAGAATGAAGTTACCTGTAGGAAGAATCTGGGAAGCATTGTTAAGAAAGAGGATGAAAAGTAAAAAAGTATATGCAGCCTTGACACATATCTACACAATACCATTGAAGATCCACAAGGCTGTACACTTGGCCCTCTACTTTTTTAACATTTTCATAAATAATCTTCACATTTCCTCCTGTCAGAGCTCACTCATACAATATGCAAATTATTCATATATTATCTGCTCTTCTAATACTTTGTCTCATGTTCATCAAATTACTCAAGAAGCCTTTACTTCTATTGAGACTTGGCTCACTAGTAACCAACTGCTACTTAACCCTCTAAAAACTAAGCTCTTCCTTTAATCCCTCAAAACAACTCTTTTAAATAAATCCCAGTTCACACTAGTAATGTCTTTCGGCTTTTCCTGGTTAGGGGTCACCACAGCAGAACTCTGGCCCGCTAATGATTGGCAGTGGATTTTTATGGTGCCGAGTAGGCAACCCAACACCCAACCTTCAAGGAAGGCACACCCATTCACGCTTGCACCTACCTGCATGTTTTTAATGTCACTTGACTGCGGGGAGGACATGCAGACTTCACACAGAAGGCGCTCCAGCTGAGAATCGAACAGGAGAACCTCTTGCTGTGAGGCAATGCTAACTGCTGCACCACCGTGGCCCTCCCAATTCATAATGCTCTCCCAAAATAACACAACAATCAAAGAAGTTTCTCATACTAAACTACTAGGAGTAACAACTGATGAAAACTATAAATTTGATCTATATATCTGAAATAGCATGAAAAAAACACATCAGAGGCTTTGAATTCTCTACCCCCAAAACAATTCCTAAATATGTCCACTAAAAACTCGCTTTCTATCACTTGCCTCCTACCCTCACTCATATATGGTGCTCCATTACTTACTAACATACAAACTACTCTAAAAACAAAGCTGAAAATGTGTCACAACAAACTAATGCAAAACTTTCTACTCATTATTGTATAACTCTGCACTCTCTCAACTGGCGGAAACTTCCACAACACATCACCTACCTTCAACTAATAACAGCCCATAAAATCATCCTTAAATAAGTTGTCTACCCTGCCTTCAACTCAATATTTCAGAACCATCTCCCTAAATGATCCTTTAAATCTGAGGACAAACAACTTCTTACTGAGCACAAACCCTCCAAATCTGCTGGTCAAAGTCTGTACTCTTTCTCTATAGCTAAAGTTTAGCCAAGCTAGATTTTCCACTGTGATTCCTTAAAACCTCTTGTATTAGAGGTAACATGGGATATATGCAAATGACCCCTTAAGGACATCAGGTGTTTCAGCTATATGGCAGTTTTGAATGCCCATGACTTTTTTTCTTTTTTAAGTCTATGGACAAATTCAGGCCAATAAAGCCAAACCCCACCCCCACCTGAATTTGCTCATAATAGAATTAAAAAAAAAAAAGTAATGGGCATTCAGAACTGCCATATAGCTGAGACACCTGATGTCCTTAAGGGATCCTTTGCATATATTCCATGTTACCTCTAATACGAGAGGTTTTAAGGAATTTCACAGTGGAAAATCTAGCTTGGCTAGATTTTTCTTTTAGTTTTTCTGATTGGTTTGTCTATGTGACCTTGCTACTCATTGTTTTAGTCTGTAGCCAAAGTCTGGAACTCTCTACTCTTAACAATAAGAATTAACCAAAATCTTCCATCCTTTAAACTTACATTAAAAATTCCAATCAAAAACTTGGATCTGCTCCTGTTCTAATCCTGGCTAAATACTCTACGTCACCTAACCTCACCTATCATTTTTCTTCCATCATTTTCCAAGCTTTTCCATATGACTTTGTTTCTTTCTTCCCTATTCTAGTCTACTGCTTTTTGTTTCCCCTTCTTGTATCGTCTTTCCTTACTGATTAACTATTAACCCTATTTCTTTACTTATAGCTAACTTCACATGAGCATTTTATTGTAAAGCAGCAATCTGTCTAGTCAATATAAATATCTTTCTTTGTCTATTCCATGTACTGTATAACTTTAGGTCTCACTTGAATTATTTTTAATGCAAACACTACCACAATAAACATGTATCAGCTTTCTCTTACATTATATTTTTCCTTTCTTTTATATTGTCTTTCAATCATATTATTTTACTTGTAATAATATTTGAGGGAATACCCATTGCATGTCTTCTGTAATATTCTGAAACAATGTTCATTGTATTCTCTATATAGTATTGGAGCTTTTCTCCCAGGGCCTCCACTGAAAATGGGTACATTTTTGGCCCACATGGACTTTTCTGGTAAACAAATGTCAATAAGCAAATATACATTTATGTGCGTTTTCTTCCTTGTATCCCCTGTAGGTGGATTGGACACTCTAAATTGGCCCTAGGGGTGAGTGTGTGCATGTGTGTGCCTTCTGTGGAAGGTTGGGCACTGGGCTGGCAACTCAACACTGTAAAACTCCACTGCCAATCATGAGCGGACAGATGATCCGCTGTGGCGACCACTAATCGGGAAAAGCTGAAAGAAGAAGAAGAAGTGTGGGGCTACCTTGACTTAATGAATTTGTAGGCTTTGTTTGAAACAAATAACGGAAGTGCTCTGCATGCCAAACTGTGGAAAGGTTTTTAGTAATAAACTGTTAGATACAGTATAAAAGCTTTTGCCAGGTCTTTGAAGCCAGCACCTCTTAATCTGCTGTTTTTCTATGTTCTTATACATTCTATTGGTAAATAAAGTTAGGGTTCTAGTGGTACTGTGACAATTGCAAAAGCCATTTTATTACCAGTTGTCATGCTGTTTTGATATATGTGCTGTGTAAAATGATTATGGATGTTTTTTTCCCTAGGATTTTGTGGAGAATCTAGAGAGAAAAAGCCATAGGTCTAAATCACTCTGTGATGTATATGCTACTTGTTTTAAACAACTGAATAAATTCATCTATTTTGCAGAGTTTAGTCAGTGTGCCTGCTTTGAGTAAGATTCTCCCCCAGATTCAGCAAGCTCTGCACGGAATGCAGGAATAGTGCCAGAGCTGTTGCATGCAATATGGCCAACGAGCGATCCAGACATGAGCAACCAGGACGTGAACGAGCGCTCCTACACTATTCCTGCATGGACACCACTGCTATATGCTAATTACCTCATTTGCTGATGAAAACCATACAAATGAGGTGAATTAGCAATCCAGGAAGCAGGCAGGCAGGCATCCGTGCAGGAATAGTTTAACCTGCAGAAATGTATTTGGTTACTAACCAAATACATTTCTGAAAATTACAAAACGGAGGCATGACAGTTCAGAAGAAAGTATGTATTCAATGTATTAGGCATGCCAATGGCCATTTAGCCATTGGCATGAAAAATAGTTGCAATTTTATAAAAATCAAGTTTTTTTTTTGGCTAATCTCAGCCGTTTAAACATAGGTCAGTGGTGCACAAACAGGATTGCCACGAAAATAAGAAAAAAGGGGGAAATATGCTTTTATACCCCAAATCAGCATTTTGCCATAATAGTCAATGACATGCATAAGACAACAATACCAGGGAATAGTGGTTGCTAAGGAGAAAGGCTGAGTGTGAGTGTGGTAACTATGAGTTAGCATTCTGGTTTATGTAAATGAGGGGACTAAAACTGAATCATAGATTTCCTGTCAGTGTTAGCTTGCACCCAATCGTGTAGGTGCAGCAACACCATTGTATAAGTCTAAGAGGTGGATGACCTCATAAGGAGGAGTGCCATGCATTCTGTAAGCTTATTGGAGCTGTGTGGCCTGGGTTTGCCTTTAGCTAAGCAAAGCTAAGGAAGGGGGTGTGTCTCACATTGTTGAGCACTGTTTTCCCTCTTAAATGGGTGTGTGCGCCGTGCACCGGGTTTTAAACAAAAAAAAAAAAAAAAAACAGGAAATAGCAGCTCTGTTCACATCTAAGCACTGGGTATGCACGGCACACCTCGTGGCTTAAATGGGAAGGCAATGGGAAGGGAAAACAGCAGTAGGAAGACAATCAAGGAGAACTAGCATAGCTGGCAGGCGAAATATATCAGAATTAGCCAATTACACAGGCAGAAGCCCAACACACTACTATAAATTATGCAAACACCTTTCAGTCTGGTTTTTCCCACAAAGTGTACACCACTAGTGTACACAAATGGGGAAATTTTACCCGACAAAACTAACAAAATGTTAGGGGCTGCTGTCGCTCTCATACATCAACATGTGCAAGAAGCTGAAGGTGTTGAGGATATGAATGCTGATGACCATCCCACAGTGAGGAGGATGAGGAGGGGAAGAGTGTACAGACCCAGGGTAACCAACAGGGGTTACATGAGCTGGAAATATTGGAGCACTATAGGGTGGGCAGGGAGATTCTACAGCAAATTGTTGAGCTGTGCCGGCTCCACCTCACACACAGAACCAACAGAGTGGAACCCATCCCAGTGGATACAAAGGTATGTGTAAGCTTAAGAATACCAGCCATGGGTACCTTCCAAAGGGCAACTGGGGATATCATGGGGATCTCACAGGCATCAGCATCCAGGGTACTCCACCAGTTCCTGGATGCCATGTCAGCACATGCCAGTGAGCACATATATTTCCTCAAAACCCATGAAGCATTGACCAGCAATATGCATCTCTTCCACCAAATAGCAGAATACCCTGAGGTAGTGGCTGCTATAGACTGCATGCACATACACATCAAAGCACCACCTGGTGAGCAGGGTAGGGTCTACATAAACATCATCATACCCTCCATCAACTGCCAGGTCATGTGAGATGTGCAGTGCATTATCTTGAATGTGTGTGCTGGCAACCCTGGAAGCTATCACAACTCCCACATCTGGCATATGACACAGCTGTACCAGTCATTTGCCAGTGAGGACATCCCAGATGGTCACCTAGTGGGGGATGCTGGCTACGCACTGAAGCCGTGGCTGATGACACCCTTCAGAAATGCACACACACCTGAACAAGAACTTCAAAATGAGGCATACGCACAAACCAGAATCATAATCGAGCATGTGTTTGGGAAGCTCAAGTCATGGTTCCCTTGCCTGGACATATCCGGTGGAGCCTTGCAGTACTCTCCAGCTACATGTATACAAATGTCCATAGCATGTGCCATGCTACACAATATGATTCTGTGGAAACAGCTGCAGCAGGAACAGCACAGTGCAAGGCCACACAGCCCCCACCACTGCCAAGGCCATCACAGGCACAGAGTGACTTGGAGGAGGAACTACCTGAGCCTGCCAATGTAGGCAGAAGGAGGTGTGCCCAGTATACCCAGGCCCTGGCAAAGAGGCAACATACACTGACATGGTAGGGACCAGGGAATGACACCTCTCTCTGACTCGTACATACAGTAAAAGGGATGCAAACATGACACTACCTGTGCTTTACCATGTATAGAGAGTGTACTATGTAAATCCGACATAGTCAGCCCTCCAGCACCGTCCTCAATACTGGCCCAGCCACAAGGTAAGTCACTCTTCCTGTCAATTACTGAATGGAGTAGTATGTTATGATAGTTGTATCTATGGTATGGACGCGAGCATGCAAGGGAATCGGGTGGCTGAATAGGATGGCAGCAGATAGTGGACACCTATATGGGCAGCATGAAATCCATAACAAATACTGGTGTCAACATACTAGGCAGTACTAGACAAGGTGACAGATCCCACTGCAGTACATGTGGTGGCCCAAATGTGTGTCCGTAGGACACACACATGCAAGTCAGTGAGGCTCACATACCCACCACCAGCCTCAGCCAGCAGGACAGGTATAGATCACCATAAAGAAAGGCTAGGCTAAGGCCTCCAATTGATGGTAATGGTAATCAGCTCCCCTCCAGACCTAGACAGGCAGACTACAACAGGTATGGCAGTTGTATGTTAGTTCTGAAGGGTAAGAAATCTGAAACTGAAATGTAGGTCAATAAAACCTAAGATTTGTACTCTACTGATATGCCTCCTGTCTGCATGATAGGTCAGAATACAACATGAAATGAAAGCCAGTAGAGTACCTGAAACAGCAGTACAGTCACAGCAAATGTTTAAAGTCATCAGGTGCGCCCCCCCACAATCCTATGTAGAAATGCAGTAACATGGACGTGTGAGGAGTAATATCAGTGGAGCACATCTACAGCATAGATTGTTGCATGTATACAATATGCAGAGGTCTGTGTGATAGGTTGTTGTGTGTTCAATATTGTCTGGAAGTGGTCAGCATGTAGGCATGAAAGATTGTGTCTCGGTGGCCTATGGGGAGTACTGTGGTTGACAGGGCCATGTTCTGACAACTGCATTGCCAACCACAATACTTCTCAGCAATACCCATGTCAGCAGTCATCCATACTCACTGTCCAGATGTCAGTATCTGTCACCGTCTGAAAGATGGACATGCCATGAATGTGGGCCCATACATACACACAGTACACAGGTGGATGTACCCTAGACAGAGTGCATAAAATGTAACTGTCAACTGCACACTACTTTGAAATTGTACATACAGGTTAGCAGTACATTTGTTGTCTGTGTAGTATGGAATACTGATGTAGTCTGGCCAATTACTGGCAGACCGCAAAAGGCACAGTTATGAAGTAATGAGAGACTGCCTATGTCCCTGCACAAGGCAGCATAAGGGGAATGTCCCAGGTATATCTGTGAATCAGCAGCAAGTAGCTTCCATATCACACATGCACTCAGCTCACCCCACCATCAGCCACAGGTTTATCACTGGTCTTATCCTTGCTGTTGGGAATGAGTACAATATGACCCCACTTCTGCATGGAAATAGCCACAGAATTCAGCATGCTAAAGAGGTGTCCTATGCAGGTGTGAACCTAGCTGTATTCAGTACCCTGCCTACATCCAGACCAACAGATCAATACGGACAGGAACTATTGCCATTAACACCTCGCACACTTACCCTGTCACCCCAAGGGAATCCACTGGCTCCCAGCTTGGGAATGTAGGAGTGACAGAATGCACTGGCCTGCTACAGATGGCCTGCATCACTACCAAATAGCCTACAGTCCTCGGTCATAGGCCTGTGTCTCACCCGTAGTACCAATGTATGGTATCGCATGGGGTCCCAACTAATAACCTAACACAGTCAACAGAAAACAAATGCAAGGCCATGTTGACAAATCCCACTAGCATGCCCCCCATGTCCTACTGCATGAACTGTGAACCAATCCATAAATACAGCTGGGATGAAGGGACAACTTTAGGGCTACTTCTCAGATATCGCTCACATAATGTTAGGAAGAGGATAAAATAACAGAGTGAGGGGGTGTAGAAACATGGACATCATGGAGTGTGTGAAGTCTGAAACTCTGATGTATGCTCATACTACCCCTGCCTGCAAACCCAGTAATGGGTGGCTACAAACCTGCTCATAAACCACAATGTGAAGAGGGACTGACCAGATATATGAGCCTTGCCTCAGGGTAACCTGGGTGAATCTGTACAGCTGAGATGTGTGGACACAGCAGGATATGGCCATTCTGTTAAGTCGATATATGTACAAGAAGGGGATCCTTAGCCACCATACTATCAAGGTGCTGGACCATTTACACAGGCCCATCACTAAGTGTCTGTAGCTACCCCATCCAGAATGGCAGGAGTGTTCAAGAATGTGTAGGCTGCAGCCCACAATAGTGGACTCAGCTTCATTCATCTTGTATTCCCTGGTAAATAACTGTGAGCAAATAATTATAGCTGTCAGTAGTTGATGACATAATACATCACAGTGTAAAACAGTATATATGTCTGAATATCTCTGCTAACACCAACCATGTAACACAAGCAGCACAGACAGCAATAGTTACAGTATCCCCCTAATTGCCATCCATTATGACTCCATAATTCTCAACCTATCTTCCGATATCCAGCAGAAATAGATTGCTAGCTATAGGTGTAGAACACCAAACCCTGGACTGGAGTACAACCCTACCTGGAATGGATTCACGCACTCAATACAGAAGGTCATACTGGGCATGCTCCTACACTTATGGAAATGAAGGCCATGTCTGACAACACAGTGGACTATACATATCTGTCATTTGCAGATGTCTGTGCACACACGACAAATTGTACACCATTTAAGCTTCACATACACATTGGATAGGAATACTCACACATATCCAAAGCCAACACACTATAATATGTCAAACATACACACACAGAGATGTGGGGAAGAGAGAGAGATAGACAGTGACAGAGAGAATTCCATTATGAGGCCTGTCACACCCACTACACATCCAATTGGCCTATATCACATGAGTGCTTATGTCAATCACTGTAGACATTACTTTTGGTAGCACTCAGCCCTATAGTGTCTGTGGTGCTTGTGATAACTGGGTAATATGGTAGTACAAATAAGTATTCATGTAGCATTTGTAAACGTAGTCGTGTCAAATGTAAAGTTGTGTGTGACTGAGTGTGTGTGTGTTTCCAGAGGAATGATTTATGGCTCATTCAAACACACTGATCATCCCTTTGCCCATGTTAACACTCCTGCTGATGTCAGTCACTTTGAAATAATTATTTGTGAAGTCTCAGCTCTGTGGAACTTACAATAACTGCGTAATACTGTAGTGTAGCATACTAGTTATGTAGAAGTTCTAATCCCTGACATGGCAACTGTGAAACTGTGTGTGTTTGTGGGAGAGAGTGTCTTTTTTGATACCTGAATTTGTGGACATTCACACTTACTAGTCTTCCCTTTCTCCCCTTTAGCACTGCTGCTGATGTCACTCACCTTTAAAGATACCTTTGAACATCTCCTTAACATATAAGCTCAGTGGTGCTTGTGATAACTGTGTGATACCATAGTGTAGCATACTAGTTAGGTAGGAGTTTTAATCTCAGACATGACAACTGTAAAACTGTGTGTGTTTGTGTAAAATAGTGTGTGCGTCTTTAATGACACCTGATTTTGTGAACATTCACACTTATTACTCTCCCCTTACTCCTCCTTTAGCAGTGCTGCTGATGTCACTCACCTTCAGTTGGACAGGTATCTAACATATAAGCTCTGTGGCACTTGTGATAACTGTGTAAAACTGTAGTGTAGCATACTAGTTAGGTGGGAGTTCTAATCCCATACATGGCAACTGTTAAACTGTGTGTGTTTGTATGAGAGTGTGTGTGTGTCTTTAATGACACCTGATTTTGTGGACATTCACACTTATTACTCTCCCCTTACCCCTCCTTTAGCACTGTTGCTGATATGACTCACCTTCAAAGATACCTTTGGACAGCTCTCCAATGTATAAGCTCTGTGGCACTTGTGATAACTGTGTAATACCATAGTGTAGCATACAAGTTAGGTAGGAATTTTAATCCCAGACATGGCAACTGTGAAACTGTGTGTGTTTGTGTGAGAGAGTGCGTGCGTCTTTAATGACACCTGGCTTTGTGGACATTCACACTTACTACTCTCCCCTTACCCCTCCTTTAGCACTGCTGCTGATGTGCCTCACCTTCAAAGATACCTCTGGACAGCTCTCCAACATATAAGCTCTATGGCACCACTTGTGATAACTGTGTAATACCATAGTGTAACATACTAGTTAGGTAGGAGTTCCAATCTTGATCCTGGCAACTGTATAAATGTGAGTGTTTGTGTGAGAGAATGTGTGTATCCTTGTAGAGACCTGATTTTGTGGTCATTCACACTTACAACACTTCCCTTACCCCTCCTTTACCATTGCTGCTGATGTCACTCACTTTCAAAGATACCTTGGCACAGCTCTCCCAATTTGTAAGCTCCATGGTGTGTTCGATAAATGTGGAACAATGTAGTAGCAATAACTACATAGGTATGGGTTTGAATCTCATCCCTGGTAAGTGTTTGTGTGTCTACATATGTATGGCCATACCTCAAAGATTTTGGTCCTATTTACACCCAGTACACATCTCAGTGCCTGACTTCAACAGTCCTGCAGATATCATCCAACTTAGAATTACCTGTTACCAACCCTAAATCACGTAAAGTCAGTAGGGGCCATGGGCATGTGGTAAATCTGTAACATAATGGTCCAAAAAGATTGTTAGATGGAGGTTTGAACCTCACACCTGGCAAATGTAAATGTGTGGGTAGGGTAAAATATTTTTGGAACCTCTCACCCACTACATTACCCAATGCCAGTATTAACAAGGGCTGGTGATGTTCCTCAACTTAGAAGTACCTTGGGACAACATCCATCCTATAAGCTCTGTGGCACATGCGATAAATGTGGTATACTGTAGTAGCAATATATAGCTAGGTAGGGGGTTGAATCTCAGTAGTGGTGTGTGTGTGTGCTTGTGTGGGTGTCATCAGTAGCCTGTGTGGGTGTTGGGGTGATTGTGTAATAACAGGATCCATTGGGGGTGGGTTTTGCTAAATTATTATGTTGAGGACCTAGTATATGTCACAATGTCCACATTGCAAGGCCAACATATGTCAAACACCGGAGAGGTTGGTGTAGACAATCCACAGCCTTAAATGTGACAGTATGGATTAGTGAACAATATAGGCAACCCTTCTATTACTCAGAGACCACTCTCCATCCACGTATCATACACAAATACACTTGACTAGGCAACAACCACTATATTGGCAGTTCCCCTGCATATTGCTTAACAGATAGTACCCAAGGTGTGATAGCAGTGGACTACATGCCTGTTGACCACAACAGTGTCACTATCATCAGAAAGTACTTTGATGTGTTACATCTCCTGACTGTGTGTTATCCAGCAAGTAAAAGGACATGGCTCCCTATTCAATCCACTCAACAGCCCAATAAATGTGTACAGTGGCCCTTTTGCCATGTTCCCCACTGGACACCTGCCACAACTGTAGAGTCTGCAAATGTATCCTACAAAGGGAATACCATGCCTTATACACATGCCCTGTATGGACAGATGCCACTAACTCCACTGAATACCCATATCATACTGTCAACATAGGTGCAATCACGACCTCAGTTACATAGCCAAGTCTCACCAAATGAGGACAGGAATGCTACATCAGAAGATACTAATCTGTCCACACAACATGCCCCAGAGACCTCAAGCACACTGCCATACGTCAAAGAACATGCATGTGGGACATGTGCACAACCCAGACACTGTCCATGTTATGGAATATAGATCACATACATGGGAAGCAGTGCACATCACTGGCCACCCACAATAGAAACCTGGATGAGTGGATGGTGAATTCAATACCCACCCCTGGGGACCACTCCAGTGACTACACCTCTGAGCCACAGTGGGGACTATTGTCATGTGGTCTGATGCCAAGGTATTCCCTTGGGCTAGCCTTGTAGAGCCTTCAGGCCCATTCACCTACTACACACCTATGAAGCATTGAACCTATGGATCTCAGTACTGGCAAGTGTGTGTGTGTGGGGGGGGGGGATAGTAATCCCAGAGTGTTTGGTTGATGAATATCCCCTGTGGCTGTGGTTATTAG